>NC_079312.1:70444576-70747607 GCF_029931775.1 Euleptes europaea | reverse complement strand
TTATATAGTAGGCTGACAACACGAAATGTGTCAGTCATGGACTACACAGTCATCCCCACACAGCCCAGCACATATACACCCGGGAAAAGGCTATGCTATCCCCTTTCAAGTAAGATTCTTCTCCCCATCACAAGAGGAAGTATGCAGAGTTTGTTTCAGATGACATTCCTAAAGTCTGATGCTGATTCCACTGATGCTTTGCCTTTTACTTCAATAGGCTCAGAACTGAAGTATAATCTGACTCTTGCCTCACTTAAATTTATTTGTGTAATCATGTTATGCCCACCAATACAAAATGTTGGATCCCAACATCCTTAAAGGCAGATGACACAAGATTAGTGTGAGATAGGTACTGCCCATTAAATCTTTTTTTAAAGTAAATTTCCCATGATAGCACCTGTGTCACTTGGTTCAATACTTATTCATGCTAAATGTTTTGCAAAACAAGTTGCTCTGTCAGCCAAATCCTTAAGGTTCATAAAAGCACAGCTCTCACAGTCCAACACCTTTAACTGTAATAATGCTTCCAGGGATTAAAAAAAAACAGACAAAGTTTTTACATACACTCCCTGATTTTTTTTTTTTAAATTAAACTTATATCCCACCCTTTCTCCTGGCCGAAGCTGTGCTCAGGGCAGCTAGTATCAAAGATAAAACAACATAAAACACACTAAAAGCATACAATTTATCTCAGTTAAAAACAATAATCTCTAGTTTAAAATTCAGATGGCGTTCATTTACTTGCACACAGGAACCGTGGCCGGCCTGGGGAAGCAGTCAGGGAAAGAATTTTGAATTCAAACAACTTTCCATGCAATCTTTTCAAAATATCATCATCAAAATAAGTAATTCTCAACATGGCCAAATCTGTGGACACTTCAATCTGGAGACGGGGGCCATGTACAGACAAGACAAATCTTTCTGCAAACCTGAAAAACGTCCCAGATTTGCAAAAAAATTCTGAAATCATAAATAAAAAACATAGGGGATTAATCCCTTCTCAAATAATAGCAGTAGCACCTATAGCTTTAAGAAACAATTGCTGTCAGTAACTGTTGCTAGGTAGCCACAACACTATTGCCAGCCTTCAAGCCTTCAAACAAGTAATTTCAACTGTGTATATAATGGTAGTAATCAAGATTACAGTTGTAGGCTTATTTAAAAAAAATATAAACAACTTATAGGATACAAAATAAATCAATATATCTTTACAAATGAATATTCAGTATGAGATGTATGCTGTAATCACATTATTAATTTCATAATGTTAACATAGATGCATCATGGTTGTATTCTTCACCATGTACATAATACACCACCAATGAATAAAGCTATATACAACTGCAAAGAGGCACAAAATAATGTTCTAATGTTCTTCTTAAGTTCTTTCTTTTGAATAAAGTTAGGCTGTTGTCCGTTTTGGTAGTGGTACAGGATACCGGTCAATGCCTGTTTCGGTCCTTCTTCAGCCACCCCAATTAATCACAGAAGCCTTCAGCATCTGGGTTTTTACCTCAGAGCTATAGCTATTAAATTTAATGCCAATATTACAGTTAGCTTGACATCCATTATAAACAAACTGCATAAAGTCACATATTTTTAACACATTTTTAACAATTTTTTAACAAATCTCATACTCACTTAATCTTGTTATACAACAACTTGGCACAGTAACTTGTGAGGTTTTTGACGCGACAGAGATTCGTTCTTGTTCACAGTCATTCTATCTCCAGTTAACTCTACCCTTAAATACATCATTTTGATCCCAGGTGCAAAATGGGTGTTACAGAAAGGGTGTGAGGTGGTTAGTCATATTTAACCCATTGGGTGTTACACAATTAAAAAGATGCACAAAACGTGCTTCTTGTTGACAGAGTATTTTCTCAATATCAGTTCTTTGGTATTTCTTAAATTGTTTATATATTTTTAAAAATAAGCCTACAACTGTAATCTTGATTACAGCCTTCAAGCCTTGGCATCTCTCGGTAAAAGGCAGAGGGAGGGGGCAGGACCATTTCCAGGGCTGTTTTGGGGGAGGACTCATTGGGGCAAGACCCAGTGGCAACCACTGGGCCCATTTGATACCGTGCAACTTGCATGACTCACCCCAGCCTCTCCAGTTTAACAGTAGCCACTCCACGAAAGCCAGTGTGGTATAGTGGTTAGAGTTTCAGACTATATTTGAAGACCCAGGTTCAAATCACCACTCTGTTGTGGAAGCTCACTGCATGACCTTGGATCAGTCACAGACGTTCAGCCTAACCACCTAACAAGGCTGTTGTGAGGATAAAATGGAAGAGGGGGAAATTATGTAAACGGCTTTAGCTCTCCACTGTGGAGAAATGTGGGGTTTAAATGTAGTAAATAAATAAAGCTGGAGATGGGAGGGAAGGTAGGTAGGTTGGTGAGTGGATGAGAAGGGGAAGAGGAAGAGAAAGCAAGAAAAGAGGAGCAGCTTTGGGGGCTTTCAGGGAAGGAAAAGAGGAAACAGTGGGGGAGAGAAAAATGGGATATCCCCCACAAGTCATTATGGTCCTTCCACTGGTTATATCTAATTTTGAACATGGTCTTAGATAGGGTCATGTAGAGGCGAGGGATTTTTTTTCTGCAAATCCAGGGGGGATGCCCAGGTTTGCAGAAAAATCCCAAACATAAAAAAAAGTATTGGGGGTGTTACCAAAAAAAAAAAAAAGTAGAGAAGCATTGTCTATCCAAGTGCAGACTATGTAAATGAAAACAAACCCACAACACTTGGCTGCCATCTTGGGAGGATGCATAGCAACTCCAGTAAACATTTCAAGGGCAGTGGTGAATGCAGCCACTGGTACCAAACACATTGGGCCAGCGTGAAGAGCAGGTGGGTGGGTAGGCAGGGAGTGCCAACTGCCTAGGGTTGGAAGGAAAAGGTCGAAGGCAGCAGAAGCCACTGCCAACCATAGAAGCCAGGTGGGCAAACGTCAGCCAGTAGCAGTGCCACTTTACATCATCCTCCAAGACATTGCCACTCAGCTCTGCCTCTGCCTTGAGAGAGAAGGCAGACAAGCGGCGCGAGGAGAGGCGGCGGCTGTGGTGCTGCTGCTGTTGTCGTGGTTGATTCTTTCTCCTGCTCTCCTATGCTTGAAGAGGGGCAGGCAAGAAAGGCAGGCAAGCGGCAGTGGGTGGGAAGAGGCATACTGCCTCGGACTGCGGTTGAGAGAAAGTGAGCAAACGGTGGCGGTGGGAAGGTGCCTTTCCTCCACCCTCTCCCACAGGGCCCCCATTTGTTAGAATCTAAAGGCTAGAAATAACTGAAACAAAGTCTGTCCATACAATTTGAAGTGCAGCCTCAATTTGTCTTGGCACTGCACAAGAAAAGGAAAGGAGGTTCATCATTCAGCCTCCATTCAATTTGCTATTTGAAACCTGCTGAGGGAAACTCAGGATAGATTCTACAAACCTTTTGGAGTTCTTGGCTAAAGTGAACAAGCATGTAGACAACAGTGACCCGGTAGACATTATATACCCGTGTTGGCGAACCTATGGCACGCGTGTCACAAGCGGCACGTCGAGCCCTTTCTATGGGCACGCGTGGAGCCGCCAGGCCCCCCCGCCGGTCCCCCGCCCGTCCCCCGCCCCCTCCTTGCGGCCTCGACGCCATCTGCCTCCGTTGCCCCGCTCCGCCTTAGCAGCAGCGCCGCCGCCCCACCCAGGCGCCCCTCCAGATCCGCCGCCGCCCGCTCATGCTCGGCCCCGAGGGCTGCCCTGCCGGCCGCACCGCTACACCCACCGAGTTGCCCCCGCCCCCCCCTCCGCCCCTTGGCTGCCCGTCCCCCTCCTCCGCCCCTCCTCGCGGCCTCGGCGCACATTTCCGCCGCGCCGCAGCCAACTTTGTCGAGGGGCGGGGCGACTCGGCGGGCGTAGCGGTGCGGCCGGCAGGGCAGCCCTCGGGGCCGAGCATGAGCGGCCGGTGGCGGCGGCGGGTCCAGAGCGGCTCCTGGGTGGGGCGGCGGCGCTGCTGCTGAGGCGGAGCGGGGCGGCGGGAGGCTTGCAGGAGGCTGGCGGCGGGCGGCTCTTTCGCTTGGACTTGTCACTGAGATGCACATTTACCCCATCCAGATTCTCAAAACTGCATGGGGGGGGGTTGTTGTCTATTTGTGAAAGAGAAGTTTTGCCTTGGACTTGCCACTGAGATGCACATTTACCCCATCCAGATTCTCAAAACTGCATGGGGGGGGTTGTTGTCCATTTGTGAATGGGAGGTTTTGCCTTGGACTTGCCACTCAGATGCACAACTCAACAATAAGCCCCCCTGCAGAGTTTTGAGAATGCAGATGGGGAAAATGGTGTTTGTCAGTCATTGCCATGATTTAATTTTATGGATGACAAAGGATAGTACAGTTAGTTCTGAAAATGAAATCCTTAAAGAGTGGAATTCTCTGCCAAATAATTTTAAATCAATGAAAGCACTTGGGATTGCTTTCCTTACTTTGTTTTATGCTTGTGAGCATAAGATGTTAACGTATGAGTTGTTTTTTCTAAACTAAAACCTCAGTATTCAGGTTAAATTGCCGTGCTGGCACTTTACGATGAATAAGTGGGTTTTGGGTTGCAGTTTGGGCACTCGGTCTCTAAAAGGTTCGCCATCACTGTTACATACTTAGACTTTCAAAAGTACTTCACCAAAGACTCCTGAGTAAACTTAGAAGTCATGGGATAAGAGCAAGGATTATCTTATGGATTAAAATTGGTTAAATGGCAGGAAGCAGAGTAGAGAGCCAGCATAGTGTAGTGGTTAAAAGCGGTGGAGTCTGAGCTGGAGAACTGGGTTTGATTCCCCACTCCTCCACATGAATGATGGACACTAATCCGGTGACTGGATTTGTTTCCCCACTCCTACACATGAAACCAGCTGGGTGGCCTTGGGCTAGTCTCACTCTCTCAGCCTCACCTACCTCACAGGGTGTGTTGTGGGGAGGGGAAGGAGATTGTAAGCCGCTTTGATTCTTCCTTAAGTGGTAGAGAAAGTCAGCATATAAAAACCAACTCTTCTTCTAGGAATAAATGGGCAGTACTCACAATGGAGAGAAGTAAGAAGTGGGGTCCCAAAAGGATCAGTATTGGGGCCAGTACTATTTAATTTGTTCATAAATGATCTGGATTTTGGGGTGAGTAGCACAGTGGCCAAGTTTGCAGATGACAAAAAATTATTCAGGATGGTGAAAACCAAGAATGACTGTGCTCCAGAAGGATCTCCACAAATTGGGTGAGTGGGCAACAGTGTGGCAAATGAAGTTCAGTGTTGGTAAGTGTAAGGTGATGCACACCGGAACAAAAAAATCCCAACTTCAAGTGTAGGCTAATGGTGTCTGAACTTGCTGAGACTGAGAGGGGAAAAAGATTTTGGGATTGTAGTAGATAGCTCAATCAAAATGTCAACCGTGTGCTGCCGCAGTGAAAAAGGCTAACTCTATGTTAGGGATTATTAGGAAAATAAAATGGCCGATATTGTAACACCCTTGTTTAGATCTATGGTATGGCCTCATTTGAAATACTGTGTACAGTACTGGTCACCATATCTCAAAAAGGACATTGCAGAGTTAAAGAAAGTACAGAAGAGGGCTACCAAGATGATTAGAAAGTTGGAACATCTTTCCTATGAAGAAAGGCTGAAGAGTCTGGGAGTTTAGAAAAGAGATGACTAAGGGGAGATATTTCACAGTGGGTAGCCGTGTTAGTCTGTCTGCAGTAGTAGAAAAGAGCAGAGTCCAGTAGCCCCTTAAAGACTAACAAAAATATTTCTGGCAGGGTTATGAGCTTTCGTGAGCCACAGCTCGCTTCTTCAGATACAGCTAGAATTTTTTTTTTTTTTTTGCAACTACAATATCCTGCTGATATGGTGAGAAAGATGATTGAGAAGGCCAGAATGATACCCAGGCACAACTTACAAGATAAGCCCAGAGAGAATGACAACAGAACACCTCTGGTTGTCACTTATAGCTCCCAACTAAAACCAGTCCAACGTATTATTAAGGACCTACAACCAATGCTGAATTGTGACACTTCCCTTGATGAAGCACTGGGTGGGGGGGCGTCCCTTTCTTGCTTACAGACAGCCTGCTAACCTAAAACAATTTCTCACCCATGATGATAAACTACTTAACAGGAACATGGACTCTGGCACCAAGGCCTGCAACAAACCAAGGTGCCAACTTTGCCTTCATATAGATTCTAGGAACATAATCTCTGGACCCACCAATGTCAGCCATAGTATCTCAGGTTCATACTCCTGCTCATCTTCTAATGTGATTTATGCCACCAATGCCCTTCCACAATCTACATTGGACAAACAGGTCAGTCTCTTAGACAAAGATTAAATGGACATAAGTCTGACATCAGAAACCACAATATTCAAAAACCAGTGGGAGAACATTTCAACCTTCCAGGACATTCTGTTGCAGATTTAAGAGTAGCAGTTCTCTTACAAAGAAATTTCAAAGGGAGCTTGGAAAGAGAAACTGCTGAATTACAGTTGATATTCAAACTAAAGACAATGCATTTACCTGGGTTGAATAAAGACCTTGCATTCATGGCTCATTACCAATGCTGATTTCTCCACACCCATCTCTCCCCTGGACATCTCAGACTCTTCTGCATACCACACCTAATCCCATCACGCCTGCTATTCACATTTACATACTGTTAACATTTACATACTAATGCTTGTCTGAATTCACTCTCCTCTACTTAAAGGCAGATGGATTCACATTCTAGCTGTATCTGAAGAAGTGAGCTGTGGCTCACGAAAGCTCATACCCTGCCAGAAAATATTTTTGTTAGTGTTTAAGGTGCTACTGGACTCTTGCTCTTTTCCACTAAGGGGAGATATGATAGAGGTTTATAAAGCCATACAAAGGTGGAAAGAATGGACTAAACTAACTTCTTCTCCCTTTCCCAATAGACTAGAACTCAAGGGCATCCAGTGAAGCTGATGGGCAGTAGATTAATGACAGGCAAAAGGAAATACTTTTTAACACAGAGAATGATTAAAATGTGGACTTCGCTGCTAGAGGATGTAGTGATGGCCACACCAAACAGATTTAAACAAGGATAGATTAATGGAGGATAGATCTATCAGTGGCTACTAGCCACTGAGGCAGTCCACCTTGGAATTCCAGTGCCAGGAGGCAACACCAGGGGAAGGCCTCAGCCTCTATACCGTTGTTGGCCCTCCAGTTACTGGTTGGCCATTGTGTGAGACAGGATGCTGGACTAGATTGACCACGGGTCTGACCCAGCTGGGCTCTTTGTATGTTCTTATGCCTCCTAGTGGTGTTTGGGAAAAAGCAGCAGTGTGGTGGTTGTGAAAACGGCAGCTGGAATTGTTGCAGTTATGGGCTTTAGGACCAAGTTGTATATATGTACAAACCTTTTCAGTTCCTTCACAAAAGGATGGAATCCATTCTTTGTGGAATCTGGAGGGAGCTTCCTGAGTTCTCATTACAACAGATTCCCTGTTTATTTCTGGTCATTGGGTCTCTATTATGGGCATTTGCATACAATTTCTAGATAGCCTTCCTTACAAACACAAAGTTGAAAACTAAGATCTCAACCTTGCAACCATGCAACCTGAATTAGGACTGGGAATGTAAATATCCTTTTTCTCAGGCCACTGAGACATGTGATCCCTCTCACGGTGTGAAGACACTACTACCGCATGATTGAACTGGTGGCACAGAATGTTCACAAACATCACAGATGGTCCAAGAACAAAGCTGACACAATCTTTGCATTTTTTTGCAACAGAGGGCAGTGTCAGGTGGGCTACAGTTAAAATCTGACACAGGCCACAGAGACAGAGAGGTGCATTGGAAGCAACAGACTGTTTAGTTCATTTTAATCTCCCGGTTTGTCCAAGGAACTCAGGATAATGTACATAATTTTCCCTTCCCCATTTTATCCTACCAAACATGTGAAGTAGTTCAGGCTGAGCGTGACTGGCCCAAACTTATCAATTCTAGCAAACTTTATGGAAAAGCAAAGAATCAAACCTGTCTCCCAGCTCCTGTCCGCTGGCTCTTTCAGAGAAAAGGCCACCCAAGATTCCTTTACAGCAGCATAGATATGGGGGGTGGGGGGGTTGGAACTCTCTCCTTCAGATAGTGCTGAGGCAGCCATTTCACCTCTGCTCTTCATTAAAGATGTGTTATTAAAGATATACATTGCATATGTAATACTCATTGCTAATAGATTATGCTTTATTAAAGTCTTCATTAGTTGCTCATATTTTTGCTTTTAAATCTTCAGGACCAAGGAAGAGCTGTTTTGCAAATTCCAACTTCTTCATGTCTCACACAGGACTTTACACTTGGTACGCGGGTACTAAAACAAGTTGTGGGACATCCAGACTTGCCTGTTAAACTCTACCCTGTGACCAGTACCTACTGAGGAATAGCTTGGTTGATCTGCAACTTATATTGTAACACAACAGACTGGATTTGTTCCTTTGCGCCCCCTAGCAGGTCCAGGGTGGAGGCTTGGATATACAGCATAGGAATGAGAATATAGAAATACTAGAATTGCACACCTCCTGTGCTTTCTTGCTTGATGTGGACATCCATTGATCTCTGGCTGATCTGATGGTCTCAGCCCTGATCCCAATAGAAAAAGGGGGGGAGCCAATACCTGCTGTAAATTTGGTGGTGCAAAAGCAGTACTGCGCACTATGGATGATTATGTATGTGCAAATAAGGGAATTCCACAGCAGACTGAGGGATAGATTGTGCATGACAAGGGCCTGCCCAAGTATTTAATTCATGTTCATTCTACCCATTTATGAGTAAAATGGGGTTTAAAAACTGAAAGCGAAGCATGTTAAGTGAAGGGGGTTAAACCACCTCACAGCACTTCTTGAAGCACTGTCTTCTGCTTGGTTTTCTTCCAACAGGCATCAGACTGGGACAAAATGTTTTAGACAACAGTAAGAAAAGATGAGGAGGGGGACAAGCTTTAGCTCATCTTGCCCACATGTTCCCTTTCCCCATTTAATAAAAATAGGCCTCCACCTCCCCACTTTCTTTGTGGATGCCCTTGTCACATTTAACTAGGACCTGAACAAGCAAGAAGCCAAAGGAATCAGATACCACTCTAGAAAGAGAAGAGGGAAGTTGGCTGTGCCCGTGACCACATCCTTCCTAAAAATCTGTAAAAGGAGCCAACTCTCCACAATCAAGATTCCTTCTGGGTGGGAGTGAGACAGAAGATCATTCTGAAGCTCAGACGTTTTAAAATCTATGGAGGTTTGACATAAAGCCCCACTGAACTGAGACTTCCATCCAAGCAAGTATATTCTAAATACATTAAATAATAAATATGCAGTGCATAGAATTGCCGCTTTGGTGAAGTTCAGGTTGGGCTGCACTGCAGCTAGCACAGGTCACAATGCCTCTCAGCTCAGAACATAACTGCATTGCCAACTGTGAGTGGCAGCTCCAAATGCTCCCAAAAACCCTGCTCTGCTTTGAGAGAACTGTTGTATGAACCCAGTCAGCTGCCATTCCTAGCCAGAACCTACCTACAACCCATCCCACTCAGAGTCAAGACTTGTTTTTGCTCTGCACAGCAATGACACAAGTCTAATGTAGACACACACACGCAAGCAGCTTGGATAGCCTGTATATTACAAAAACGAAGCACCAAGTGAAGCACAGACCCAGAGCACTACGCTGGCCCTTTCTTCCCTGAACGTCTCTGCTTTCTGAAGCCTCCTTTCCCCTTTGGCATCTGTTTCCTCTGCAGTCCAGGCCTGCCCTGCCTCCAGGGCCCCTGAGGCCTTGAGCTACGCCGCTGTTTAGGACGGAGCTGCCCTGGACGTTGGGCTTGCTTCCGCTTGGCACTTGGTGATCTTCCTTGCTGCCTGGTGTCCTGCTGCCGCCGCTCTCTCAGACCAGGTGAGTCTCTTGGCTGCCGGCCCTGCCTGGGCCATGGAGTCTTCCTGTGCTTCATCTTGGAGACTGTGCCTACAGGGGCTGAGTTCTGATCATCTGTAGGGTGGGAGTGTTTCGGTCTTTTCCTTGGCTTGATGGATTGGCCAAGCCCTCGTTTCCTCTTGGTGCTTTTTGGGAATAGATCTGGAATGAGTTCGACAAGGAGAGCATTAAGCAAGGAGGATGAGCACATTAAGCTGCCTTATACTGAATCAGACCCTTGGTCCATCAAAGTCAGTATAGTCTACTCAGACCGGCAGCAGATCTTCAGGGTCTCAGGCAGAGGTCTTTCACATCACCTACTTGCCTAGTCCCTTTCACTGGAGATGCCGGGGATTGAACCTGGGACCCTCTGCATGCCAAGCAGATGCTCTACCACTGAGGTGGCAAGGGCAGGCACAACTGCATCAACAGCGAGTTGGGATCCACCAAGTGGGTTGCCCCCCCAACATCATCACTAGTGTGTTTTGAAGAGAAGGAGGAAGACAGATGGGGTCAGATGCAAAATGGAGAACGGAGAAGCTGTCCCTTTCAATAATGGGCAGAAGAAGGCATTTCAGCAGAGGCAGCCTGTCAAATCACAGCGTTGCAAGGATGGAGAAAAACTGCTCCTACTCACCCTCCCTCTTCTACACCACTCTGAAGCCCTCCCAGGTTTTCTTCTGCATCTCCATGGAGACCAAAAGAATACAAATAGAACTATGAAATTAGAAGTGTGTCCAGGGTTAGGGGTAAAAGTGGGTACTGACCCTGAAGAGGCTGAAGGCTGCTTCCAGGCAGCTTACACAAATTAAAAAAACTATACAATGCCACTATGTTAAACACTAAAGGCAAAAGCCATCACAAGCAACCAACATCTTGTTTCTGCTTCATTCTGTTATATGTGAAGACCAGGCCAGAACCAACAGTTTTGGAATGCTATACTGAGAGTTCACCAAAAACTGCAAGCAGAGAATCTCACACAAATGACTGGGAAAATGAATGCACACACACTGCACACCCCTTCTCCAAATTGCGTGCATCAGAACATTTATTGGGGGGCAGGGTCATTTCATGATCAGCGCAACTGTTTCAATCAGCTGAATCCAACAGAATGTGCCACCCCGCCCATCAAAAATAAGCATTCAACACCAACCTTCGTCGGGCTCTTCTCCCACTTCCTGTCGGTAATATTCTGTATCATCATCTGATGGCTCATCCACGTTCTGGTCCTCCTGCATCCCAGGATCCTCTGCATCACTGTCACTTCCCTCTGCTTGCTTCTTCTTTTTCTTTATCCCCTCCAGGCTCTTCTTCCTACAAGGGCCAGTTACATGATCGAACACACAGGACTACCCTTCCCACACACCCAAAACAGGGCTCTTGACTTTAAGTATGTTGAGGCACAGACTGCGCCAACATTCAATCCCCACCCCTCACCTGTGAGCTTCTCTCTGCTCCTGCTTACGTTCCACATCTGCCTCCTGTTTGCGCCGGCGCTCAGCCTTCAGCTGTAACTTCTTTTCTTTCCTCGCCAAAGCCTCCTGGATCTCTTGCTCAGTCTTGTGAACTGCAGATAAGGAGTCAGACTTGATTGGGGTGGGTGTGAAGTCACACAAGGCAAGAAATACACACAATTCAACCCCTCCTCCTTGGTCACCCGTCTGAGCCCTCTGTGAAGCACAATGCAAGTGGGTACAGCCTGCTTTGAAGATCAAGTCACCAACCTCTGGGGTTCCCTGAAGTCTGGTTTTGATCCCTTTGAACGACTGCCACAGAACCATCTTTCCAAGGCAGGAAATGGAACCATTTCACATTAACAGTTGCTTCCCTGGGGAACCCTCGAAGACAGGGGCGTTCAACTTATTTGTTATGAGGACTGGATAGGACATAAACGTCATGTGGTCGGGCCAGGCCATGCCTTGTCTGTCCAGGTTGGGAGTGTGTGTGTGGGGGGTGGCTGCCTCAGCTCACAGAAGGCTTGCCAGCCCAACCCAAACCGAGACTGGGGGGGGGCTGCCTTGGCTGACTCGTGGGCCGGATAAGAGCTCTCAAGGGGCTGGATCTGGCCCCCGGGCCGGATGTTTGACATCCTGCTCTAAGCAGTGGCTAGAATTAAAACCCTACATGCAAAGACCTGGCAGGGATGAACATTCCAAAACTATGGGGTGGATTTAGAGAAAGATTTCTTAGGGTAACTCATTTATTCAAAGCAAAAATGCCAGTGAGCTTCAAGCTGAATCCCCCTGCCCAACCAACTTTCTCAAGTCACTGTGACGCTCAATTCCACTGGGAGCTCCACCAACAAAAAGGTTGGTGCTACGGTTTGTACCAATGGCTTTCTCAAACTTGGGATCCATCCTTATTTTACAGCCTGTAACATCAGGCCCATTTTTCAAGTCTGCATCATATCATAAGAACATTAATATGCATCATATCATAAGAACATCTATGCTGGATCTGACCAAAGGCCCATCAAATCGTCCACACATTGGCCAAACAGCTGCCTCTAGGAAGCCCACAAATAGGAAGACTGCAACAGCATCATCCTGCCTGGCTCCTCAGCAACTGATACAAAGACGCATACCGCCTCCAGTACTGGAGTCAGTAGATTTGTGGTCTTATCATAGATTTGTAGAAGGCTGGTATGATACTGGCAGTTTTATTTTGTATTCCTCTTCTAATTATGGCTAGTATGGAATCTGGCTTTTTCACAGCAGCCACACAGTGGGTTGACATTTTCATATCCACCTTTCTCTTACTCTCTCCCCTTTTAAAGCACACTTTTTTCAGCCTTTTTTTTAATTAAAAATTCTGTGTCACTGATGCGACCTCAGGTTTACACTAGACCTGCTTATGCAACCTGTGACCTGCCAGCCATATAGTGGAGTCTGGCTAGTTATCTGACAACCTGCTCTGTTTGCCAGCTTGAGATTGAAGCAAAACCAAGCTCATGGAGCTACCAGCAGGTCACAAGTGACCTAGAGGGCCATGAGTTGTGTAATCCTTGTTCATAAGGCCAATTTGGGCCTGGAACACAAGAGACAAGTCAAGTGCCCCTAGCCAAGGGGCGTTGGCTCTTTCTATTCTTTTCCAACTTCCTGCTCTTGAAAACCTATGAAACTCATTATCCCAAACTGATGTGAACAGGCCCATGAAATGCATGGAAGCTCCTCCAAGACAGACCTGTGTTGCCTTTCCCCCACCTCTTCCTACAGCCAAGATAAATTAGATTCCTCTCCCATAAGGGCTGGGTAGGCTTTCATAGCATTGCTGTCCACAAAGGTATGAGGGCTCTACAAACAATCACGGCCTTCTCTCCTCCTCTTCCTCCTCCTCAGTGAAAGGGATCTATGTGGAAGAAAGGCCCAAGATACTCACTGAAGTGGTGATACAGCACATTGCCCTGGCCTAAGCCTTCTTCCACCTTGATGAGCTGCAGCCTCATTCGTGGGCCAATCTGAATAGGGGGAAGAGACAACAAGCCAATCAGGGAACAGAAACATAGGCCTTTTATGCATGGTTGTTTCCTTCACAGTCACAAACCCCCCCAACTACTTTGGGACTTTGTTTTGATTATGCATGCATTTCCCGACATTCAGAGGTCACCTCACTTTCCCGTGTTTTCCCGGATGCTGGAGCCTCCAGAAAATGCAGGGAAAACGCACGGGTGGGGGGGGGAGAAGAGTTGACCTCTGAAGGTTGGAAAATGCATGCATATTCGAAACAAAGCCCCTAAGTAGTCAAGGAGGGAAGACCATGAGGGAAACAGCCATGCATTAAAGGCCTCAGATATACCCTCAGGCACAAAACAAAGCAGCCTGCAGAAATCTGGGAAATCTTATGGCCGATCCACTTCCAGATAGATAGATCACAATGTCCGAGATGGCAGCACCAGCAAGATATCAGTTTTCCATTCCATTCTAGCTGTGTGCTGTACTCACTACACCCACCCCCTCATCAGCCAGCACAGGGGCCTGTGACTGACCTCAGTAAGCCGCACCGCACTCTGTTCGGATTTCATATTCCCACGGCCTGCGTAAGCCTGAGGCAGTTCTGTGATGTTGTGACTGCCGTCCTGCTCAGCTTCACTCTCGGAGAGGACAACATCTCTATGCAGTGGGAAGGAAGCAAAATATTATTGCTCTTTTCAGAGTGCCTTTTATATGAATGAGGCATTGTATATAACACAGAACAACAGACACAGGCCTTACCTCATGTTTAAAAGAGAAAGGCAGAGGAGTGGTAGAGAAAGCAAGAATGGGCAGAGAGAGAAGAAGCAATAGGAAGCAAGACAACAGACGTTTCAGCATAAACAGAAAAAGAGAGTCAATGTAAAGAACAGGAGAGAGGAGTAACAGGCTTATGGAACAGGGTAGGAAGCACATATGCTCCAGCCTCTCCTTCCCTCCCCATAGGAAGTCACTGTTGTGGATTCAGAGACAGGACACTCCAGGGAGCATCAAAAGAATCCCTGAGACCTCAGCAACAGTTTATTTGCACATGAAGGACAGCGATACAGAAATGACCAAGGTTCAGAGGAGACAGGTTTCTGCTCCGAGACAGCCCACATGCTGGGACCCAAGCTCATACCCTGCCAGAAATTTTGTTAGTCTTTAAGGTGCTACTAGACTCTTGCTCTTTTCTACAGCTAATTCCATGTATGTCCTCTAGCTTAATCTGTAGTAATAAAGTTTCTTTCCTGTTTAAGCAGACTGTGATTCAAATCCCACCCTCATCCCTCGACTGTTCCTAGACGCTAAGGTCAGGCATGCCTGGCGGGGTGGGGGGCATTGGAAACTCTGCCCTTTGTACTTGCTCAGAGGCAGCCTTACCACAATTACATGATAAGCTGTGTTTTATAACCTGGAGTGGTGGCATGAAGAGGCAATCATGCAACACCCATGCGAGAACACACAAACCCAGGGTGGGTCTGTGTCACATGGCCCCACTGAGAATGGCCCATCTTCACTCAAGTACCCGGGAGGAACCTGTCTTTAACCCAGAGCAAATCTCTTACTTGACCAGCAGCTCACTGATGTCCTGGAGGCGACTCAGGTTGGGAAACTTCTCCTGCAGGAACTTCTTTAACCCTTTGCTCATCCCTACAGGCACCACTTTCAAACTGCTGCAAAACACCAGAAGTGGGAGGGGTGTTTGTGAGGATTCAGGAAGACAGGAATGTCGATGCTGCTGGAGGAGGGAGGGAGGGAGGGAGCTCCAGACTAGAAGAGATGCTTTGCCTGCCTGGGGTCCCAAACTCAACATCACCCTCCAGGATCTCAGGTAACAGAGCGACAGACCTTCAACAGCTACTGCCTGTGATGAGGCAATTCTTGTTATTCTGTACCTGACCAGGTGGACTAGTGGCCAAACTCAGTGCATGGCAGCTTTATAGGAAAGCAGCCTTGAGAAAGATAAGATGACCATGAGGTGGAGGAGATGTTTTTAGCTCCTTGCCCCCCTTCTAGGTGATATCCCCTTAATCCTATGGTAGCAGAAATGACTTTCATACTACATCTCCTTAAAATAAAGTTGGTCTCCAGCCTCCTGCTGATGGTAGGGAACAATCTAAGGATTTGTGCGGCTAAACTGGAATGGGGTGTAGAAGAGCATCTTTGATCTTAGCTGCACCCAATTAAAACACACCAAAAGCTGGCAGTATTATCACTGCCTGTAGACCCTGACTAGGCAGGTGGTGTGATGTGCTAGAAAGAGAAGTTGGATTGAGGAACTTATCGTATTTCAAGAAACTTGAAAGCAAAAACAACAAATAAAAGTCTGGAACCTCCTAGACAGCACTGCCTCCCATTTCCAATTGCTTGGGTACATCAGAGCGTTTACTTCAGAATAAAATCAGAGACATCAGAAGACTATACTCTCATCATTTGCACCCAGCTCATCACTAAGCATGGGAACGTTCCTGTGCGCAGCAGCAGTCTTTTATATGCAGTAGTGCCAAAGTAGTGTATGTAACGGACAGAGTTTGGAACTTGAACCAAGGTTCGAGTCACCACTCCATCCCTGCCGTGACCAGAGTCTAAACTACCTCGCAGATCTGCTGTGAGAATGAATGGAATAATCTGCTCTACCCTGAAGATGGACAACTATCCTCCCAACAAGGCAATATGCTGGGCATTTCTACAAGTATGAAAGCACGCATGTAAACCACGCATAACATAGGTGTGTTGCTGTGCTATAATGGTTCAATGACAAGAGTGGAATTTGAGAGACCAGCAAGATCACTGAGTGAACTTGGACCAGTGGCGTGTGTGTGGGCCTTTTCCTCATCCAAGCCTAACTCATGGGGTTTTTGAGAGGATAAAATGGAGGCGGGAGCCACCATATACAGCATCTGAGCTCCTTGGAGTAAGGGGGAGATAAAAATGTGATAAGACAGGTGGTGTTCCCGCAATGAATTGCTGGCCCACAAACCAGTTTAGGCATCTCTTAAATAAGTGGCTTCACATTTTGTCTGATCCGCCCTCCCAGACATACACCTAGTTTCAACCCATCAGCAGAATTTAGCAAAAACTTACTAGTGACGGAATTCAAGAGTCTGGCTGTCTGGGTCATAGCTGATCAGTACACAGCGCTTGATGGCATTCAGGTTAACCTGGGGGAGAAGCAGCACACACCTTGACAGCCAAAGATACATAATGGGGAGCAGATTCTTAACTAGAATTTTAGGTAGTCTGTCTGAGGAGAGGTCTCCTCCTACCACTCCTGCTTAGAGTAACATAGAATCATAGAGTTGGAAGGAGCCATACAGGACATCTAGTCCAACCCCCTGCTTAATCAGCCTAGGGCACCCCTGAAAAGTGCTTGTCCAGCCTCTGTTTAACGACTGCCAGTGAGAGGGAGCTCACCACTTCCCTAGGTAGCTGATTCCACTGTCAAACAACTTGTACTATAAAAGATTTTTCCCCTAATATCCAGCCGGTACTTTTCCGCCCTCAGTTTAAACCCATTATTGCGAGTCCTATCCTCTGCTGCTAACGGGAACAACTCCTTGTCCTCCTCTAAGTGACAGCCCTTCAAATACTTAACAGGGATATTCTAATCCAAACCAATAAAGCAGAATAGGGAACATTGTTAACAGTAGGCTTGCTTTCAAAACAAATGTGGTGCCAGCAGCCAGACAGGATCTAAAAATCTTTCACACACACATACCCCTCTGGCTATATTTTATACACCATGGGCAAAGCTGCTCAGCCAAGGAAAAAAGGGCTGTGCTCCTATAGGGCTGTGCTTCAGTGCGGTGAAGAGACCAGGGTTTAAATCCCTGCTCAGTCACACAGCTCTCAAAGTGACCTTGGGTTAATGGCTGGTCTAGTTCTTACTGAGCAGAGAATCTGCATCTTGACTGTACCGTTTCAGGCTGCATTCTTCAGACAAAAAGGATATCTTCCGCATAAAAAGATAGCATGTTCAAACCTAGCCTCCTCACCAGCACACATCTTTTCTATATATATGTTTTGTTTTTGGCCACATGAGGCACAGCAGATTGAAGCTGTATAGCCCAGAGCACAGTTCTACCACCTCAGTAAGAACTAAGCCACACTCTCTCAGCCTCATCCACCTCAACAGGTCTGTTTCAAAGACAACATGGAATAATCTTTGGCTCCTTCAGGGAAGGGCCAGATGCAACTATGGTAAACGTACATTTTCTCGATGTAACAAGGCACTGTTGGGGAGCATACAACACAGAATTCAAAGCCCAGAGAAACCCGAGTGGCAGACCACAACCAACAGTGTGGCAGTCTACAATCTCCAGGCTAGGCCACACTCACCCTGTGGACATTGATGGAGGGGAACATGTTCTGGAACATAGTAGCCATGACCTTGATGTGCATGCCTTGAAGGCCAAAGTTGTTCAGTATCAGGAGTGGGTGGTGGGTGAACTGCTGCTCATGCATACGGTGCCGCTTCAGGGATGACACAACATCCTTGATGAGCGAATACTGAAGAGAAGGAGCAGAGTGGAAGAGTCAGACAGCAGCAGGGGAAAGGAGGTCTGCTGAGAAACATACACCACAGGCCCGAGAACCCCGAAGTCCCTTTTCAGAAGAGACACAGCCAGGGCTGCAGAGAAGTCATTATTTTGAAGGAGCTCAGGATGTCATACTGGGCAGGGTTCAGCTTCCTGAGCAGCTCAGCTTGCATATTTTTTTAAAAGTACACATTTCTGGGGAGGGGACCGTGGCTCAGTGGTAGAGCATCCAGTTGGCATGCCAAAGGTCCCAGGTTCAATCCCCGGCATCTCCAGTTAAAGAGACTGGGCAGGTAGGTGATGTGAAAGACCTCTGCCTGAGACCCTGCAGAGCCGCTGCCAGTCTGAGTAGACAATACTGACTTTGATGGACCAATGGTCTAATTCAGTGTAAGGCAGCTTCATGTGTTCATATGTAACCTTATGCCAATTTGGGGGGGGGGGCATCTGCTGCTATCTTAGAAGCCAGGTGAATCGGCTGGCTGAATAGGATTTCCAGTGATCCCTGGAAAAGCTAGAATAATGTATGCCAAATAAGAGAAATTGCACACAGCTGCTCAATTTGTATAGTTTTTACGACTGAAGAATTCAGTTTTTCTTAGCACTTTCAGACTGTGTTAACAAAAATTTGCACTTTGATAAAGAATACAAACACTTAGGCTTTACTTGCCTGCATAACACACATAGGGGGGTGGGGCATGCAAGCCATAGACAGACCCTCTAACTAACAGCGTTTTCAGAGACAACTCCAGCCCCATCTAGCCTCCTCTACCAAAGACATCACCACCCCCTGTGGTACCTGAATAACTCTGAAGGTGAGGGATGGTCCACCAGGAAGACGGAAAAGTTTCTGAGGAAGAACAAAAATTAGTCAGCAGTAGAAAACATGAAGGCCAGGATACCCACTGCCGTATAACTCAACAGTATGCAGCAGCCAGTTACAGGAAGAGCATCATCACCAACACAACACCTACAGTGCTGTGTGCAGGCTTGCTCCTGATGCATCAGTGCGTTTACTTTGAAGTGAGAATCATAGATTTCTCTCAGCAAAATACACTGTCATCATTTGCATCCGGTCAGCAAGGAATGCTAAGGGGATAATTCGGCCTGGCATGCCAATGAACACCAGGTATGTACACAGCGAGGAAAGCAGTCGGGGAGCATTGGGAGCTAGCGCTAATCTAGAGCAGCAGTTTTCAAACTTTGTACTCTGGAACACTGAGATTCCTTGGATGTTTGTTGGAGCTTCTTCAATTAGGTGTTCAATGGCAGGCAAGCCTTCCTGGAAATGAGCTTGTCCGCCAGTGCTGATCATCCCCTTCTGGGCACAGCCATCACGCAGTGTGGCAAACCGAGGTACCAGGTGTGTTCCAATTGTAAATATGGGGGCATTGTATTTTAGATTGTGTAAGCCGCTCTGAGCCTGACCTTTGGGTTGGGGAGAGCGGGGAAGAAATGTAATAAAATAATAAATCATAAATAAGGCTCAGTAGGCTTGGCCAGTGTTGCACGTGAAGTAAATGTGCACCCTAGTACATGTATCAGAATCCCCTATAGTGCAGAGGAAGGTAAGCAGAATGGGAATTTTATGCAGCAAAGCAAAGTCATCCTCAATAGGCAAATTGATATGAAAAGGTTCTTGTAGGTTATCTGGGCTGTGTGACCGTGATCTTGTGTCAGCGAGGGGCACGAAGCCTGACATCTTGGTATTTTCTTTCCTGACGTTTCACCAGCAGCTGTGGCAGGCATCAGGCATCCTGGCGAAACATCAGGAAAGAAAATACCAAGACCACATCACACAGCCTGGATAACCTACAAGAACAGATGAACTCTGACCGTGAAAGCCTTTGACAATATTTTGATATGAAAAGGATTTGTGAACGCAGAAAGTTTGAAAATTCCACACATCTGCAGAGAAGGAATCAAGCTGCACATGGAACCAGAAACAAACTGTACAAGGAAGCAGGACCAATCCAAAAATGCTTAAATTCCAGACTTGCCAGAGACCCCAATCCTGAGGCTGCTTGTTGCCTGTACTGAGCAACACTTCACTTTGTCACTTACAAGGTTGATAGTGGTGGGGGTTTTCGTGAACACCAAGAAATGAGTCACGCCCAAGGGTCCAGCCAATGCCACAAAATCCTTCACAGTGTTCTTCTTTCGCACCTGAAAGAGACAGACCCATGCCATGAGACTCCACACGGATAACATCTAGGATAAGGACTCCTCGACAAGCATGAAGCTGCGCTGAGTATTTTCCTGAACCCTGGAACATTTCAGAGAGAAACATCAGCTTTATAATCTCAGCGCAGTATCTCTGAAATGCTCTAGGGTTCAGGAAAATACCCTGTGCGGCTTCACACCTGTTGATCACAGCCTCAATCTTGTTTCCCCTGCCTGCTCTTTCAGCAGAAACTGCACATCTGCCAACAGAGCAGTCTTTCACAAATAAGGTAAAATATTGTCATTGCTAACACACTGCTTTTTTAAAAGAAGGCATACAGACCGGTATTTGGATAACATGGTTCAAGTTGCGTAAACATTGACATGTATAAATATTTCAACGTTTGTCTTCAAAGTTTTCTTGGCCAAGAGTCTGGACTTTTGATAATGAAGAACTATAAGTAGAGCTAATTTTTTGCCCATCGATGGTAAAGAGCGAAGGGTTCAGGAAACATTACTGAATACAATCACTTGGCAGTGGCCCTGAACAGAAATGACTAAAGCCCATTCTCTTCACCCTGTAGCTTCCATCTGACCATTAGGATCCCATTTAATGACTAGGAGGGGGGAAACAGAATTATTTATCTTCACAAATAACCATTAGATTCCATTCCCTTCAGAACCAGGATTCCAATTAAGGAGCCCTGATTTCCTTTCTTTCATTCTACCCCACTAGATGACATTTCACTCAGTAGGCCTGGTTTTCTTCCATGCCTCATTTATATTCTTTTAAAACATTTTTCATAAAGTTAGCACCCAGCAATCTCACATGGAAAGGGGCCACATAACAATCTTGTATTCCTAAACAGAATTAACATTTATACTCTTTCACAAAGCAGATGATCACTGTTATATCAATGAACCTTCATCATAACATTTTTTATGCTATTGCAGTAATCTATAAACAGTTGCCATCTTTTCCAAAGCATAGCATCTGCATTCATTTCTCCCTTCCAAAAATGTTTACATGCAGTCAATTCATTCATGATCTTCCAAGTTCTATTTTCCCATGCATACATTTCAGGTAAATGATTCTGCATCTAAACAGAAGAAATCAACAGTCAATATATTAAGTATTTATGCATTTACCTACCTCATAGATTCTGTCAAATACCCCAACAGAAACAGTATGGATCAACACAGCAATCTGATACACTAAGACCTTATTATTTTTTGGTAAGGTTTTCTTTGAATAACCTTGAACCACTGTACACTGCCACCGTGCATGAAACACTAAGAACAGCTTTATTCTTAAACATTTTTTAACTTTCCTCAGTGCAGACCATCTATAAATAACTACCTTGAGATTAGTGGCTGTGTAGGGCTCCATCACACGCCGTACATCCAAGATAAGCTGCTGCAGATTTTTGCCAACATGACCCCGGTGAAAGACAAACGAGTGAGGCACAGAACTATATTCCTCCTGAGCCTGATGCTGGGCAGCTGCACGCTCTTTCTTCTGATTCTTAGTCTGCAGGGGAGCAGGGGGGAACCACGTTAAGAATGGCATGGAGTTGGGGTACTCCCCAGGACTCACCATCCCTCTCCAAATTTCTCCCTCCCCATCCCCCTCCACCTAATAATCCTTTTCAAAGAAGAAGAGTCGGTCTTTATAAGCTAGGAAGCTGGATGCGACAGATGTACCAGTAAACTAAGAATATTCTCTCTTGGGATTTTTTTTTCTGGAGGGGCAGGCAGTCCGGTCCAACAATCTACTGATGTGCCTATTACCACTTCCAAGGGTAAAATTAAGATGCAACCAAGAAAAAATACAGAGACTATTCAAAATGATAGTGATGCCATTTCTCTAATATGGCTACAGTAATACTTGTAATGACAAAGCAGACCTGACCTGGATGGCGCAGGCTAGCCCAATCTCATCAGTTCTTGGAAGCTATGTAGGATCGGCCCTGGTTCATACTTGGACAGGAAACCACCAAGGAAGTCCAGGATCATCAACCCAGAGGCGGTCAATAGCAAACCACCTCTGAATATCTTTTGCCTTGAAAATCCTATGACGTTGCCGTAAGTTGGCTGTGCCTTGACAGCGCTTCCCACCACCACCAACGACAAAGTCGGCTCTACTCTGTAACAGTTTGTGCTGGAATAAAATCTTAATTTTTATGATGTCACCTTTTATTTCTGCTGCTACCGGTTAATACAGCAGTTCTTTTGGAATCCATACAGGATTTTTAAAAACTCTTTATAAAACCTACACTAAACCAGAAAGCCTCAAAATTGCCCTTTCCCCCCCAATCATGATCTTATCCAGCGCTTGAAAATCCCTTCTACTCAAACCCATGGAACTCCAGCCCTCGTATACTCAATCCATTATCAGGAAAGGCAGTGTTGTAAGGTGGTCCTAGTACCAGGCCAGTAGACCCACGCTTTAATCCCCTCCTGTCCAAAGCTCAGTGAGTGACTGCCTTGGGCGGCCCACCAGCCTCTCTCTCGCAGCCTACCGTACCTCACCAGGAGAGGAAAATAGAAAAGGGGAGAATTAGGTGCGTTATTCTGAGCTCCTTGGAAGGAGGACGGGATAAGAATGCAACAGTAAGCCTAGTCCATTTCCCTCCATCCTCTATATTCCCGCCACACACAGCTACCACTAGTAGCCGCTTTTTTAATGCCAATCTGTTCTAGGACCTCCATCCTAGGTTTCCACCCTTCTCTCTCACACACAAACACAAAAGCACTCACTTTGCTCGGCCTCCCCATGGCGGTCACACGTGCCTTCCGCTCCTCTCGCCGCGGCCATGCGGCGCCCGACGAGATTCGGTCACGTGTGCACCGCTTTCGGCCTTCCGGGTCCCCCTCGCTCCCCCCGCCAAAGAGTTCCGGCTGTGTGCTCCTCGATTAACCGTTCGGCTGGCTCTTTTGTGAAAAACAGAGCTTAAAAAAAAACAAAACAAAAGCAGCAGCCCAGATTTCTCCACCCACTTCTAACCACCCACCTTCTAACGAACACAGCCCACTCGTCCTACGCAGAACTGACTTTTTGTCTGGCCGGCCAAAGTGCTGAAATTCTGTAAATGCCTGTTTTGTACTTACTTGTGAGTAAACATGCCTACGCTCATGTAAGGCTTATGCACACTGCTCTGGGACTTCTTCCAAGTAAGCATGCTTAACATCAGACCGTCAAAGATCAGACTCTAATCCAAAGGTTTCCTCGTATCATGCACTGGTTTTCTTAGGGTTGCCAGGTCTGGGTTGGGAAATGCCTGGATATCTGGGGACGGAGCCTTGGGAGGGCGGGTTTTGGTGAGGGGAGGGAAGTCGTTTGGTATAACAGCATAGAGTCCATCCTCCAAAACAGCCGTTTTCCCCAGGAGAACTGATATAATTCCTGGAGGATGACAACATCATTTAACAGGCAGGGGGGTTCCCATCTATCCCCGGGAGTGCTTCACAAGCCTTGCAGGTACAAGTGCCCTTTTAAAAAAGCAGCAACCGTGATGTGAAAGGTAGTGCAGTAGTAATAATGATGATGATGTTGTTAGGACAGCTTTATATAGAGCCAGCTATAACCACTGCCACGAGATGTATTTATTTAAAGCATGCTTATGTCCCCTTTCCATCAAGCTTAGAGTTCTCAAGGGTCGGCTCACCCTCTGGCCAACCCACCCGAGAGGCAGTTCAGAGTGGCACAATGAGGAGGGTGTTGATGCTTGGCTCTCTCTTAGCCATCAACATCGTGGGAGCTGACCAACATCGCCTCCTGGGCCTGTGTCACTGCCAGCCTGGTTCAAGCCAAGTCAAGAGAACAGTTTGTCTTGGACCTGGTCATCAGAGGCATAGGCTCACGAGGGAATGGGTGTGTTTTGCTTTGGGCAACCTTGAACCACTTTGCATCATCATCTGAAAGCAAATGAAATTCTAGTAACAATCGGCATTGTAAATTATGCTTGTTTTCCCACTTTTTTTAAAATAGAAAAACTGGAATCCATTTTATTCCTCATATGTTCCAATGAGACCCACTATTGCTTTCCTTTGGTGTGTTTTCTTTCTGTTCTTTCATATATATATATATATATATATATATAGGTCAAACCATTTTGAAAGTATGTTTCTGCTTTTTACTCTAAGTGCCTAGTTCTGCCCTTTTTGCAAAACGAAGACAAGCTGGTCAGGGTTAAGCTAGTTCCCATATGCTGGTGCAGTGTCACTAGCCCAAACAATGAACTGCTGCAGCAGCTAGAGAAAGCACAGTTATGCCTGCACAATCGTGCATGAGGTCAGAAGTAGGCAGAAAAGGGGCATAGGAAGCACTGAACAGTAGAGTAGCAACATAAACACCAATCATACCCTAGAACAGGAACCCCTTGTTGCACTGAAAAACTGTACAAAATAAATTATGAATTGGTGGCCCTGGGAATCAGCAATGTTCATCCTACACTACGCAATCCCTAAGCAAAGGATGTCCCTATATGCTAAGAGAATCAGGGGACATGCCAAGAGGAAGCCAAGTGTCCCTCCATCATGCCTGGATCCAGCTCCAGCTGAGAGTCCCCTCCCTAAGGAATATTTATATGGAATTTAAATATGTTTATATTGGGATTTATATTCCTGTGAAATAACAGAAAATTTCGCAGAAATAGTGGAGCCACATTAGGAGCTAATTTTAGCTGAAAAGTGGGATAAAAACATAATAAATAAATAAATAAATTGCCACTGTTAAATAAAGGTTTATTGATTTACAAAACTTATCATCTTGCTTTCTAGTTTTGTTCACAAAGTAGTGCATACACACACACACATATATTTACTTAAAACATTTTCATGCCGTCTTTCCACTGGATCAGGGTCTACAAGGCTGGTGCATCAGCTAGAGAAAGCACAGTTATGCCTACACAGTCGTGCATGAGGAAGATTAAAAGATTTTAAAAGATTAAAACATTTAAGCAATTAAAATATAGTTAAAATTACAAAATAATTACATTAAAGCTACATAAACAACACTAGAAGAAGGGGCAGTAACTGTTATTGGGGGTATGTCAGACAAAACAAAAAAGTTTTCACCTACTGGCGAAATACACTGATAGAGACAGGCCAATCTCAGTTTTGGTGCCACAACCGAGAAGGCCCTTTCTTGGGTTGTCAAGCAACACTCTGACTGCAGCATTCTGTACCAACTATAGCTTCCTGACAGTCCTCAAGGGCACCCCCACCCCCCGTAAGTGCACCACAGTGGTAAGATCTTTTTTGGCCAGGAAGGGCCACAGCTGACTCACCAGCCAAAACTGCTGAAAGGCATCTCTGGCCACTACTGCCACCAGTTAACCCAACAGGATTTCTGGGTGCAGGAGCACCCCCAAGCTACAAACCTGCTCCTTTAGGGGAGTGCAAACCTAACATAGTTGAGTATCATCTGTATATTGGTGGCAATTCAGCCCAAATCTCCAGAGAACCTCTCCCAAGAGCTTTACTGAAAAGCATGGGAGATAAGATAGGAACCTTGCAGAACCCTGGATGTAGGCCAAAGGCAAAGAACAGAGCAGGAGTCCCCCAGCACTACACTCTAAAACCTATGCTTGAGGACCAGAAACACCACAGAATAGTGCCTCCCAGTCCTGAAAGGCGATCCAGAAGGATATCAGAAGCAGTATTAAAAGATGCTGCAGAACCTCTACAAGCCAGCAGCTGAAGTGAGAGGACTGGGGAGAAGACAGGGCAAGTGAAAGAATATAATGGCTCAATATCCCACCAATGTGTGGATCCTCCATGACAGTGTCTGTTTCAAATATTGCATCCTTTCCAGCTAATGCATCAAAACTGTGATGCATCTTTACTAACCTATAAGACATAGGAGTAAGGAAACTGCAGTTAGGGATAGGCATACTAGATAAATACACTGGTTCTCCTCTGCCCCCCTCCCATGTGGCTAAGTACACGTTGACAGCAAAATGAAACTTGTTTTTGCAGCTACAGATCGAGGCTGCAATCGTGTCCACGCTAGGTACTTTGAACAACACGAAGCACTTCTGAATAAACAAAACTAGGAATGGGCTGCAACTGGACTGCTATTCTAATACGTATTAAGTAATATCTAATAAGCATCATGTCCGAACAGCCACTCTCGACACTACCTTTTTTGGGGGCACATGCCGAATAATGCACTTTCAATCCGCTTTCAATGCTCTTTGCAATGGCAAAATCCACTTGCAAACAATCATTAAAGTGGATTGAAAGTGCATTACTCAGCATGCGTGAATGTGCCCATAAGTCTCAGATTTGGAGGGCGGGGGCTTTTTTCTTATCTATGTCACCTTCCCCCCAGTTCCATTGAATGACGTTGATTCGCCATCGTTTCTTGTATCTGTCCACTGGCTTTTCTGAATAACGATGGGCACAAAAGGAGCTTTGACTCTCGAAAGCTTTTACCCCAAAAATCTTTTTGGCCACTGAAGGTGCTAGGGGGGCTCGATTCGAACTGTCCTGTAGGCACTGAGAATGCCCAGAGATTGTGGTGTGGTTTTTTATTTATTTATTTATTAACCAGTACGGCTGTAAACAATAAGCGGAACCGGTGGCGCTTTCTCACGAGACAAACGGGCACCTCCTCCTATTGCACAGCAAAGATCCTAGGACCGGGCGAGGTCCCTCAGCCCCCGTAGCAAACACGCTCTAGCCCCGCCCCCTAGCCTCAATGGCCCTCTTGCGGTCGGCGCTATTGACTCTTGGGGGCTGAGCAACATCCGGGCTATAAGCCCGCTCCTCCCTCTCGCGCCCAACGGCCCCTACCAAACCCGCACGGCTCCCTCCTGCCGCCAGGGACGTCCGCCTGCTCTGAGGCTTAGCCCCGCCCCTCGGGCTGTGGCCCCGCCCCTTCGCCTCGCGCCGGAGGCTGCGAATGGAAGCGGCGGTTGGGCGGGTCCTCCCTCTTCCCGGCCGGTCCTCTCTAGCCAGCTGACAGGAGGCTGGCTGATGTGGAAAGCGAACATGGCGGCGGTGGCGGCGGCGGCGGTTGTTGCGCTCGCAGCGGCCGACGCCGAGCGAGGCGGCGCAGCAGCAGCAACAACAGCCGCCGCCGTCGTCGCCGGCCCGAGGCCCGCGTCCCAGTGAGCGGCGCGGCGCGCCCGGCCGCGTCTCCTCCCCCCCCTCCCTCCTTAGCCCAGGCTTCGTCCCGCAGAGTGGCCGAGATGGAGGCGGTGGGGGCCGGGGAGGAGGGCGAGGAGCCTCCCAAAGAGCTCCGGATTCTGGGTTCGGAGCTGGTGGAGAACTACACGGTGAGAGGTTTTGGCTCGCCTTGACGCGCTGTTCTGGGGATTTCGGGGGGGGGGGACGGGCGGGCTGTCGCCTTAAGTGCTTGGAGGGCCGGTAGCCGCCCCCTGTCCACCACCAGATCAGACGCTGCCTCCCGCGGGGGTTTCTAGGAAGGCTTCGCGCCGGCGAGTTGCGCGGAGCTTTTTCTCGGGCGGCACGTTCAGGGCGAAGTGCCGGCAACCCCCAAAGGGGCGGCGAGAGATGTTCCAGAGGGGGGAGCACGGGGTGGGGGGAATACTCTCCTGGGAACTGGGCCTCCCACAGCCCGAAAACGAGGGGGTCCGTTGCTGCTGCTGACTTAAACAATCACCATTGACGCGCAGGAGGTTTTGCCTTGGATGTGCCGCTCTCTAGATGGACGTCTTCTCCACCCAAATTCTCAAAACTCAAAAATAAGCTCCCATGTAGAGTTTTGAGAATTTGGATGGGGGGGGGGGGAAAGTGCATCTCGAGAGAGTGGCAAATCCAAGGCAAAACCTCCCGTGCATAAATGACCAATATCTTTTTTTTATTCCTCCTCCCTGATAAACCGCTTCCTTTGCAATACAGCCCTTGGGATTGGACCGAAAATACACACGTATTCGAAGTGTTTTGGCTTCTGCTTTGTTCTTGTATGTGAGTCGGTAGACCCCCTGACGGTCTCAGATTAAAATATAGGTGACTTGCACATCTGTTGAAAACCCTCAAATGCTTAGCGCCTTTTACACTGGTGGTGTGGAGGAAAACAAGGTTTTGGTTTGCTTAGCAAGGTTTGTAGCAGTGCTTCTGTTGTTGCTACCTTGCCCTGTTTTATGTGTGGAACTATATGCTGTACTTAATGGTAACATGCTGGAAGCAAGCCTACCGGTAACCAGACTCTTCCTATTTGAATACTGTGTCTCCAGCAATTGTTACGTAACTGAAAATGGTTGCACCAACCACTGCCTTCTAATGAATTTTGGGGAAAGAATGACCATTTCTAATCCTGCTCCTACTTGGACTTCTTGCAGTATGAAATGACAAAAAATGGTGCTACATTAATTTAAAAGTATTGCTTATTAATTCCTTAAGACTGTATACAAACAAGCCTCACTGAATCAATTTTTTTCTGTAATTTTTTTACATAATGTTCAAACTTAGTTGTAGATGGAATTCTTGGAGAGGTTCATATGCATTGTGAGGATTTTGAGGTGACTTTTTCTGTTGTGTGAACTAGCTAGAGTGGGAGGGGGATTCTCTGAATGCAACAGATTTTGAAGGTTCTGTGTTCATAGTACATAATGAAACTATAAGCCATTGATCCAGCTAGATTTGGGCATTCTTGATCTTGTCAGATCTCAGAAGCTAAGCAGGGTCAGTCCTGGTTAGTATTTGGATGGGAGACCACCAAGGAATACCAGGGTTGCTGTGCAGAGGAATGCACTGGCAAACCCCCTCTGCTAGTCTCTTCCCATGGAAACCCCAGAAGAGGTCGCCATAAGTCGGCTGCGACTTGACGGCACTTTACACACACACAATTCCTTAACTGCAATCCTATGCAGAGTTATTCCAGTCTGAACTGGTACTTAAATGGGTTTAGATTGGAGTAACTGCATGGGATTGCCCTGTTGGCATTCAGTGAAATAGTTAAGCACATGCTTAAGATCTGTTCTATTGAAATCAGTAGTGTCTAAAGTATTTGTTCGTTGGCTCAGATATGTCCTTGGCTTGTTACCAAGTAGTTTATCCTACATTTCCAATAATGAGCTCAGAATGGCAACCATGTGTTGCCCTTCCATTTTCATTCCTGCCTGGGAACTAAGATCATAGGACCCTCCTGACTGTCCCACCAATCAAAGAAGCTCATCTAGTGGGCACATAAGAGAGGGCCTTTTTGGTGGCAGCCCCACGATTATGGAACAAACTCCCCAGGGAGGTGTGGCTGGCCCCTTCATTTTCAATCTTCAGGAGATAGTTGAAGACATTTTTATTTAGGACAGCATTAGATTAATTTAGTTTTTATTGGCAGTACTACTTGAGATTTTAAATTGTGGTCCTTTATGTGTTTTTTATCATTGTATTTACATTGTGAGCTGCCTTTGAGTTCCATGCGGTTAGAAAGGCAGCTAATAAAATGTTTTAAATAAATAAAATAAATAAATCTCATCCTCTAATAGCTTTGTGAAGTAGGTTGGGCTAAGGGGGAGCAATCGAGTGAAGGTGATCCAGTGAGCATAATGGCCAAGTGGGGACGCGGTCTACCTAGCCCTACCCTTACACCATACCTATTGTCTGATGAAAGTGTCCCCATGATAAAGCTGCTACAGCAGGCTCATGTGAATAAGAAGCAAAACATCATTTATGAGTTAATAATAAAATGAGTGTTGGCAATTGTATGTTTGACATCCCAGTAATTATCTTGGAAGATAATCAGTGATGCATATAATGTCCCACATTTCTGCTAATCTGTATGCCTTCTATTTTCTGAACTGTGTCTCTGGCGCATGTGGGAGAGGTTCTGCCAGAAAACTGTAATAGAAGGGAACCTCCAGTCTTTCATCTGGGGTTCTCCCCCAGTGCCTTTTCCTAGGGAACTACATAAAGGAATAGCACGGTTTTCTCCTGATTAAGAAACAAGTGTATGCTATTGTGTAAGAATTTTTTAAACAGGCGTTTTGGATGTATTTGCAAGCTTGCCAACCAACCAACTTCACAAAAGGGGACAAAGTCTACTACACTTAACAAGACAAAAAGAAAAATTTCTACAACAAATATAGATACTACAAGTGATATGGGAGACATCTCATTTCCCTCCCCTCCACTATTTCCTCTTTCTGTTCCCTGAAAGCCCTCATACTCTTTCCCCTTCTTTTGCTTCTCACCCTACAGCAAACTGACATCCTCTTTTTCCCTCCTTCTGGCAGCCCTCATATCCTCTCCCCTGACACTGCTTAATACTCTCCTTTTCAGCCATTCACCAACCTTTTATCAGCCTTTCATATTCAGCTGAATTTCTAATTTATTTACTGCATTTATGCCCCACCTTTCTCCAAAGTGGAAGTAGCTCACATTATTCTCCTCTTTATCCTCACAACAACATTGTGAGGAAGATTAGACTGAAAGTGACTGGTCCAAAATCACCCAGTAGACTGCCACAGCAAGATGAGGATTTGAACTTTGGTCCTAGATCCTACTCTGAAGCTCTAACCACTTTACAAAACTGGCTTCCATAAGGTGGCTACTGTTGAAAAGTAGCAAGCAGCCGGGCCTAGTTGAGTCATGTAAGCTGGGTGGTATCAAGTCACCTGGAGGTTGCTAGTAGGCATAGAGATACCAGCCTCCAGGTGAGATCTGGAATTACAGCTAAACTTCAGACAACAGAGGTCTGAAGAAAATGGCTGCTTTGGAGGGTGGACTCTATGACATTATATTCAGCTGAGGCCTCTCCCCTCCCCAAACCCTGCCCTCCTCCGACTTCACCACAAAATCTCCAGGAATTTCCCAACGTGGAGCTGGCCACCCTAGTCACGCCTGGCCCCAATGAGTTCTCTGTCAAAGGCCAAAACAACCCTGCAAAAGGGCCCTGCCTCCTCCCTCTGCCTTTTACTGAGGAGAACCAAGCCTGGAATGCATTGGTTGTCTAGCAAACTTTTCTGCAGTCCCAGAGGGTCCCCTGAGTCTACAGAAAAATCTGAAATGAACAAAGGGGGTTTAAATCTTGAGACCCCCCCCCCAAGGTTTGCAGAAAATCTGAAATTATTTACAAAATTACATTGGAGGCTTCAATTCCCCCCCCCCCAAACAAAAGGATTGTCTGTGCATGTACAGACAGTTCACCCACCTCTGTTGCCGTAGACTGGATGGTGACTTGGTGGCGGGAGCCACAGCGGGGAAGGGAGGCTGGGAGCTGTGCAGACCTCGTGGCTGCAGCCACATGGGTGGATGGGGTTTGGGAGCTACAGTAGGCCTGGTGGCAGAGGCCAGGAGACATGCTGGGTTCATTGGCATCGATGCTGGGAGGGCAGGAGCTGTTCTGGGCTTGCCAGCACCAGATGCAAGGGTTGGGGGTTTGGGGAGACCTGCTGGCCTTGCCAGCCTTAGTGTTGGTAGGAGGTAGTGGGGGGGGGGCAGAGCATGGTGGGCCTGGCAGTGGAGGCAGTGACCATGGTGTCTTGGCAACATGGAGGGAGGGTGGAAACACTGGGCTCACCAGCATCAATGTTGGTAGGGGGTGGGGGGCAGAAGCCGGGGACCGCAGAAGGCTCGCCGATGGTGGCTGTAACCATGGGAGGGCAGGTGCCACAATACGTGTGTGTGTGTGTGGGGGGGAATTCCTTAAATTTAAAGCCAGGGATGCAAGGGGCTCCTGGCAGTGACAGTAGGGGGATCCCCTTACGAGTATCGCAGGTCCCCACTTGTATTAACCTATTCCATTGAGATATTCAGAAAAAAATAGTAAAATAAACAGTCCTTTCCCATAAATGTGGTAAAGTCAGAAAGATGCTAAATCATGCATGGTGTTTCTAAAGCCATGATAGGAGTGAATTGGTTTTGGTGGTGTTTTTGTTTTTTTAAATCACTGTCTCAGAATTGTGAACACTAATGTGAAAGGAATGCCAGGCATGGATCTCTTAGTGCTTTAAGAATGAATGACTCACAGCCCACGTCTTAATAATGTAGGACTGTTATATTCACATGCTGTAATTGAAGTGTATGGGCTACATACAGACCAAGGGATCTTCAAATGCCATACATTTTTATGTTGCATTAATCATATATATATTTCCTGCTTCTGTGGCTTGCATGCTTCATAGTGCACATACATTGTTCCATACAGCTATACTGCCTTTAGTTGTAGTAGTGTTCAGGCATACTACTTCTTTCTTTATAATCCATTCTTTTGTCTAACTTTAGTGAAATACAAGACCTTGAAGTAGTGTTTAATGTACTGGAATAAATGTTTTGATGCAACATTTTTGAGCTATTGTGAGGAAGAGTCTTTTTATGATTCAAAAGCTTTCCTCTAGCATTCTGAGCATTAGCCATTTCAAATTAAACCTTGTCTCAGTTGCTCAGTGTTTTCTGTTCTGTGGGGTGCTTGAGAAATATTTTACTTTACTGCAGCACAAGTGTGGTTGGAAACAGGCTTGAATCCAGCTAGCTATTTCACTCCATCTCACCCAGTCCCCCTCCTTAATACAATCTCCAACCCATGTTACTTTTGTCTGTTGTCAAATGATCCTTAGTACAGCCTGGGTGTGTGTGTTGAAGAGTATCTTTCCTTTCTTCATCAGTAGAAAAGCTGGTTGGATCCAACCCAAGCTATATTACCATATTGGGCTGTATGTTCAAGGTGTTTCTGCAGTTTCCCCATTATTGAATGACTTCAATCTATCCAAGGCACTGTTGGATCTTGTGCAGTATTCAAATGCCAAACATGCTAGCAATTTTTCAATGCTTAACTTGTATGAGTTAAATTACTTAGTTGATGGATTTCTTACAGCATCTTTTTATACTCAGCACTGTTATCCAGTATCATTATGTCCCCCTTGAAATCCTGTGTGAGAACTGATTTTGACTGTTCTCAATAGCTAAATTTGGCATAGTGTTTAAAGATAACTAGTAAGTAAATCTCTCAGCGGGCTCACCAGCCCAGATCGAGAGTGGGATCTGCCTCAGCTGGCTAGCTGGCTGAATAAGAGCTCTCAAGGGGCTGGATCCGCCCCCTGGGCCTTATGTTTGACACCCCTGCACTACACCATGCTGGCTCTCATTAACCCAGCGGAAGATTTCTGTGAATGGAAGGGAAGGTAATTCTCACTGATTCTCCCCCATGCTGTTCCTGGTGGTCCTCTCCTCCAGAGGCAGCATTTAAGGATGGATTTCAGGCTGCAGTGGGAGGTGGAAGTAAGATTCTTCATGGGCAGAAATCACTGGTGGATCGAAGCCAGAAGGTTAGGGTGTACTGCACTGAACTTTGACCAACTTGAGGTTTTGTGAGTCTTCCACTGAGCCTCCTCTGCTCTCTGTGTGTGTTAAGTGCCATCAAGTCGCTTCCGACTCATGGTGACCCTATGAATGAAAGTCCTCCCAAAATGTTCTATCTTTGACAGTCTTGCTCAGATCTTGCAAATTGAAGGCTGTGGCTTCCTTTATTGAGTCAATCCATCTCTTGTTGGGTCTTCCTCTTTTCCTGCTGCCCTCAACCTTTCCTAGCATGACTGTCTTTTCCAGTGTCTCTTGTCGTCTCATGACATGACCAAAATATGATAGCCTCAGTTTAGTCATTTTAGCTTCTAGGGTCAATTCAGGCTTGATTTGATCTATAACCCACTGATTTGTTTTTTTGGCTGTCCACGGAATCCGTAACACTCTCCTCCAACACCACATTTCAAAGGAATCTATTTTCTTCCTATCAGCTTTCTTCACTGTCCAGATTTCACACCCATGCATAGTAATAGGGAATACGATGGCATGAATTAATCTAGTCTTGGTGGCCAGTGACACATCCTTACACTTCAAAATCTTTTCTAGCTCCTTCATGGCTGCCCTTCCCAGTCTCAATCTCCTGATTTCTTGGCTGCAGTCTCCCTTTTGGTTGATGGTGGAACCAAGGAATAGAAGGTCTTGAACAATTCTCTGCTGCGAGGCACTGTCAAATCTTCATTGGGCTAGATAGGAAAGAAGGCTCAAAGTGGTTCAGTGGGGATAGGTCTGCTGTTCCGTGCAAGAGGTTTTGTGTCATGGAGTCATATTTCTCACCAAAACCCTATTGAAAAGTTTGTGGCATCGCTGCCAAGAATTCTTGTTGTGTTACAAGTAAACAATGATGATCCACAACACACAGTGCAGCTGCTGTAGTATACTCATTATGGGGAAAACTATTGCTTCTTTGTTTAACTCATTTTCTTGTTTTTACTATTTATTTGGTTTAGATTTTGGGGGGAGTAATCCTGAACAGGTCTGTTCATAAGTAATGGTCATTTTATTCATCAGACCTTCCTCTCAGGACAACAACTTTAGGATTACATTTTTCTTATAGTGCTGTCCTGAGCTTAGAATGTCATTTTAAGACTGTTAAGTAAATACACAAACTCATAACTGTTTGTACACTAGTTTTCACATTGGTGCATTAAAGTGGGATTGACTTTGGGGCTTCATACTGTGTTCTGTTCCATAGAATGTTCTGTGGAGACTCTCCTAACTTTGCCAAGGCCGTAGTTGGTTTATCTTAAAATGATCCCAAGAAACAATAGCTGAATATTTGGAAATAGGCTGCTCTGGGCATCTGAGCTTGGTTACACTGCTTGTATGTCCTTAAAGTGCATATCCCATGCATGAATTTTGCATACTAGACTTGGTTTAACTTATTTAGAGATGAATAACATCATGCACATATGGGAGGGATCTTATGAATATGCATACACTAGAACTCTTGGTTTTCTATATCAGTTAGAGGTCTGTGTTTCATTTAGGTATATATCATTCAAGTGAGCGTTGGGAGCCATCAGTGGCTAGTCAAACATCGATACAGCGACTTCCACGACCTACATGAAAAGGTAAATATTCTATTCTTAAAATGTTAACTGGTCTAGGCACTCGGCCAGTTGTGTTGCAATGAATGTCCTTCTGTATCACGATGTTCTGGCATGCTTCATATACCTGTATAATAAGGAATGTGAACTGAATAAATAAAGAATACTCTCACTTTAAAAAAAGGTAAAGGTCCCCTGTGCAAGCACCGGGTCATTCCTGACCCATGGGGTGACGTCCCATCCTGACGTTTCCAAGGCAGACTTTTTTTGCAGGGTGGTTTGCCAGTGCCTTCCCCAGTCATCTTCCCTTTACCCCCAGCAAGCTGGGTACTCATTTGACTGACCTCGGAAGGATGGAAGGCTGAGTCAACCTTGAGCCGGCTACCTGAAACCAACTTCCGTTGGGATCGAACTCAGGTCGTGAGCAGAGCTTTTGACTGCAGTACTGCAGCTTAACACTCTGTGCCACGGGACTCCTCTCACTTAATTATTAGTTATTAATTATTTGCTTCATTTATATCCCATCTTTCTCCCCAGTGGGAACTCAAAGCAGTTTACCTCATTCTCCTCTCCTCCATTTTAGCCTCACAACCACCCTGTGAGATAAATTGGGCTGAGAGTATATGACTGGGCAAAACCATTCACTCAAGTTTTTGTTTTATTTTTGATGATGTTCTCCATGATAGGAAAGCTGGTGTGCTTATAAAAAGCTAGATCCGAGGTCCCCAACATGTCATCCACCCACCAACACTTTTTCTTGTGCCCAACAACACCTTTTCTTGTATCCACCAAGTGTTTTTAGGAAGTGGGTGAGCCAGGTAGGGCTTTTGCCCAGAAAGGCTTCTGACTGACTTCTGCATATTTGATTGGCTCTCCAGATTTTTTAAAATGTTGCTTTAGCAGTATCTGCCACCTAAGCACAAAAATGTGTGTTGTATTACTGAACCTAAGCTGTGACAATCATTTTGTGGCTGGCTCTGCCTCCTGTGGCAGCCATTTTGTTGCTGCACCCACCATGCCGTGTCAGAATTCCAAGTGTCCCTGGAGGCTCAGAAAGGTTGGGAACCTCTGAGCTAGATATGATTTGTGTGGTGAGAGTAAGCATTGTCTAGTACAGGGGTTCCCAACCCTTTCAAGCCTGCAGAATTCAACACAGGGTGGTGGGTGAAATTACAAAATGGCTGCCATAGGAGGTGGAACCAGCCACAAAATGTTAGGAAGTGAGGTTATGTATAACTGTAATAGTAACTCTTCAATATTTCAGTCAAAAGTTCTGGATACTTTTTAAAATGAATGCACACAAAAATAGTGAAGATCCTTGTGCTTGGAGGCAGCTGTTGCTGAAGCAATTTTTAAAAAACTGAGACCCTGCAGGGCAAAAGCCCCACCTTGCCCTGCCCACTTTGTAAAGACACTTGGTGGATGCTGGGAAAGGTGTTAGCAGGCTCCATGGTGCCTTCAGGCACCATGTTGGGCACCCCTGGCCTGGTATCTTCTGATACTTAACTATGTGTTCCAGGCTCACAGAGGTAATAAAACTTCATTATCTATAAAATCTGGAAGTTTCATTTGAAGTCATTTACAGTTGCTGGATACTGGATCTCTTGCTTGTCAAAGATTAAAAATGGTTGAACCATATAGTAAAAATGACACACAAGTTACATGTGGGGCATTCAGTAGTTTTGGAAGAGAAACGGTTAATGTACTCTGATAATGCTTAGAGCTTCCCATAAAACAAAATTAAAAAGGAGCTCAATAGCACCATACAAAAGGCTAACAACATTTATCCCTGCATAAAGAAGCATCCGCTGTGCTGATGGAAGAGACAGGAAGGGTGATCTTTACCTCCTTCTCCATCCCCACTGCATCCTCCTGACACACATAGCTTTTACTCCGCTCATGTCCCTGAATTCCAGGAATAAACTTTCCCAGGGTCAGCAGTGGTTCCTGGGGGGAGGGGAGGCAAGGAAGATCCACGAACCTTGTGCTGGATCCAGCCCTATGTTTTTTTTTCTTTAATGTCTTTAGTTACAAGTAAAAATCACACTTTTTTTCTTTTTGTGAAATTGGCATCCCAAACTCCCCCATAGAAAAAGCCTAAGATGGATATATGATTACAAAGATGCAAGTAGAATGTGGGGCAGTTACTAAAACAAGCTGGATTCCTAAGACTTTTCACTATGGTCAGCGCATATTGGACTAGGTGGCCAGGGAACTGCCTGTGATTACTAAATTAATGAACTGCCTGTGATTACTAAATTAATGAAATTTTTGGGTGGTAGGAAGATTAAACATTTCCATTTTCCGGTTGGTGGTAGAAGTTAAAGATGCTTATGTCCTTGTTGGGGAGGGAGAAATAAGGCTGAAGATTTGAACTCCCCATTAAAGTGTAGTAACTTGGGATCTGGGCCAGCTTGAGTAAATTCCACCCCTAATAAAATAGAGGTCCTTGTGCAGCCCATGAACCATATTATAAACAGCTACTTTTGACAGCTGAAATGGCATTTGATCTAGTTTGTTACAAATTCATCTTCCATAATACTAAGATTTCCCCTTCTTGCCAAAATAAAAGATTGTGTTTTAATTTAGTCCTATTTCTATTTAGTTCTTTCTTAGTGTTTTAGTGTAAACATTTTAACAATATATTTCTCAAAGTTCTGCTTGAAACTAAAGAATTAAATATGGCATTTTTTCCAGCTTGTTTCAGAGAAGAAGATAGATAAGAATCTCCTGCCTCCTAAGAAGATTATTGGCAAAAATTCCAAAAGCTTGGTGGAAAAAAGACAGAAGGAACTGGAAGTCTATCTACAGACTCTCCTTGTCAGATTTCCCTTAGCTGCACCCAAAGTATTGTCTCACTTCTTACACTTTCATTTATATGTAAGTTGCATCTTACAGGTTTTAATGTAGTTCGCATGATTCAATCTACTTTTATTCTGACAAGTTGCATCCTGGGCAACCTGCAAATGGAAGCCATGTTTCCCTTGTTGCCTTGTGAGCATGGATGCACACCAAAAGTAAAAAATAGCCCACGGCCACTGCACGTGTGTGCACACATACACGCACACACATATTCCAGTGCCTAGGAATCTAGCCTAGTGAGATAAAGGCAACCTTTGAAACATGGTAAACTAAGCCCACCCCCCATTTTGGTTAGAAATAAAAACCCCAGTCTGTAGGTTTCCTGTTCCCCATTTAGATTCCCTTTGTCTTGTGGCTTAATCTTCTCTTATTCCACAGCAGTACTTTTCAATAATATTTTAGGTTAGTCCACTTAGTAGGTCAGTCCATTTTACTAGGCACACAGGTCTGGTTGGTTCTCCACCCAAGCAGCTGAGGTGAGATGCTGAGGAAGCAGCAATGCTGCTGGGGTTGGCAGTACGGGAACTGGTGATGAACATGACTTAATGCTCATCACTACTTCCTGTACCTACACAGCCACCAGCCCAGGTGGAGGCTAGTCCCTGAGATGCTGGCTGCACTGCTAGGCATCAGCTTGCTCCCAGTGCGTCTAGGCAAGTACGACCTTTATTTCCTTCTCCCTTTTTTTTGCTAGCAGACCAACATCTTCACAGGTATGGGTTGCTTTTTTGGCACTTCACCAGAATGGTTGTTTATCCTGTTTTAGATCCTTTTAATCATAATTGTGTGTAACAGATTACTGTTGAATTCATGTTTAAGATGTGCTAAATCCTTTATGTCCCTGAAGGTATTGTCATATTAACTACTGGCAGATGCTTAATCACTGGCCTTCTTTATCTCAATGTCTTGTTCTTTGCAGGAAATCATTGGGATCACAGCTGCGCTGGCTGAAGAACTCTTCCACAAAGGTATTTTAGGCTTCTAAATTTATTACTGTCTGTAGCCATTTTTCACTAAGTTTATAGTCACTTTAGAGATGGTGCTGAACAATCAAAGCATGCTTTTACTTTAATGTATTGGAAAATACTTATACTGCTGTGGTGTTATCACTATAAATGATATTAGTTGGTATAAGATGGCTAGGTGCAAGTATATTGTGAGGTGGTGGAACTCTTGCTAGAAAGGAGGGATGTTAAGACTCAGATTCCATTTCAGGGAGATGCTTGTGAAGTCTTTGTCCAAAATGTCATTGTATTTCCTTTTGACTTTGTTGTTACATATGCAGTGAATTGTCACTCTGGTATCAGACATGCTCTGTGAGCCAGTGTTTAATGGTTGTTTCGGATGACAGCTAGGAAGACTGAAATTTAAATCCCCACTTTGTTTGTGATGTTGGAGCATTTATTTGGCCTATCATACTTCACAGGGATGTGAGGACAAAATAGGAGTAGAGACCCATATATGCCATCCTGAGCTTATGGAAAATTTAGTAATAACAATAAACATGGAGATACTGGTGAGAAAATGCCCAAAGTATTTTTTGCTTTATAAACTGCTCAGTCAGGCATATAATTTCCATTTTATTGGTTTGGTTCCAAAAATCCATCAAAAGAAGGTATGTGAGTTTCTGCCATCACTTCATTCCAGCAATCCCTTTCAACACCCACAAAGATGGTTCCTGGTAGTGCAGAACCTGCATGGAAGAGCAGCCACTGAGGAGCATTGGGTGGCTGACTGAGGAGGGGGAAGGGGCTAAAATTGTCCATCCTCCCTCTTTTATCAGCAGAACTGCCCTTGTGGTAGATGTATGATTTTGCCTCCTCTTCACTGGAGTCCCCTTCCAAACCCTGTGGCTGTTTTTCTGTGCACGTCTCATAACTCGAACAGTCAGCTTTCTGAGGTTAGAAGAGACAGCTGTGGGGAGGGGAATCAGAAAATCCACGTCCACTTCTGCTGATGAGTTGCTATGTCCAAGCTCTTGTTGTTAGTAGTGTAGGTGAATGCTTGCTAAATCTGTACTTCTGCTTTTCAGGGGAGCAGTTGCTTATGGCTGGAGAAGTCTTTACCATTAGACCTTTGCAGTTATATGCTGTAACTCAACAGCTGCGTCAGGGAAAACCTACGTGTGCAAATGGAGATGCCAAAACTGATTTAGGTCACATTCTGGATTTCACATGTAGACTCAAATATTTAAAGGTAAAAGTACTCTATTTTTGAGTATCTCACTTGTTCTTAGCTTTCGCCACATCAGAATAAACTGACACAACTCTTAGATTTTAAAAAGCTGTCTTAACATCTGAGGTTAAAGTAAATATACCATGACTATTTTTTCATGCCTTTCTAAAATAAATATACCATGACTATTTTTTCATGCCTTTTTAATATAGTATACAGTTTAAGGATGTGCACTTGAAAAAAATTGGTATATTTTGGGTTTTGGAACGGCCATAAATACCAGTATTCTGGGTTATTTGGGTCCCCCAATACCTTTTAGATATTCAGATTTTCTTTCACAATTCTGAAATTTTGGGGTCTATAATTCCCTATGGAGAATTTTCCCCAGGGGGCTGCAGTGGCTGTTTATCAAACTAATTATACCAGAATTACTGGGAACCTAGTCCAAGCCGTGGATTGGATCAAGGAATCCAGGTCTACGGGCCCCTCAACAAAGTGCCTCCAGCCATCCTGCTTGTCTCCATTGTTTACTATGGGGGGAAAATTCCATGCTTTCTCCAAGGTAAAGAAGTCAATAGCCAAACAGATAAAAGCAAGCAACTGTTGGCCAAAAGCCTCCAAATGCAAACAGAACCAATAAACTGAACAGAACCAATGTTAAACTAGAGAATCCCAGGAGAACTACAGGCCAATGTGGCAAAGCCCAATAGAACGAATGTCAAACTGGAAAATCCAAGCCAAACTAACCTAGCAAGACCTGGCAACAAGTCATTGATGCAGGCACACAGTGAAATGGAAGAAATACAGTCCTGGAGCCTTAAAATGCTGGCCCAAAATATTCCTGAATATTTCTTTGATTTTTTGGGGACTAATTTACCAATATCCCAAAAAATCCCAAATACCTTCCGAATTATTGATATGATATTTTTTGATATATATTCAGACCAGAAATATCCAAATGTGCATCCCTAATACATATGTCTCTTTTTTCCTGCTCATTGGAGTGACTGTGGTAACCTGTTCTAGTTTATGTTTGTCCAGCAGTAGGGAAGAGGGACAATATGTACAAAATCTTCGTCTGATACTCATATGGCTGTGATGCGCACACTTAATTTCAATATTGCAAGTAAACCCATATCCTTCAGGGGAGTTAAGCATACATGTAAGAGCCAATTCACATTTCCCATTTAAGATGTTTACGATGTTCATAAAAGGAGATGTCTCATCACAGAAGTGGCTTGTGTTTGGAGTGGTTCATTCTCTTAGTGAGGACTTTCATATGTATGAATTGGCCTTTCAAGTTCCTAGATTTTTATACCCCTTACAGACTAAAACCTGAATCACAGTTCCTTATTCAGGACAGTAATTTTGATAGAATAATACTTCACTGCAAACTGTATGTTCCAGAACAGTTCAGATCTAGGATTTTATTTTTAAAATCTTAAGAATAACTGTCTGCTTTCTTTGTAAAAAGGAAAGTGTCCTTTCAGCACTGTATAGGAACATATGCAAGCACAAGTGGCAGCCTTAGTTTAGATGTTTGTTACATCTTTAGAAATGTGCTGATAAGTTCTCAGTAGTACATTGTGTACAAATGTAGTAACTAGTAGATTCTACTTAGAACACTTGGCAGAAGGGTGGCTGTAAACATTTGTGGGTCATAATTTCACGGACGCTCAGTTTGGTAAACATGCATATTTCTGTGCATTTAATACCTTAATTTCTGTTGTTAGATAAATGGTGCAGGTGGACCTTTTGGAACTAGTAACATTCAGGAACATCTTCTGCCTTTTGACCTATCAATATTTAAATCTCTTCATCAGATACAGGTATGGTTGAAAAAGAGCTTGGTATATACTTTTAGGAGCCCCGTGGCGCAGAGTGTTAAGCTACAGTACTGCAGTCAAAAGCTCTGCTCACGACCTGAGTTCGATCCCGACAGAAGTCGGTTTCAGGTAGCCGGCTCAAGGTCGACTCAGCCTTCCATCCTTCCGAGGTCGGTCAAATGAGTACCCAGCTTGCTGGGGGTAAAGGGAAGATGACTGGGGAAGGCACTGGCAAACCACCCCGCAAACAAAGTCTGCCTAGAAAACGTCGGGATGTGACGTCTCCCCATGGGTCAGGAATGACCCGGTGCTTGCACAGGGGACCTTTACCTTTATATACTTTTCTAAAACATATTCAAATGCAGGCTTTCCAGATGTCATTCTTTGTGATTACTGTATGTTGTGCTATTTTTATCCTCATTATGTAAATAGATAAAGCTGCTGTCTACTGAATCAGGTCATTGGTCTATCTATGTCACATGAACACATGAAGCTGCCTTATACTGAATCAGACCCTTGGTCCATCAAAGTCAGTACTGTCTACTCAGACCGGCGGCAGCTCTCCAGGGTCTCAGGCAGAGGTCTTTCACATCACCTACCTGCCTAGTCCCTTTAACTGGAGATGACAGGGATTGAACCTGGGACCTTCTGTATGCCAAGCAGATGCTCTACCACTGAGCCACAGCCCCTCCCAGCATGTCAGTATGCCTGTTCTTACATGTATCAGCTTTCAAAGCCTCAGGGCTGATTCAGATGTTACAAGTCCTCTTAGTTATGGTGAGGACTTTTTGTCATATGTGTGCTGGGAACTTAATTCCCAGACATAAGTACACCCAATTTGAAACAGGTCAGTTGCACAAAGGGAGAGAAGGTCTCAGCTCCTCACACATACACACACTTTTTTCCAACTTGAAATGGCCCCGTGAAAGCTGCTGTTGGCCCTATTGGGGAAAATTACATGTAGTCATTGGTATATGTTAGTTTCCCCAACAAGCAAATGGTGACTCCTTGGGGCTGTTTCAGGTTGGGGATATGGTTCAGGGTGGGGACAGAAGGATTAAGCTCCTTTTTCCTGCATGTTGCACTACCAGTCTACGTTGGGCCTATGGACACCTGTGAATTAAGTTCCCAGTGGGGAAGTGCCATCTTTCAGTAATCCACATATATGTTTGTGCTTTTATTCTTTTCTCTTTCTTCCCCAGGAATTACATGGTGTTCAAGTGTCCTTCCCCCCACCACCCCCAATTCACATAAACAAATCTTGGTGACTGTATAAAGTCAGTTGCTTGGTCATTCTCTTTCTAATATTTATGGAAAGTTGATTTTAGGCAGTATTGCTAAGATATTATTCACTGTTCATGTAACAGAGTCCTACCTGTCACTGTCACCTGTCACTGTCACATCATACTGTATCAGATCGGAGTTTTGCTTACAAATACTGCTGTTTTATCTTTCTTCCATGTTGTTTTTTAAAATAAAAAAACCAACAGATAAATCACTGTGGAGCAAAGCTTGTTAAAGGGCTGACAACTTCAAAGCATACTTTAGCGACGTTGAGTGTTCAGTTTTCAGCAACTTCAATGATGGTAAGACTGAAATTTTAACCAAATGCATGTTAACCATATGGGTTGGATTCTGAAAACTCCCAGTGGAAGGCACTGAGGGTCCAGGATCTCCCCCCCCCCGGAGTTTATTCTAGGAGTTGAGGGACTAATAGTAATGTGGGTCAGGAAGCTGTAGTGGGGAGAGGAAGGGAAGAAGAGAGCCCATTTTGCCTCTTGAATGAGTGTAGCTCCACTCACAAAAGAGGAGGAGTGGAGCAATTTTGCACTCTCCCACTGCAGGTGCCTGACTATTAATCCATGCAGGTCAACTGACCCTAGGAACAACCTTTCCCAGGGTCAGAAACGCCTTTGGTAGGGGGGAGGCAGGGAAGATTGTGCAGTCCTTATGTTTGTAGGTCATGGGTTGTAACCCATTATGTATTCTGTATACAGTTTTGCCCTAATAATATATATATATGTGTGTGTGTGTGTAAAGCAACTTCCTGAATTTCCTCTTTTTGAAAGCCATGGCCAGAATCCAAAGAGATACTTAAGACCATAGTAGGAGCTTGGGTTGGCCCAGTGGAATTTTTCACTTTTAAACAGCAATATGTATCCCCTGCCCCTACAGTATCATTAATTCCTTTCCAAACCCATCAGCTTCAAGAACAGTTTGCTATGCAGGAAGGGGCATGGCTCAAGTCTAAAGCCCTTTCTTGGGCTTATGGGACTAGTTTCACAGATTTTTGGATCCCGGTCAATATATTAAAGGCAGGCAGGAGGTGTGACGTAGCATGTATGTGAAGGGAGTGATGTGAACTAATTGGTCTAGGAATTGTGGGGAGGAGAGGAGGAATTGAGAAAATGTTATAATTAAGCCTGGGACAGGAATGAATAGAATAAGGAGCTAGAGCGCCCTATTTTGCGAAAGCAATGGGATATGGCCTTAAAGCTTATACCTGCTCTCTCCATGGATCTTAAGCTGAGACTTATTCAGCAAAAAATTATGTTCAAGATATACTGGACACAACGACTCTTTAGAAAAGGAATGAGTAAAGTGAATAATTGTTGGCATTGTAACTCAGCAGACACATCTCTTAAACATATGTTTTGAGCATGTCTAGTCATTTGGTTTTTCTGGGAAGTTACTACTCATATCAATTTTGTATTAGAATGTTAATTAATTTTTGAGGATGTCTGTGTCCTTTTAAACTATTTGCCTGTCTCATGGAGGCTAACGGATGGTCAGTGAAAATGACTTCTATTACAACACTGGAAAGATAAAAGCCCACCTCTGGTAAATCAGTGGATTGAGGGCCTTACAGCTCTTTCAGTATTTGAATGTGCAGCATATAAACGGCAATTGTGCATGGACTTATTTTTAGATGTTTGGAAATCATTTATAGAAACTTATTTCTGGATCCACCACCACTGTTGTTATATTTTTGCCTTTATGTATATTCTTAAGTTTTTTTCTTTGTTTCCCCCCCTGTTTTTTTAAGGAAATAAAGAGAAAAAAATTAAGCCTGAGACTTTGGGGGAAGGAGATAGGGGTCAGAAATATAATAGGTAATACTTGTTATGAGGTATATGATAAAATGTGTATGTTAAAAACCCAAGCCTGAAATTTTTTATAAATAGAATCATGTATTTATAAAATTTCATTAAAAATAGTGCACATCCTGTGGTCCAGTTTTTCTTTCATTAGATTTTTTCTTTAAACAATAGAACGCAAGCAAATGCATAAATTATTTAAATTGATCATCAAAATCCAGGTTATTATTTTAATAGGAAGTACAATACTGAAGTGAAATAGTTATTTTGTATACCAGCATCAGAAACACTTTGGTCTAGTTATTGGTCACAGTCCATTACGTATCCTAATTTGATTATATGTAGCTTTTAACATTGTTCAGCCATTTATCCAAAAGTAATGGTGTCCTGTAAGCATGTTTTAGGGAGATGTCATAGAGTTTTGCAGCTCAGTTGCAAGCACTTTCCTTCACAAGTGTCTCCTGCTGAACTCAGTGAAGTTTATTTCCAAGTACATCTGTATAGGATTGCACCCTTAATCTTTCATGCCTGTTTCTGCTTGTAATAATTAGTAATTATTTTCTGAGCTAAAACTTTAAGTAGAAAGAAATTTTTAAAAAATCATGAAATGTTGTAAAGAACAAAGTTGTGTTAAACATTTTCCTATGTGTGTCCTGCACAGGAGGTCCTGGTGCCTGAGGCCTTTGAATTTGACCAGTGGGAGCCAGAGGGCGCACCTTCAAGTTGTCCTGTTACAGCAGTTATTCCAATGTGGAAAACATTAACAACTTTAGATATGAGTCACAATAGCATATCTCAAATTGATGATTCTGTGGTAAGACTTCATTATAAATGTCTTGAAAGGTTAGGGTAATAAAGGGGAAAGTATGAGTGTTGCTTAAAGATACTTTCACTTTGAAGGGATCAAGGGTTTTGAACATTGGCTTGCTTCAAATAGCTTGTTTGGTCCCTGCCAAAGGGCTTGGGGGTGCTTAATGGATTGCCCCTATGACAAACTGCTTTGGAAACTTCCTGCAATTTTAGAAGGGGTTTGCTGTCTGCGAAACCCATATTAAGTACCAGTCATATGGCTATTTGTATCAAGGCCAGTTGGTATAAAGGCACTCTTTTCTTTGTTCTAGAAACTAATGCCGAAGATAGAGTTCTTGGATTTGAGCCACAATGACGTACCGCTAGTGGAGAACTTGCAGGTTGGTTTTATATTTATGGGGATTTTTACCATTCTCTTTATTTTGAGATGAATGTTACTTTTTGTTGGAAAATGGTATAACTGCCAAGATTACCAAAGCTGTAACAATAAAGATTAATTGTAGTAATGTCCACTGCATGTAATATATTGTAGAATCTTTTCATTGGTTGCATTCTCTGTTTCTTCTCCTTTCCCTGTGAGCTCATCTAAGACTGCTGGTCTGTACTTAAGACATGTAGATTCTGGGCTGGGTCCAAAGTACCAACAGCAAATAGAACTTTTCTGCTTACCCTTCCAGAACAGGGGACCTTTGGGAATGGCATTGGGGCATGATGGAGAGGGGCATTGCTGAAAATCAGCTTTTGTGCTGGTGGAAATACCACTGTGCTTGTAAAACATGAGGCCTGAATCTAATTCATTATAATTTACTTTCCTTGCCAAGATTCACTGAGCAATATTGGCCTGTAAAGCTAAGCATTTTCCATTTATATCCATGTAGCAGAAGGGGAAGATTAAATGTCTTGTCTTTCTAAAAGTGCTGCTACTGCACAGTAGAATCTTGTCTGTCTTACAGCATGATTTCAGTAGATAGTACTTGAGATTAGCACTCTTAAATATACATTTGGTAAGAATACAACAACTTGATTGCTAAGGCCTGTACTGTCAGGAATGTTATAACACAGCTCTGTGACGTCTTATGCCAGTAAATTAGTATTTGGATGTCTAGCATTTTGAGTTTTGTGGTGTCAGAGACAAAACTTAACGAAGGCACTTTGCCTAATTACAGGAGGTGGCTTACAACAAAAAACTGAACACAGTACTTTTTCCTGACACAGAAATTAACAGATATATTGGAAAACAAAATCTTTAAAATGTACATATATAAGGGGAAGTTAAGTTAAGTTACACTGACAAGGACGTGTCAGTACATATGGTAGCTTCCAGTATTTTTATCTCCTCTCAGCTGCTGTTGGCACTTAATAGTAAGGAAGATTAGTTATCCTTAAAGGGCTTGCATGGCTAAAGATTCTAATGTAGGCTTCAGTGAATCAAATAGTATTTGACAATAGAAGGTGAGCCAATTGGTAGATTAGATTGTTATAGGGACATGAAGCCAGTCTCTCTTCAGTTGCCTTCTAGAATCACATTTGATACTTTATGCTAGTGTTCAAGAGAATTAATGGGTAAGTGTGACATCTCTAAATCTTGGTGTGTTAGTAAGACACAGTATGAATTCTATTTAATTAGTGTGTAAACTTTTTTTGTATTTTCTAGCATCTCTACAACCTCGTTCATCTGGATCTGTCATACAACAAACTTGTGACATTAGAAGGCATTCATACAAAACTTGGGAACATCAAAACTTTGAATTTAGCTGGGAATCTTCTAGAAAGGCTTTGTGGCCTTAACAAACTGTACTCATTAGTCAACCTGGATCTTAGCAACAACAAAATAGAACAGGTATTTTAGTGCTGATTAGTAAAAATCCACGTTTAGTCAATATGCTTAGGCCAGGAATCTACAGACCTACATTATCTTGTGATACAAATCATATAATCTGGTTCTTGATTCCCTAAGAATCCTGGCTGTTTTAGCCTCTCTTTTTAAATGAGCAACGTTCTAACCATTGTGGAGTGGCAAAAAGATTTGAAGAAGATTTGGTTTTTATACCCCAATTTTCTTATTTTTAAGGAGTCTCAGAGTGGCTTACAATCACCTTCCCTTCCCCTTCCCACATCAGACACCTTGTGAGGTAGGTGGGGCTGAGATAGTTCTGAGGGAACTGTGACTAGCCCAAGGTCACCCAACAGGCTTCATGTGGAAGAGCGGGGAATCCAACCTGGTTCTCCATATTAGAGTCCACCACTTAACTAGTACACCATGCTGGTCAGCTGGTCTCAAAAGAGGTTTTAATGCAACTTTCCCCTCAATAGCACTATTTCATCTAGCTGTTGACAACAATAAATCCATATTCAGTGCATAAAACATGCAAAATTAGCGCATTTCTAATAATTCTGTTCTCGACACAATATTTGTTTTTTGCCTGTAAAATAGGGGTCTAATACAGAACTCTACGACCATCATCTACAGCCAATCGCTTTAAAGAAAGTAGTGATTAAGTAGTGTAAAATAATTGTTGGTTTGCACCAGTAGTTGTAAGTAGTCCACATCCATTCTGATGAGATTCTTTACTCTTTTGATAGGATGGGATGTGGTTTTATGTATGTTTTGCAGTGTAATGTAATGTGTCTGTGCTTTGGAATACTGTGCATTCTAGATGCCTTTTGCAATAACTCTGCCTCCAGTCCTCCTCCTTTTGGACCTCTGTGTGTGTAATTAAATATATAGGGTCGTATTATTCTTTCCACTAAGTTGAATCATATGACTCTTTTGCTAAGTCTTCTTTCAAGGGAGAAAAACCTTTTCCAATAGAGAGACTTTTTTACTGGTAGAGAAAGTGATGTTGAAAGAAGTCTTTGTCTATTTGAGGAAGACTTGGTGGAAGGGATCCAACTTAGCAGAAGAGGGTCATAAGATCCAGCCCACATTTTGTCTATATTGTACAGGGTGTAATATATTTTAGCTGGAGCATTATTCAGTTATATAACTTACAGTGGTAATTTGATAAGATGTCTGATATTTTAAGGTTTTGAATTTGTGTATACCTATGTTTTTCAGATTGATGAAATAAAGAATCTAGGAGGCCTCCCGTGCTTAGAAAAAGTGGTCTTATCCAACAATCCTCTGAGTATTATTCCCGATTACAGGACCAAAGTACTAGCTCAGTTTGGTGACAGAGCCTCAGAGGTAATTCTCCACAGACTTGTATTTAACGGCTTATCTGAATGTTTCACTTTCACGCAATATACAAAGTGAAAATGGTCAGCTTTACTGAGCAGCAATACAGTATGACAGTTCATAAATAGAGGAGAAAGGGCCATAGCCTGCTTCCTTTTAATACATTATTTGTTAGGAGTATTTATATCATGCTTTTGACCAAGTTGGACCCCAAGGGGAAGCTTCCAAGTTACTTAAGGCAGTCAGAATTGTTAACAGTACAGAAAAATCAAACAGCAGTAAAACAACAAATAATTAACATCTCCAAATCAAGTGCATCCAAAAGCTTGGGTAAATGCCTTCAACTGATATCTGAAGGAGTGCACCTCTGCTGAATGTGCGTGAATTCCATGACTGGGGTGCCACCACCGAACAGGGCCTGTTCCAGGCAGTTATACCTACCTCACCTTGAGAGGTGGGATCTGGGATGACCTGGAGCAGGGCTTCAGCAGGAGATATATAAGCAGATACAGATGCAAGCAGTCCCTCGCTTGCTCTGATACCAGGCCATTTAAGTATTTTAGAGGCCAGGCCTGGCACTTTGAATTATACTGGAAACCAACTGGGAACCAATGAAGATATGTGAATACCAGTGTGAGAGATGGTTGATTCTAGAGGTCTCATCCAGTAACCTAGCTGCTGAATTTTGAATCTTACCTTAGATAAGATTTTCTTACCATAGATAAGGGCCCTTATGCATTGAGGTTCTTGCCAGGAGAGTTCTACAAAATGAATATAGGGATTAGTCACCAAGGCATACAAACAAAATGCATGCTCTATGCTAATGATGCCTTTCATTATAAAAACCCATAGAGTGTTGCTGCAGTTTAGCCAAATCTCAGGATATATAAAGTCAGTTCAGACATAACTAAAATCACAGGATTTGACTGGAAACCCCAGAATATTAGTTACTTAGGGATTAATTTTTCAGAAAACATGGGAAATTTGGCAGTAAATAATATAACACCAGTAGTGCAGAAGGCAGAGTCTGATTTTAAAAGATGTGCTAAGCTGAATTTATCCTAGCTAATGCTGGTCAGCAATCTTAAAAATGAAAACATTGTCAAAGGTTTTGTTCCTTCTAATGGCTGTTTCATTATTGCTTTCAAATTATTGGCTAGTTAAAACTCAGAAAGTGTTTGATTGGTTTACTTGAGGATAGAAGAAAACTACAATTCAAAGAGAGAGAAAGCAAGCTCAGGTCTGACTGGGAAGCAGAAATGGCCCTGGAAAGGACCTGCCCCTCCCCCCCCCCCAGTGAAGAGGGGAAGGAGCAAAAGCCAGCCCACTCACCACCCTAGCTAGAAAGCTGTTGCTTGCTTGGGGTCAGGGTGGCCCTGGCCTATGCAGGTGGCCCTGCAGGCTATTGGCCTACCAGGTCTTTCCCCAGTAGCCTTAATGGCCAATCTGCCCCTGCACACTCGATGAACAGCAGTTACAGGTAAGTGCAACTCTGTTTTCTTGCACCACCTTCTATAGAAATAATAATATCATGCTTCCAGTCTTATGAGTATTTGGTACTGATACAGGGATAAACAGGATGATAAGATCTGGAAAATAGAGGAAGTGTGCTTGACAGTGTACATGGTTGTAGTCTAAGGAAATAGATTCTAGAAGAAGATCAATAACCAAATTTGATTAGAACTGCATTGATACTACATGCAAAAAAATTAAAAACCAGTTGGCACCCAGTTTTTCTGCATTAATTCTGCACATTTTAGTAAGCAAATTGGGCATTCTAAAGTTATCAGAAAAGTGGCATGTAGCCCAACGTTGATTTTTTTTAACAGATTCTGTTTCTGTATGGAGTACTTCTGAAGACTTGTTTAATCTTTGTTTTAGTGTTGCTTTAACTTCTGCACTGATTTTGGTTTGTTGATTTAGTTTAATTTATTTGAAATAATTCTGACCTCTACTCTGTTTAAAAACTCCGAGGCAGCTGGTGGTTGGGTCAGTTTATTCTTCAGACCCACATTATCAGATGAGGAACTGTTATGACTGATTTCTTGACATTCTTTAGGTCTGTTTGGATAATATTGTGACCACTGAAAAGGAGCTTGACACTGTAGAAGTACTGAAGGCAATCCAGAAAGCAAAAGATGTTAAGTACAAAATGAATAACTCCGATAAAAAGGTGAGTTTAATATTTATTTTATTAAAAACATCTGTAACCTGCTTTTCTCCTGACCATTAGGGTTCAGAGTGGCTTACATAAATTTAAAAAACTGATGCTTAAGAAGCAATTCAGTAGGATGTTTTTTGTGAATATTATTCAGCCTGTAAGCAAATTAATATACCCAATGGATGTGGGCCATTTGAAGGTGATTTATTTCTGTTGATGCTGTATATTGTCAAGTGCTTTCCCAAGAGAGCTCGAACTTAGGAATATATGAAGAAATGGCTGTGCATTGATTAACACAATGAAAATATTATTTTGTGTCATTTTGGGAAATGTCTCTGTATTCCAGTTATCTCGATGTTGTTTGTTACTGAAGCTGAGTTGTCTGCTGAAAGATGCCGTAGATGATCTGCTTGTATTCTTATGTTTTACTTCTTAAAAGTGTGTCTTTATCTAAAATGCTGAGAATTCAGTGTTACTGAGATCAAATATCTTGTAAAATAAACTATGGAATAAGGCCCTAGATAGTGTCAGAAAAACCTGACAGAAGAATGCACAAAAGCATTTCTTTTGCTTGTCCGTTTTTGTTCTGATTAATGGATGTTTGTAACCTTTATTTCTAGCCCTTCCTTTTTGTTCTTTCTTAGATCACTGAGGATTCCAAGCTTTCTGCTGCCAGTTCAAAATCAAACTGTTCTTCTCTCACTGTACATTCTTCCTCTCCTTCTCTGCCTCATCCTGTCAGCTCCAGCCAAGGTAATCATGTATGTATCATGCTGTTGGGCTGGGCCTCCTTGGTTCTGCCTTTCTAGGCTGCATCGATATACATGACTTTCTGTGCATAGGAAAGGGGTTTGACACCATCAGTGGAAGCATTAATGCAGTTGATCAAAGGCTTTCTGTATCACCCACAGCTCTTTGGTAATATCTGTTCATATATCTGGTAGTACCTGTACAAGACAGTAAATGAAAGAGTTCAGCTGCTATGTTCATTTCCACCTTTATAAATCACATGAACACATCAAGCTGCCTTACACTGAACTTGACCATTAGTCCATCAAGGTTAGTATTGACTACTCAGACTGACAGCAGCTCTCTCAGGTCTCAGATAGGTCTTACACATCACCTTTTACCGGATCCTTTCAACAGGACATGCTGGGAATTTAACCAAGACCTTCGACATGACAAGCAGATGCTCTACCTCTGAGCTACAGCTCCTCCCCTGATAATCAGAGAATATCATATGTTCATACCTGTTAGGGCTATAAATGGTCCCAGTACAATAATGATGCTGGAGTGAAAGCCTGTCCTTTATTATGAGAAAATCATTTGTAGGAATGCTAAGGTGCACTACATTCCTGCTAAAAAGTGTTTCATCTAAACTGAATGTTCTGGGCTTTTCAACTTAAAACTAGAACTACTGCCTTAGTAGTTGAAGGAAAATTCTTAAGTGAGCAAAAGAGCTGACAGTTAAAATAATGCAGCACAGTATTACAGGTTCTTAACTGGTAGCATTCTTTTACTGATGTCAGTTTTTAAAAACAGGATGGTACAACAAACTTGCCTGTGTGGCATCAATAAAATGAGCACTCTGTGGACTGTTTAATTGTGAAACAGGGTACTGCAAGCAGATAAAAATAGTTCAAGTTAAAATATTTAACCACTGGACTACTTTTCTTTGAATGTTGAAACGACTGTAGTAGGAAGATGGACATTTTCAGAATGTGTGCATGTCAAATGCTGTCAAGTCACTTCTGACTCATGGAGACCCTGTGAATCGGTGTCCTCCAAAATGTCCCATCTTTGACAGCCTTGCTATGATCTTGCAAACTGAGGGCCATGGCTTCCTTTAAATAGTCAATCCATCTCATGTTGGATCTTCCTCTTTTCCTGCTGCCTTCAACTTTTCCAGTGACTGTGCTCTTTATTTGGGAATGTACAAGTTTACTGTGCTAATTCTCAAGACTGTTTGAACAATATTTTGTCTTAGAAAGAAAACCAGGACTGTTGTAATAGGACATTATTGATTATTTGTGCAAGACTAGCTTAGGAAAAAAAGATGCTGATTGTGAAGTTGCTACTTCTCACTCTCAGTGTTTTCTGTCATCTACCAGTAAAAATGAGAATTTATTCCAAATTACCTGCTGTTGCTTTTTAATGGTGTTAGCTTTTTGTAAATTTCTTTCCAAGCATCAACATGACTTTTCCAAAGTGTATATTTATTTAATTGAAATTCATTCATTTCATTGATTATGATCCAAGATAGCCAACACCAACATAAGAGCACAAGCTAAACACATATAAAATATATACAGACAACACAATTCTTAACTTTGTTAAATACTAATTTCAGTGATACAAGATGGCTAATAACAAGATTCAAGCATCTGCTTCCTTATTGACTGAGCCAAAGCACAAAATTAGCCACCTTAAGAGTGCTTTCATTAGGCCATTTACAAGAAGAATGGGTGTATAATATTTATCAGACCTACTTGGATAAAATAGGAGTAATATACAGAGAAGGAATATCCTTATAAAATGAACAGTGAAGCAACAAGTGTTCAACTGTTTCAGCTGTGTTCAGTTGGCAGAAACACAAACAGTGGGAATAAGGGATAACTAAATACTTGCCTTGCAGCAGAGCTGAGGGTAGAAAGTTGAAAGAGGACAAAATAAATGCTCTGTGTTGTTTAGGAAGTTCTAAAGCTATTCACTGGAATTTTGGCCATGATTCCCTACCGCCAGATAAGAGTTGACACGGACTCTGTCAACTTGAAGGGCTATATCCTAGATTCTTTGATTGTTTCTTTAATGCCCAAGATGGTATAGAGCTGAAGGAGTAAGCCCATAAGATTGTAATTTCTCAACTGCTTCTGCCTAATCCAAATGAAAATTATCTAAGAATTCCAGGAGTTAATCCAAGAGGGTTCAGGGTTAACTTAAGCCAAAAGTGCCCCAGTTGATGCCATTTGCACCCTTGTAATGACACCATCCTCAACTCTATTCTGAGGAGGGCATTAGAAGCACAGTGCAGGACACCAAATATAGATCTGAGAAATTTATACTAAATTCCTTCCAGCAAACCGGACGTTTTTATAGAAACAGATCTGTGCACCACACAACAAGTTGCGGTATCACTTTGCCCTGAAAGATGTTAATCACAAATGGTATATGTGAATGAGCCTCGTTTTTGAAAAGAAGAATCTCAGGGAGATGTATGGTTTATCATATCAGATTATAGCTGATTGTGCAAATATGTATTTTGATAATAGTCAAGGTTGCTTTATAGGAACAGTTGTGTAGGTTGTGTGTGTGCGTAACAATGAACATGAGAAAATTGTAATTTTAAAAATTATCAGAATAAATGTGATTGTTATATTAGTAATTTTAGCATCTTACCTGATTTTTGTAAAGCCTGGTTGGACTTGCATCTTTTTACTAGTTTCCTAGAAACATCCAAGAATTAATGTACATTTTGGCAATTTATTTTCACAAGAGATGACAGCTGAAGGTGTTTGTAATAATAGCATCTGTTTCCATTAATTATTAACCATGTCACATGTCAGTGGTAAAGTTGTTTTTACGGGAAAGGCCAGATTTAAATATTTTTACAGGAAACGGAAAAGTACAAGTAATGCTTCAGCTTCCTCAGCTTTTACCTTCTGCTACTGCCAGAATTCAGTGGGTTGATTCTCTTTTCTGTTAAATGACCAGAGTGTGGTGTTGCAGTACTCTTTAGAACACTTCAGAACAATTAAATGTAATTTGGCATGTGTTAGTATTCCCTGCTAAAGAAACTGTGAAGCAGAATTGTATTTGCAATGATGCATGATTCTTTTATGCTGTGATCTAAAGTACCAAGTGCCATTGAAATCTGTTAGGCTGACTTCTGAGTATTAGAATTGAACTGTTAATTGATTTTACTCAGTACTGTTATCAAGGATTACTTCATACAATCATACAACTATTTACTTTAATTGTATGGTTTGGTAGCTTAAATGCTTAGATGCCTGGTTTTTATTTATGTTTGAAAAAGTCAGAATTTAGGGAAGGGATTAGTTTTTTTTGGGGGGGGGTTGTTGTGAGATGAAAAGAGCAGGAAAAGAGGAAGACCCAACAAGAGATGGATTGACTAAAGGAAGCCACAGCCCTCAATTTGCAAGACCTGAGCAAGGCTGTCAAAGATAAGACATTTTGGAGGACATTGATTCATAGGGTCCCCATGAGTCGGAAGCAACTTGACGGCACTAACACACACACAGTGAGATGATAAGAGCCCTGTGGCGCAGAGTAGTAAGCTGCAGTACTGCAGTCAAAAGCTCTGCTCATGACCTGAGTTTGATCCTGACTGAAGTCGGTTTCAGGCAGCTGGCTCAAGGTTGACACTGGCACTGGCAAACCACCCCATAAACAAAGTCTGCCTAGTAAACGTCGGGATGTGACGTCACCCCGTGGGTCAGAAATGACCCGGGGCTTGCACAGGGGACCTTTACCTAGTGAGATGATGGTGAGATGGTAGAGAGCCGAGGTTATAGAATGGAATCAGCAGGTAAGAAAACTGCAAACTAAAAAGACATGCCTTTTTAGAAAGATTAGGAAGCCAGTCCTACTGGTCCTACTGGTGTGTCACTGGGCACGTGGCTCACTCCTGAACTTGCAGCTTCTCATTTGCTGGAGGGCTGCCTAGAAAGGAGCAGGCTGGTGGTAGGAAACTCTGTGTGCAGAATGTCATGTACAGCATGTGGCAAACGGTACACTGGTTTGTTTTTCCTAGGCAGTGTCCTGGATATCACAGAATTCCTCAGCTGATTAAGAATGCTGTCTGGAAAAATTTTCATCATCCCAGTCCACATATTTCTTACATTTCAGTGTGCAGAGAGAACTCTTACAAGCATGGGCTGATTCATGTGTTTCAGTGGTGCATGCAAACCATTTGCTTCCACAGAATATGGGGCAGCCTGGGTGGGGTGGACACCAGATTTCTGGGGCCCCTAAGTAAACAGTGTGTTAATATGTCAAACGGATAACGTTCATTATTACTCCTATAAGATTTGCTGCATATAAGTATCCTTGAGATCTGGGGCCTACAGCTAAGTGAGATTATAGTGAGGTGGTAGGGAGCTGAGGTGGTAGAATGAAATCAGCAGGTGAGGAATTGCATTTTTTCAAAGTTGCCCACACATTAATAAATTGTAAGTTGAAAACCAGTACAACATTCAAAAGAAGGGTTGGCTAGAACCATTCTCCCGAATATGCTAACGTTTTATTTGCAGAGAGCATTCAAAATATGACTCCTTAATCTGCAGTCTGAAGTGGCAGATCCTGTTCTCCCACCTCATGTGTAGGTAGACTAGGCATGAACTGTCTCAAGCGTAGGGTAAGGTAAGATGTAAATGTATACATAAAATATTGATATAATTGTTGGAATGTGTAGCATGTTTTGAAGTCAGTTTTGCTTTGTTTCACACCTATGTTATTGAAGAGCTCTGTCTATCTCTTGTAGGAATAACTTGCAGAAAAGCAGCCCTAGCCAGCAGTTTTTCATCAAGTAGTTTGACTCCTAAAAGCCATACAGTTACCCAAAGATGCTCTGAAACACTAGAAGCAGGAAGCAGAAGTCAGGTAATGTTATTTTTCCTCAAATGAATGGAGTTGTGACCCTTTTTCTATGAATGGGATTTCTCAACATTTGCATCATCAATTCACTTGTACGCTATTCGTGTAATCCTAAATAGAGTTACACCTTCTAAGCCCATTAACTTAAATGGACTTAGAAGGGTATAACTGTTTAGGATTGCAGTATAGGTTGTGGTTGGTTTTGTGATGCTTACTGTGAATTCTGATTCTGGCAGATAAGGACATTTAAGATCTACGTATAGCAGACAGGCTCTACAACAAGCTAAAATGTATTAAGAAATTAACATTGCTCTGTGATTAAGTTCATATGTATTAATGATCATAGTAATTCCATAGAAAGTAAGATCCCCTTTTCCAGTGTGGGGTAAATATGATTGATTTTTGGTCTGTGATCTGTTTTGTCTAAGGTACCTGCTTCAGAATTGGACATTTCTAAAGAAAATGAGAATGCCCATCACATGCGGTGAGAGAGGTTTCATTTTGATACCCAGTTTACTTATTGAACTGTAACATGTATTTGTAACAGCCGGAGACTTTTTTGAAAGAAGAGGAAAAGCAAACTGTCAAAGTTCCGTAGTGATACCTGTAAAAGCATAACAGGATGAGTTAGAATTGCTTCTTGAAAAAAGAGACAGGGAAAGCAGAGACAGGGCCAGAGTCATCATACCCTGAGGAGGGCAGCTGCCAGGGCCCAGGACTTCTAGCCCACTGCTGCTGACCCTCACCCTTACCCCTCCCCTGCCACCAGCCTGCATCCATGCTCCCAACTGTCCAGCATTATTAAAAAAGGGCATGTTGTTGGTGCACCATGGAGGCAATGGCAGAAGCACTCCCGGCTGCATACACTGGCCAGTGCTGTCCGAGAAAGGGTGTACAGGTGGTGCGGGCTTGCAGGTGGGAGAAGGATGCAAAGGCAGATGGTGGGCATGCAGATGGCGGGGTGGAAAGGAAGGAATGAGGCGGCTCTGGTGGTGAGCAAATGGGGTCCCATGGGCACTCCCTGCCCAGGATCATCCCCCCCCCCAAACTTGGAACTGGCCCTGAGCAGAGACATAGAGGGGTGGGCATAGGCTCCGCAAATGTGCTGAATTTGTGGATCTACTAATATGTTTGCTTCTGTTGCATTGGCTGTCACGTTCTTAAATAGGCTGTATATTTGTAATATTAGATAAGCAATGTGGCACCAGTATGAGACTTAAAAACCGGTCACCCTATTTTCTAATTGGACTAATATGGCTTATTCCTTTCTTTATTTCATTTTGTTTAAAGCTTGGATCAGTCCGAGGAAGAACCTGATGCCTTGCCTGACCCTTTTAATCCTGTTGTCCTACCTTTTACTTGTATGTCGTACACTGCCACAAATCAGGATTTTGTGCAGCACCTCTCGGCCTTGATAGCAGAGGCTGTGGAAAGCGCCGACCCTTTCTTGGTGGAAATTCAAAATACAGGGAGCCTTTTGAACGATTCCAGAATTACAGATTCTGAAGATGGGTACTTTGAAATGGGACTCCATGAAGGAGACCACGTATTAGAGTCCACCACTTCTTCAGATATTGTTGCAACAGCTTCTGACAGCACAAAAGCAGAACAGGATCACATACTCAAAGTCTTCTGGAGTTTTTCTATTCAGGTTCATAAAGAACTCAGGCAGTTTGCTTCCTGCTTGGTTTTGACCCACGGTGTGGTAGCTGTATTCGAGATTCCTCAAGAGTCCAGAAGAAACTGCCAACATCTTTTTTCTGCCTTGAAACTAGCACTGTGTTTTCCATATTCTGACCTTACAGAATTTGGCTTTTTAATACCAGAAATATGTCTGATGCTTAAGTTAAAGAACAGTGACACCTGCTTATTTGTTGTTTCGGATTCTCAGAATCTGCAAGATTTCTATTCCTGTTTACATAGGTGGTGTTCTCAGTGCTGCCTGCCTACACTAGCAAGTTCTGTACTGTACTGTGGCAAAGCAAGTTTGCAAGAATTTGTCTACCAACTGATGGGATTTTATCACATTTCATCGGAAAACACAGAAATAAAAGGCTGTTTCCCTGTGTATCTTTTCTGTCATGATAAAGCCAATGGTCAAAAAGCTCCATGTCAACCAGAAACAGCCAGCGGTGACAAAGCTTGTCCTAAATATATTGATGGTTCTGCACTTTATTCAGTGCTTCCTAAATCTGCTGAAGAGAGCCTCTGTATGTTCCATCCCTGTTGGATATTTCTAACACCCCAGCACCTGCATATAGTGCAAGTTGACTTTAGCGCATTGTCAGGAGAATACAGAGAGACTAAGGATGCCCGGAGTGTATTCACCCTGAGCAGGATTCCACTGGCTTCTGTCCTTTTGCATCCAGCCGGTCATTCTGTTCAGCAAGAAGGTTCATTTTCAGGTGGGCATGTGCTGGAATTACTCATTGGCTACAAATTTGTCACAACGGTATTTGTCCTACCTCATGAGAAATTCCACTTTCTAAGAGTCTATAGTCTTCTGAGGACCCTTCTGCAAGATATCAAAACTATAATGATATTCAAAGCTTCCAGCAATGTGGAATCAGTAAGAAGACCCCTCTCTGACTCCAAGAGGCTTGGCCAAACCTCAAGGTGATTACCACATTTAAAGTATATGTTATAAAGTGGGGAAGTGGATGTGTGCTTGAAAGTGACTTGTGATGATGATGAAGTGATGATGAAGCCTTTTCACAAGTAGCCTATTTTGTGTAAACTGTCAGTGTGATCGCTTTGACTGCTGTGGTTTACAACATGATATAAATTATCATTAAAATTCTAACCAAAAGTTCTTGCAAGCGAAGTAAGATTCTGAGGATATTAAAACTGCCTAATTCATATAGGGAAGGATGTATTGTTAGGCTCTGCTGCAAAGGCTGAACGATGTGTAAACATTAAATGCTACTTTTGTGGCATCCATTTGGTTTTCATTCTGACAATCTTTTTTTTTTAATCTCTTCTGTTTTTTAGCTTTTCCAAGCCTCATTTGCCATTTTCATCTCTCTATCCATCTGAATTTCTGATGTACAAAATTACTGAAGAAAACCAGATTCCTGTGCACCTTACAGTCTCTTCGTGTCTTCAGTATGTGGCTGGGCTAAAGGGAAAAGCCATTATGGAATTTTTCCACTGCAGCATTGCTGAGGTATTGTACACCAAGAAAAATTCCTGGTGGCTGAGATTCCAGAATAGTAACTCTGTTAATCTGTTGAACAAACCACATCAAAACTCCTTTGGCAACATTTGTTGTAGCATGAAGTGCTGAAATTTGCAGGTTTTTGTTTGCCGATTGTCTTTTTATTGGCTTGAAATTAAATACAACAGCAAAAACATTACTGTTAGATATCACCACTTATTTCATTTTCACAGGTTGTATTTGGAAGCAACTATAATTGCTACCGATTGCTATAATTGCTACCGATTAATTCTTATAATAAATGCGCTTACGCCTGATCGATTGATAGAGTCATCATAATTCATATGCTTATGGTGCAAAATGCCCTGGTTATTTGAAAAGACTGAAAATGGGGCTTTTAAAATAGAACTGTTATGAGGAGACTACCTTGTAGGTTGCGTTTTAGCCCCACATCTTTTTAATCTATTTTTAGCTGATCTTCCAAAGATTTTTAACTCAATTGATGGTCATTCCCCTAAGATTGGAAACCTGAAAATTCCACTGTTACTTTACTCCGATGACGCCGCTATTTTATCTTTTACAAGGGTCGGCTTATTAAGACACCTACAACTGTTCGCTGATTATTTCAAACATAACAAATTGCAAATTAATTATGCCAAAACCAAAATTCTAGTTTTCACCAAAAGCTGGCATCTTTCAAAATGGTCCATCGACAATGTACCAATAGAGCAGGTCAAGACTTTTAAATATTTGGGTCTCACTTTTAACTACAGTTTAACTTGGACAAATCACAGAAATAATGTCATCAACTTAGCTAAATATTCAGCATCACAGATTAAACGATTTTTTTACTTAAAAGGGGACCAATATGTACCTGCAGCTATTCATGTTTTTACAGTTAAGATTTTGGCGCAACTACTGTATGGAATACCTGTCTGGATAGAAGCACTGAATAAAAATTTGGAAGCTGCACAGACTTCCTTCCTCCGCCAAATACTAGGACTTCCTAGTTGCGTCCCATTCCAATCTATCCTTAGTGAAACTGGAATGATGACTTTAGAGACCAAAGCTTGGCTCTCAACTTTTAAATACTGGATTAAGATTCATTTTTCTCCAAATGAAAATCATCTTACTCCCTTTTTATTAAAAGAAGCTGCAGATACAGAGTGGTTCACTCTGATCCCACACAAACTGAAAACCTTGGGATTAGATATAGACAACTTATTGATGCTGGACAGCCAAACCATCTTCCGAGTTATTAAGCAAAGACTACTTGACCATGAAAGACAAACAATCCTGCCTGCAACTCCTTTATCTTGTTCTTCATCCAAATTGGGTCTTTCTGCCAATTTTGGACTCCTCCAGGATTACTTCTACTTTCTAAGTGATCGTTCCCTCCGCAGGGCCTTTATGCTAGCTAGACTAAACGCCTTTCCATCGGCAGTTTTATTCGGGAGATTTAATGGTACCCCTTTGGAAAAGAGAATTTGTGGCTGTGGCTTAAACCAGATAGACTCCATTTATCATATTTTATTGGAATGTGAAATGCTAGCGGACCTACGTACTAAATTTTTAATGCCATCAATTTTGGATAGGAACTCTCCCCCCCACTCTTTGATCAGACTTTTACTGAACGGGTATGATCCAGAAACTACAGAAATAGTAGCCATGTTTTTGAAGCAAGCTCTAATGATAAAAATCAAACAAAAAATATAATAGCTGCTATTCCGGTTACTTGTAGAAACTAGTTTTCTATATATACCTTATATCCACTGTACTCCGGCATACCTCATTTTATTCATATCTATTGCTACAGATTGCGATATTGATGTTTTATCATTTGCCAAATTCTGGAATACCTTGTACGATTTGTTATGCCAATAAAGGTTTTTGAATTTGAATTTGACTACCTTGTAATCATCACCAACACAATCCAGGCCACTGGCATAAGGAAGGCAGGTGTTTGGCCTTATCTGTGTGTGTGTGTGTGTGTGTGTGTGTGTGTGTAAAGTGCCGTCAAGTCGCAGCCGACTTATGGCGACCCCTTATGGGGTTTTCATGGCAAGAGACTACTAACAGGTGGTTTGCCAGTGCCTTCCTCTGCACAGCAACCCTGGTATTCCTTGGTGGTCTCCCATCCAAATACTAACCAGGGCTGACCCTGCTTAGCTTCTGAGATCTGACGAAATCAGGCTAGCCTGGGCCATCCAGGTCAGGGCTTACCTCTGTAGACACATTTAAACAAATCTGCATGTGAGGCTGTATTTGAATAGTCTATTGATTGTATTGCCAATATTATAGGTGGAGAATGAAGAGCTGAGGCATCTCATGTGGTCGTCTGTTTTGCTTTACAAAGTTCCTGACATGGAAGTTACAGCTTGTGTTCTACTCTCAACTAAAGCTATTTACTTTCTGTTGGATGATAATGTGATTCATTCCAGTGAGCATCCTTTGGGTAAGAAAACGAAACAATTCCTGGTTTCTAACTATGCGGGTTACCGCACTTGTATTCCCAGCGATGTATTAAGAGTTTGAAAAAGTTATAAAAAATACCGTTTGCACTTTGTTTGGCCCTTTTAGCTGTGAAGACGTCTTCCAACCATTTATAAGCCGTGGTATCCAAAAACCCTTTTAAAGCGATGTTTTTTACAACATTTTCAAACTCTTAATACAACGCTGGGAATACAAAGTGCGGTAACCCCCATCGTCTGTAAGAAGTATTGATAAAAACGGCCGGGTGGTCAGCTTTCCCAGCTTTAGAATCAGCAGTTCCTGCCCTCATTGTAAGACCGGGTGGATCTGATGGTATCTTTTGGCAGGAAGAATCACATTTGAGAGTTTGTGTAAGCTGTGATTGTGCAGAACCACAGAAACAGTTTAGAAAATAGTGCTGAGGGCAGGAGCCAGATTAGACAAAAGAAGGAATGGGGACTGACCCTTTTCAGAGTTCAAAACTTGGGTTAGAACTACGCACTACAATCAAATCACAGGGTTCCCAAATGTTTTCCTCACAATACTAATGCAAAGGTGGGGGAAGCAGAAGCGGGATTCTTAACCCTTCCCTCACCAATTCTCCACTGCAATCCCTTCAGTGTTTTTTCACACATTTTTTTCTGCCAGGCTCCAAGACTAAAGGAGAGTAAGGGTAAGGATGGCTTCAAAAGTGGGTGAAAAAATGAAACAATAGTGAATCAGTAGGTAGGAAAAGTACCCTAGCTGTACACCAATTTTTCCTGCAAATGCTCTTCTCTCCTCCCCCCCCCCCTTATTCGCATGTATGTAAATGTGGTTTTAGAATCAAACTACCGGTTACGTGATTGGATCTTTTCTTAACCATTAAAAAGCAGCCATTGGGGGTGTTGTAATCATGGTGGGAGTTTAAGACATATATGCCACATGCCATTTCCCTGAGAGAAATTCCCTTCCAAACTTGAGAGCTGCTATAAGCACTAATAAGGAAAAAGACAGATAACCCTGTCAGGCCAGTCTTTTTCACTTTGGAGGCTAATAGCAGCTCTTGCAGGTAGAGGAGTGATTTATCTCAGGGAAGCAGTGCAGGGAGGAGTTAAACCTATTTTTCTGACATCATGGTGCTGATCCAAATCTCTCCCAGCGGCTTTTAAAAGAACGTTAGGAGATCCGTCCACATAGCTTGCCTCTAAGCAAACATAATAGTGTTCTTACAAGGGGCACATCTGAAGTAAAGTTTTGGAATGTACTAGTGATTCTCATGAAACCTTAAATATATATGTTTACATAAAATTACTAATCACTGTACGTTCTCTGTTCAATAGATTTTTGGAACAAGGGTCGATTCGATCATAAATTCAGCTGTTTCCATCTTTCTTGTTGCTTAGTTATAAAATTGAATGATCTGAACTCTGTAAACATTGGACTTTTTGATCAGTATTTTCGACTTACTGGTAAGTAAATATATGTTATCCTTCCTTTTCCATTCCCCTTGTTCTCTCCCCCATCAGAATTTAAACTGAATGCTTCTTTCTCTTTTCCATAAACTGTAAACTTTATTGTGTACACTGATACCTTTGTATAAACAATAAATAATGCTTATGCTGCTGTCACAGTTCAGCCTCAGTACTGATACTCTCCAGTCTAACTACATTTTATGCTTTATTATTTATTAAACATAGCTAAAACGGTGTTTGTTTTTTAACATGTTTTGAAGTTCTTGTGCTCTTACTGGGAAGGTCTTTCATGATTTCTTTCAGCTCATGTCAAGCTTTGAGTTCCAGAGTGGAAAAGAATAAAAACAAAATAAAAGAACATTTTCGTTAGTTAATTACAAATTCCCTCCTTCAGCTTTCTCCAGTTGTAATATGATGTATGATGGAAGTCATGGAACAGGAACTGTGGAGTCCATTAAGTCCAGCTTCATGACTGTTGTTTTCAGAGTTGCAAGTGAGATAAAGACTTCACAGTGTTTTTCACAACACTTTTAAAGGGTATTTCTCTGACCTTTATTTGCAGTAAATAATAGAAAAGTGGAGGGAATACCCCACGAACAGGCTTGAAGACAACACCATGAATCCCTGGACATTTTCTTTGCAGTCACTAAAAATATATGATTGACAAACATGGAATTATTGTCCCCTATCTCCAGCATGCTGCTGTGTAAATATAGAAAGTATTACACATAAGCCTGACTTTGGCGTATTTTGGAAAGTGTCTAGTTTCATTATGCTAGACTGCTGGAAATGTTTTGCCCCCAGCCGTGTTGTGCAACACAGTTTAGGTGGTTTAGTAGTGTATTTAGGAGAACAAGCAAGCGAACTCCACTAATAAAAGACTTGGCTCCATGGATGATGTGACACACTTAGAGACTGTCAGCTGAAAAAAAAGGACGTGTGATACAGGAAGGTGCAGATGATAGAAGCAAGTGAACAGTGCACCTGAAATTTCCAAAATAATAGTATGAAATGGGCATTTACTGGGGGGAAAAATCTCAATGAAGGTGTAATAGAGAATGTCAACTTTTTTTTGGCTCTGTCTCCTCTTCAGGACATTCAGCAGAACATATATTAACTTGCCTAACCAGAGACAGCTACAGTACTCATGCCTTTATCCAGCACCTTATGGCAGTTCTCTCATTACTGGCAAGGACGCCATCTCCAGAGCCGGTGGATAAGGACTTCTACTCTGAATTTGGGAAAAAGAATACAGGTAAAATGGTTCCAAATATGGTTTATAATAGGAGCAATTGATACCTTTAGGAGAATCTTCATGTGCGCGTGGAATATTTTTCTTTCAAGATTCTGTCTTGGTAATTGCAAGACATTTAGTGTATCGCCATCCCTGGCAGACCAGGGGTGCTCCTGTTCAGGGCTTTGGGAAGACTGAAAAAGAACAGGATGTCTCTGCAGTTTTCCATAGGAAGAGGTTCAGGAAATCTCCCAGATCTTGTGCTCAGCACCAGAGTGGGAATCTGCTTCACGTGTTGCTTCTCTGAGGTTCAGCAAGCATTAAGGAGATTTCCTTCTGCTTTTCTTTCAGAAGCAAAAGAGAATCTCTTTATAGATAGCCTGAGAGAAGTTTGCGAAGCAGGGAGTTGTCAGGTTTTCCTTTTGCAGATTTCCCCATCTCGAGAAGAATGTGTGATCTGTCACCACAGATGTTGCCAAGTATATTCCCCCTACCTTATTAAAAAGATTCTGCAATCAGCTGAGAATAATATTCACTGGGGTCAGTGAAGCAGAAATCAGCAGGGAAAGTAAAGAGATGTTTTTTATTGGATACTGGTTTATTAGTTGTTTCCTTTGCATGTATTCATTTATTGGTTAAAAATCGAGCCTGTTGAAACTTTTGATTGTCACTACTTTTTCTTTTAGAAAATCAGGCAATTTCCAGCATATCACTATTTATCATCATACTTTGTATTTGCCTATCATTTCCTGGTGTTCTGAGGGCCTCCACGGGTCTTTCAACAGTCCTTTCAAAGACTAATAAATGCAAAGTACAAGTCTTCTGTAACTTTTGCTTGCAGGAAAAATGGAAAACTATGAACTGATCCACTCGAGCAGGGTGAAATTTATATATCCTAATGAAGAAGAAATTGGGGACCTTGCCTTTTTGGTAGCTGAGAAGATGAACAGCGTGGTTAACCTTCAGTCTCTGAACATACTCCTCTATGTGTTGGCATTTCAAGTGAACGCTGCAGAAGGACCTGTTCAGTGCAACAGCTCACTGCAGCCTAAAACACTGATCTTAACCAGTTCAGATTTGTTTCTCTTCGACGAGGATTACATCAGCTACCCGCTGCCTGAATTTGCCAAGGAGCCACCAAAGAAAGATAAGTATCAGCTTGCGGATGGAAGAAGGATTCGTGATTTAGATAGAGTCCTCATGGGCTATCAGACATACCCTCAGGCTCTCACGTTTGTTTTCGATGATGTTCAGAATCTGGATCTTATGCAGAACCTGACCCTTGATCACTTTGGCAACGTTCTCAGTTTTCCCAAAGGGCAGGCCACACAGGAGGTCAGCAGCAATCGAGAGATCCTGTGGTGTGTCTTTATCCCAAGCGCAGAAAGTCGTGAGAAACTAATCTCACTTCTCGCTAGGCAGTGGGAGATCTTATGCGGCCGAGAGCTGCCTCTGGAGCTCACCGGATAGCTTTGTTTTAAATATAATTTTAAGATATATATTTTGGTTATTGCACAGCTAAAGGATTGGTTGGAAGATTATGAATTAAAGCACAGTATTGAATTAAGCAGGGATTGACATTCTCTTCACAGCAAAATAATGTGGCATTGAAGCTTGCCTGTGTATCATCATTATAGTTCCTTGTGCAGTGAAGAGTTTTTAATATTATAGCATAATCTGCTAATGAGTTAAACTGGAATTTTGTAAACTCTATTTTTATGTAACAGTGTATATTCAGGATTCTAATTAAGCATCCCAGGCAACTGTATGGACAAAAAGGAGTCAATATAACCAAACTTTCATTTAGGCCTGTTATGTTTCCACTGTGTTTTTGTAAATATATATATATTTCAGTCTTGCTATTCTATACATAAAATATGTAAATAATGGTAACAAAAGATGCTTGTGCTATGTCAAAGTGCAACGTTCTTTGTACAAGATGTATTTTATTGTCTACGCTGCTAACAACTATTTAATGATTCTTCAGATAATTTGTACATTTGTTTTTTTATGAGGTGTCAAATTGAATTTTGTTTGTTATCCATGAGTGTGATGGCAAAATTCACCCTTTAATCGAATGCTGCTTTTGCATCTGACAGACTCTTTTGGAAAGTTAACCAATTTCATTTTATCGTCACAGACCTGAGGATTGGACAGGACTGACAAGAGTACCCTTGTTGCTAGCAGAGAATGGTGCATTTGTATTCTGGAACACTGTTTCTGTTGCCAATTTTCTCAATACAAATAAAGCGGAATTTGACACAATTGCTCTTCTCACTTGGCTTCTTTTTAGATGTGTTTTTACCGTGCCGTCATTTCCATGTACTTTGATCCTATTGCAGGTCAGCAATACAGTTACCTTCTTAATAGGCCAGTGGTCTGTGAAAGAAAACTTCAAGGAAAAAATAAGAGGATTTGATACAAGTATATACCATGAAGGGTTCATTTTACCATAAAAGCAATACTTTTGAGGAAAAAGAGCAAACTAGATGATATACCCTCATGTGGAGGGTTATTTTAGTCAACCACACTTGTAGATTGTTGGGCTGCAGATTGCTGAAATATTTTGTGCTTAGGCTTGAAATATAGCCCCTTTCTTAAATTAAAACTGAGCTGACCAGCAACTTACATAAAAGCCTAGTCCCATATGGCTATATGTTGCCCATCTGGTGTTCTAACTAAGATACTTATTGTTATGCCAAATGCTTGGGTGCTGACTATTTGCATTCTTTGAAAATCAAAAACTTTGGGTCTGTGATTCCTCCAGTGTCCATCTTTCTCTTGTATCGCATGGCAATATACCAGCTACATCAAACATTATTGCTACTGGTGGGAGGAAGGTTTGGTCCAGGAATTGGGATGTCTCCTGTTCTGGAAGGAGTTACATGAGTTGGAAGCAACTTGATGGAACTTAACACACACAATTACTGAGGAAATTAAGAGGTTTTGCTATCAGCTTCCAGGTGGCCTGCAAGGACAGCGTTAACACATATGCTAAGGAGGCTGTTTCCTTCTCATTGTTCTTGAGGTTTCACATACCCTGCACCCAGGGAGGGGTGATATGGCAGACAAGTTTGTACTTGCTATGTTGGCTCTGGAGTTGTCACAAAATGGATGCCAGAAAACGTCCATTTTGTCTCTGGCATCACATCAGTGCCCTGTTTCTTGTGCATTAACTCCAGTCCTATATACCGTACCTCTCAGGGGCATACTAGGTAGCCTAGGGTAATTCCTTAGGGTAACAGGAGTTGTTCTCCAAAGCATGTCATAGATGTGTATTGATCCTTTCCTAGTTCACTACCTGAGACAGTTGCATGCACACATTCACGCAATCAAATACAACAGCCAATTTTGCCTCAGAATGCTTTGTTTGGCAATAATAAAGGAGCTATAATTTGGTTAGCTCATCCTTCTTCATTATACCCTTTTTCATCCTCAGCTTCAGATAACTTAAGCAATCAGCCTATTGTGAACCAAACAGAAATGGTTTTTCTTAAGATTTTAAATGATGGGTTTTTAAATCTTTCTGAACGGTTCTAAGGAATTTGTAGAACACAGAAAACCCACACAATGTAATGCATATTTTATGGTATACCATAAGTCTTGGCAGTCTTTAATTTTTGTCAAGAATACATAAACACAAACACAAGATTTCAATTGCAGGAAACTGCCTGAATCTAAATGAAGGCTGTAAATATTTCACAAAATAATGGTCTTGTTGCCCAGTACTTTCTCCAAGTATTTTCTGGTTTTATTTTTTTTTTTTTTTGGTTGAGGGTGGGGGGAGCACCAAGAACCAAATAACTTATATGTACACATGTGGAATGGAGGCAATTCATTCAGGCAGAATAGGGCTTACATTTCTGCTGTAGTAGTTCCCACTACTCAAGAGACAAGCTTCATTTAGAGCTAAACAATCTTTTTGGTGGTGGTGGAAGGATAACAATGGCAAGAAATGTGATGAACCATATGTGTGGAAAGGGGGCCTTGTAAATATTCTGAATAAGCAAGGTTCGGGCTGTATGGAAATCTTTAGTTTCTGTTGCCACATCTCAAAAGGAATACTGAAAACTTGGAAGAAGTGCGGAAAAGAGCAATCAAAACAATCCGGAGGGTGAACCACTTGCCTTATGAGACAAGTGTTGGAAACTGCATACAGGACTAGATGGAGTGTTGGTCTGGTCCAATATGGCTAGAGTTTATGTACTTGAGTAATTTTAATTCTACCACAGTGTTTCCTACAGGTCTCTCTCAAGCCCTTCCGTTTAAACTCCTGCTGTATGGGATAGTGAAGTATGAGCTACTACCACTTTATGTTACAAATGACATAATAGAGTTGTACAAGACTTAAAAGACTCTGTCAGTACAGCTCTCAAATTCTCAGTATTTTATGTAAAGCCTGTATCACTTGACATGAACCATAACAACTAACTTTATATTCTATATGGAGTTTGTATGTGTGTGTGTGTGTACACACAACTATGTTTAGTTCATGGGTATGTAACCCTGCCATGGTTGTCAAACATCAGCACACCTGACAATAATTTTTGGCGCACAGAGCCAGTTTGCTTTCCAGCCAACAAAGGCAAGCCCCTGAGCAGCCAGTAGTGAAACGGGGGCTTCACTAACTTCAGTGTATCATCCCCCATCTTTTTTGTTTGCCAACACAGCAACATCTTCACAGGTAGAAAGCCAGAGGTAGAGAGCCAGCGTGGTGTAGTGGTTAGGAGTGGTGGACTCTAATCTGGAGAACCGGGTTTGATTCCCCACACCTCCACCTGAGCGGCAGACTCTAATCTGATGAACTGGGTTGGTTTCCCCACTCCTACACATGAAGACAGCTGGGTGACCTGGGACTAGTCACAGTTCTCTCAGAACTTTCTCAGCTCCACCTACCTCACAAGGTGTCTGTTGTGGGAAGAGGAAGGGAAGGAGATTGTAAATTGGTTTGATTCTCCTTAAAAAGGTAGAGAAAGTCAGCATATAAAAATCAACTCGTACTCCTCCTTTTTCTTCTACTACTATTACTATATCTGGGTTGTTTTAGATTTTTTTTTTTTTTGCCACTTGGGCCATAAGGGTTGCCTACCTTTCATATTCATGTTTCTCTGTGATAACTGCCATATAACGTGGTTTGCCATTTTCATTGCCATTTCCTACTTTACAAATATACTAAAGGGTCTCAGTAGGGCATTAGGGTGAGCTGCAAGAAAAACATTTGTTCTTTGGGTATTGTACAGTCCGTAGCTGATAATGTTTACCTAAACACACACATCCTGTTATTGCAAAAGATGTACTCCCACTATCAGATTATATTGTCACAAATCAATGGAAGAGTCTACCATTAGTACATATGTCCAGTAGTTTCATACTCTTTCTCCCATCAAGTTTTGTAACTCTTTGGACACATGCTTATGGGTGAACATAGTGAGTTACATTCTATCACTTTGCTCAGCTATGTGTGAAGCCTTCCTCCACTCCAAGGAGCTTTTCTTCAATAGAAGAGGGAATACTTCCACAGGAGAACTCTATGCTTAGCTAAGCAAAGTGGTAGGATACAACATAGTATAAGCAACCTAGGTGGCATTAACCTTTTCTCTTTGTGTATATATAGGGATCATTAGAAAAGGGCTGTAACAGTTTATTTTAGAATTGTATATCTCATCTTTTCAGGGATACTCCCATGATAACTTAAAGGTAAAGATATTCCCCTGTACAAGCACCAGATCATTACCCATGGGGTAACATCACATTTTGATGTTTCCTGTGCAGACTATGTTTACGGGATGGTTTGCCATTGCCTTCCCCAGTTGTCTACACTTTACCCCCCGCAAGCTGGTACTCATTTTACTGACCTCAGAAGGATGGAAGGCTGAGTCAACCTTGATCCAGCTACCTGAAACCGACTTCCATCAGGATCGAACTCAGGTCATGAACAGAGCTTTTGACTGCAGTACTGCAGTTTACCACTCTGCACCATGGGGCTCCTTGTAAGGTAACTTAAAAAGGACTAAAAGCAAGCACTAAGTTGTCACAGGAGTATAAACAATCATGAGGACGTGGACATACCCACTGGGTTTTTTGACGTCTATGCTAATCAGACAAAGCAGAGTGAATTGGAGCCTGTCCAAGAAATTTGCCTTAAGGTGCCAACTTAGTGCTAGTAATTGTCAAGCCTATGACAGCCTACCTCTCTAAATAAACTGTGTATTAGTTCCAATAACATCTCTATCTCTATCAGCAGTAAAAAGTTAATGATTTTGAAAAAAGAAAAACCTTGTGATCTCAAAAGTCATCTGCTGTACTACATGGAAAGAGTTGCTGCTCAAGAAAAATGCTCCTACATTCCCCTGGGAATGTAGAACTGGCTGTGTGCGTCTTTGGATCCTGGCCACTCTGTTTGTGATGCGTGTGAAAATAATTTTTTATCTGGTATTATTTGTCTTAAGGTGTGGATTGGGGGGTCTCAGAGCAGAAAACAGGAGACAGTAGTTCCACCACTTTCTTACTGGTACTTCATACAAGGTTATTTTTACCCCTATTGTGATGTGTACTTATGCCAACTGCATAGCTTCATGGCTGTAATATTTTGCTTAATAATTGCTCTTTAACTTAAATGTACAATAAGCTGTTTAGTGGAACAAGATGTAAATCATATAGAGACATCAACTATCAAGCCATACAAAGGTTTTTTTGGGATGGGGACATTTTGGCATGGTGGACTTTGGCAACAGAAACTCAGCTATGAAGTTAGCCTATGAGTACTTTATTACTCTGATGTTGCTGAAAACAACACTAAGTGTTAATCTAGCTGCATTAGCAAGACTTAAAAATAGCTCAAGATATTGCTGCATTAATATTTTTATGAAGATCATCTCATGCACGTTAAAACAACACACTACCCATTTATCGGTGTCAGCTTTATCAAACATTTGTACTTTACCGTTAGAAATAAGATTTTAAAAAATCATTCCACATTGATGTAACCTTTGGATCAATAACAAATCTAGTTCACACTATCAGTTTTATCTCACGGTTACATACTTTGTTTTCAGAGGAAAACAAAGGATTTCCTTCCATCTGTTTTGAACTGATAGATGTGAGAGGAAATCCGTAGACATTCCTGTTTTGAGTAAACTTTTTCTTGCTCAGGGTTATCTTTTTACCTCTGAGCTCTTTTCTTTAGAAGAAATTCTGTTGATTTGTGCTTAGGCATAAAAAATAATGCTGCTGTTGTATCCTTTGGAATGAGAGATTCAGAGCACGCAAAATATTTTTTCCCCTCTGTTTACTTTTAACTTCTGGGTTTTCTTGGATCTGACTTTTAGTAGGCGGAGTTTTCTTCCAGAAACTGCATCTTCCACATCCCCTGCTAAAGCACAGGGCTCTTTTCAGTAGAGGAGTGAAGATGAAACTTCCTTTCTTATTCTTTTTCTTTCCAGCAATATGCTTAATTTACACAACCAAAGGGCAGCAGACACTGTCCTTCAGTGTTACTCCTCTGAAGATGCCTGCCACAGCTGCGGGCGAAACGTCAGGAAAGATAATACCAAGACCACGGCCACACAGCCTGGATAGCCTACAAGAACCAAGGCAGCAGGTAAGTTTGCAATTCTTTGATTGTTTGAGGCTGTCCACTTGGGAGTAAACCCCACTGAGCTCCCTGAAGAAGTTTATTTCCTTCTGAATAAATGGTCCTACGGTCTGCCTGTATGTTAAATAGGTATGTTTCAAATGTCTTATGTTGTTGTAAAACCTTTATTTCAGCATTGCCATTAATATCACTTCTTCCATTGGATTTTATAGTCGGACTATATTTTCCCAGGATGTATTTGTGCGCATATATGTATATGTACTCATGTGCTCATATGCACATATGCAACATTTAATTATTAATCAGAAAAATATTGTTATTCTTTTGAGTTCAAAGGTGCCCTGGCTTAATCTGGTGACCTATTTTAATATCAAAACTTGCAAAAAGTTAGACCGCAGGCACCATTCTAAAAATTTCTTCTGACATTTTACCCACCACAACACATACATCTGATCATTGTCAGAGTTAGGAAACTAGGTTGGATGAGCACCAGGTCAGAACAAGTACTAGCAGTTGTATGCGTGCATAGTTCTCCTGATTAAATGAGATCACATGCTTGCACATTCCTTTTAATGGATGTATTTATTTAATTAATTTGTACCCCCCAACTTTCTTCCCATTGGCAACCCAAAGCAGCTTACATTGTTCTCCTGTCCTTCATTTTATCCTCACAACTAGTTTGTGAGGTAGGTTAAGCTGAGAGAGTGTGACCGGCCCAAGGTCACCCAGTGAACTTCCATGGCACGAGTGGGGATTCGAACCTGGGTCTCCCAGATAGTAGTCCAACACTTTTAACCACTACACTACTCTGAAGATTTGCCTGGAGTTCAAACTTGAAAAAAAGTAGAATTTGAAATAGAACATATGCAAAGTTGCCACCAGGACAGAAGCCACTTTTTTTGCCAAGCATAAGTAGCTCTATGTGTGCTTGAATGCCATATTGAAGTCTCGTTACTGAACAAAGATGATGAGGGTTGATCTCACAAATGGTTGATGCACTTGGCTGCTATTTAATTTCCTGTGCTGGTACCAGCAAAGGCCCGTGCGTTATTAAAAGCTTTCCCATTTTGTATACTGGGTTGTTTCATTAGTTGCTGCATTTTACTGCTCCTTCATCTTAACTGGATGAACTTTGCCAAGGGTGCTGATTGCTCTTTCCCCTCACACTTCCCCTTCTGTCTATCCCAGTTGATGTGCAACACAACCAAGGGGCACTGTGTGTAGCGATATATTGCCACGGCTACACTTGGGGAACATGTGGTATGGATGATACATGGTTCAGATGTGGTTAAAAAGTTGGGTTTCGGCATACTTGGCTTTCAGAATAATGCAAATTTTAAAAAAGAACCTCCCACCAAAGCAACCTGATGAACACTGAGCATGAAGAGAGGGAGATATGGAAATTGGCCTGCTCAAGCACTTCAGAACTGATAGTATCCTGGAGGTTTCCCAATAATTTATCTACCCTGCTCCCCCTCCTCCCACAATTCTTTGCAGGCCCCCAGCTCACATCATTCCATGATGAGAAAAAAACGTTACCTAGAACAGAAAAACAGCATCTGTCATCTGTTCGAGTGTAATTCAAAATGCACCTTTTCCATCTATATATACCCTCAGGGAATTCAGGGTAGTGTAGATGTGGAGGGTTGTTCATAGGGCAGATTCACATTCAAACGCAGCAAAACACAAGAACTGCCATTGTTGAGCATTGCTGCATTTTGTAGTAATGGAATATGAGGTAATATGGAAGCCCCGCTTGTGGTGGTTGATCATGATGGATGTTTCATATGGGCAAATTATCACTTCAGGTTGCAGATGGGCAGTGATGAACTCCCCATAACAAAACAGGGCAGAACAATTGGTTTTTGTGGGTTATCCGGGCTGTGTAACCGTGGTAAAGTGTAACTGGCAGGCTTTCGCACGATTACACAGCCTGGATAACCCACAAGAACCAATGAACTCTGACCGTGAAAGCCTTCGACGACAGGGCAGAACAACTTAGTATCAAAGGGCGAAAACACATGGTTGCTTTAGCCTCCTTTATTCTCTGTTTCAGCCAGGATTCAGCCAGGATCGAATGCATGCGTTTTGCTGAAACCTGGCTAAATCCTGGCTGAAACAGGGAATAAAGGAGGCTAAAGCGACCATGCGTTTTTGCCCTTTGTTTGTGCATGTATGTTTCAAGGTTTGTACTAGTGTCTTCACTGATTATGTCTAGAAATTCTAGGGGCATATTATCACACTGACAAAAACTTTGGTTGTGAATTTTTGGATGGAGTGGGAAGATCATAAATAACAGAATTATAAATTGAATCTTTCTCTTTCCTAAACTCATTGTAAATGGCGCATGAAAAGAGCAGACTTTTTCCCTTTCTCATAAAAGTAGAGCTCAGGTTGGAAGGGGACATCTAATCAAGTTGACTGGCGGTTGGTTCAGGAGGGACGTAAAATAAAAGTACTTCTTTATATGCCCTTCCACTGCAAAATCCACAACAAATGTGATTGTAGTTGCTAGATTTTTAAAAGGTGAGTTTTATAAAGATAAGATAATTCATGAGGATAGGTTTGTCTATGGCTTTTAGCCATGATACTTTCCACAGAACATCCATCAACCTCCGAAGCAGAAAACCTCTGAATGGCAGTAACTGAGGGCAAAGAGCAGGGGATAGTAATCAACTTTGTGCACTGTTGGTAACCTTCTAGATCAGGGGTCCCAAAGTTTTTAAGCCTGTGGGCACCTTTGGAATTCTGAAACAGCATAGTGGGTAAGGTTCCCAGTTGCCTGGTGTTGGCGGGCAATTGCCTGCCAACTCACTGGGCTGCCCGCCGCCCTCTGCTGGTTGGCAGGCAAAAGCAGGTCAGCTGGATAGGGGGGTGATTCGCACGTGCCATGTGGGTGCACTGCACCACCAGCACTTCCGGGTCACCCCGGAAGTGCCGGTGACACTCAAGCAATCTCCCCAAAACTCTATGGTTTCCATGGAGTTTTTGGCGGGGAACTGATAAAGCGTCCCATGCACGCGGCACTTTCGGGGTAAACCCATCACGGTCGCATGCATGAGGCTTCCGCTAGAGGCCAGATAGGGCCTGGCAACCCTAATAGTGTATCCATTTTTCTAGTAGCCATGAATACCCCTCTCCCCCATGAACATGTCCCCTCTTAAAGCCTTCCAAGTTGTCAGCCATCACCACAGCCTGGGGCAGGGAGTTCCACAACTTAACACTGCATTGTGTGAAGAAATACTTCATTTTATCTGTTCTGAGTCTGTCATCCTCCAGCTGCAGCAGATGTCCCCGTCAGCGTTCTAGTATTATGAGAGAGGCTTTTCTCCCTGTCCGTTTTCTCCATACCAAGCATAATTTAATAGACCTCCATCATATCTCCCCTTAACCGCCTTCTTTCCAAGATAAACAGCCCTAAGCAATTTAACCTCTCCTCATAGGTAGGGTTGCCAGGTCCCTCTGCGCCACCAGTGGGAGGTTTTTGGGGCAGAGCCTGAGGAGGCGGGGTTTGGGGAGGGGAGGGGAGGGACTTCAATGTCATAGAGTCCAATTGCCAAAGCAGCCATTTTCTCCAGGTGAACTGATCTCTATTGGCTGGAGATCAGTTGTAATAGCAGGAAATCTCCAGCTAGTACCTGGAGGTTGGCAACCCTACTCATAGGGCAGTTGCTCTAGTCTCCTGATTATTTTGGTTGCTCTTTCCTGCACCTTCTCAAGCTTTGCAATATCCATTCTTAGGTGCGGTGACGAGAACTGTACACAGTATTCCAAGTATCGTCTCACCATACATTTGTACAAGGGCATTATGATAGCAGCAGTTTTATTCTCTATTCCTCGTCTAATTATGGCCAGCATGGAATTTGCCTTTTTCACAGCAGCCACACACTGGGTTGACATCTTCATTGAGCTATCCACTACCACCCCAAGATCCCTTTCTTGGTTTGTCGCTGCCAGTGCAGATCCCATCAGTGTATATGTGAACTTGGGATTTTTTTGTCCCAATATGCATCACTTTACACTTGCTCACATTGAATCTCATTTGCCATTTTAATGCCCATTCCTCCAGTTTGAAGAGATTCTTTTGGAGCTCTTCACAGTCCATTTTTGTTTTAACCACCCTAAATAATTTGGTGTCATCTGCAAACTTGGCCACTTCGTTGTTCACCCCCAACTCCAGGTTATTGATGAACAGGTTGAAAAGCACCAGTCCCAACACATATCCCTGAGGGACCGCACTCCATTGTGAGAACTGACCATTGATTCCTACTCTCTACTTCCTATTTTTCAGCCAGCTCTCAATCCATAAGAGGACTTGTCCTCTTATCCCATGACTATGAAGTTTGCTTAGCAGTCTTTGGTGGGGGACTTTGTCAAAAGTCTTTTGGAAATCCAAATACACAGTGTCCACAGGCTCATTCCTTTCCACATGCTTATTGACACTTTCAAAAAATTCTAAAAGGTTAATGAGACAGGACCTACTTTTACAGAAGCCATGTTGGGTTTTGCTCAGCAGGGCTTGCCCTTCTACATGCTTGACAATTTTATCTTTAATAATGCTTTCCATCAATTTACCTGGAACAGACATTAAGCTAACTGGCATGTAATTTCCTGGGTTCCCCCTGGAACCTTTTTAAATAAATGGGTGTTACATTGGCCATTCTCCAGTCCTCTGGTACAGAGGCTGATCTAAGGGAAATGTTACATATCATTGTTAGAAGTTTAGCAAGTTTCCATTTGAGTTCTTGAAGAACTCTAGGATGAATACCGTCTGGTCCCTGTGACTTGTTAGTTTGCAGTTTGTCTAGACCTTCAAAATCTTCCTGTCTTGTTACCACTATTTGCCCCGGTTCCTCATTCACCCCTCCTCAAAACCTCTGTTCATGAGACAGAATCTGGTTTTGAATCCTGCTGGACAATGTCATTTAGATGTGATCATAGTCACTGGGGTCAGGGAAAAGAGTTAAACGCCTCTTCACTACTTCCCAGTTCCAAATCCCACCTCAACACATATGCACACTGCATTTATTTTTAAAAAATGTGCCCCAGATTTGTGAATCATTACTGCATGTGACATGTGGTTGGACATCCAGACAGTAATGCAATTACCTGAATGACTGTGCTTGCTGTGAACTCTTAAAGATTTCAAGATATGGTGATCATTGCTGGATTACATTGACAAATGAGTACCAGCCTCCTAGAGTACACAATACAGGAAACAAAATGGTCCTGTGTCCTTTAGGAAGACACGGTTTCCCGCATCTATACATGTGTGTATGTATGAATGCAAAATGGAGAGTTTCGCCTGTGGGACAGACAAATGCCTTAGTATATATGGTTCCTCAGCATAGATTTCATATGTTTCACATTTTACTTTCTATTGACATGGAGGGCAACACCAATTTACTGTTACATTTTTCTTTTTAACAAAAAGTTGTGTCTTTACCTAACACATGGTTTTCTTACTGCTTTTCAGTTAAAGTCTATGCGATGCAACAAGAAGCTGACCTTTACACAGAACACGCCTTGTACTTCCTGTGCTATAGCTAGCAAACTGCAGTGCCCAAAAGAGTGGAGAAAAGTGAGCTTAGGGCTTTTAGAAAAGGGCTGCAGGTAAGACTTCCTTCTTTTCCTTTCAGGTGGAAGTGTTCTTGTTCTCCTGAAGCTCTCTTCTTGTTCTCCTGAAGCTTTTGTGCTATCGACATAAGAGCCAGTTCACAACATGTTGGTCATATTATAGTGTGACCAAGAATTACAACTCAGGGTGGGGCTACACAGATAGAAAAAGGCTTGATTCTTAATGGATGCACTCACCAAGAACAGATAATAGATTTAGCTCCCACCCCAGTAGTGTCCTGAGTTTGTCCCTCTGCTTCCTCCCATGTAGCCGGACTGGCATCAAGGGATAGCAGAGTCAGGCTTGTTCCATGGCTTATGACCTAGCAGAGGGACCACTGCTAGTCTTGCCAACTTGCAGAGGTGGGTTTTGGAGTTCTCCTGGAATTACACCTTTTGGAGGGGGGACTCTATAGCATCATATCCATGCTGACCTCCCAAAATCTGCCCTCCACAGGCATGACCCTCAAATCTCCAGGAATTTCCTAAACCAGAGTTGGCAACCCTACCCACTGCTGCCTGAGATCTTGACCCACTTCTTCCCATTAGCATAGGGTTGCCAACCTCCAGGTGGTAGTTGGAGACCTCATGCTATTACAACTGATCTCCAGCCGATATAGATCAGTTCACCTGGAGAAAATGGCCGTGTTGGCAATTGGACTCTATGGCATTGAAGTCCCTCCCCTCTCCAAACCCCACCCTCCTCAGGCTCTGCCCCTAAACCCTACATTAGCAGGGGCAAATTGGCCATTAAAGCCACTGGGGAAAGTACTGGTGGACTGACAGCCTGCTGGGGCCACCTTGGCCCCAAGCAAGTGACTACACTCGCCCCATTTGGGGTGGCCTTCGCAGTTGCCACCACAGTGAGCCATCGTCCATCTCCCTGAGCAGAGGGCAAGCAGCCATTGCAGCAAGGGCGCCATCAGCCCTTGCCCTGTGTAGGGTGGATGAGCAGCCATTTCAACTAGAGAAATGGCTCCCCAGTTGAGCTGTTGCCATGGTGAGCAATATGGCTGCGCAAGCTGCTCTCCAGCCCCCACCATGGTGAGTGAGCTGGCTTCCCAGGCTGCACTGGCGAACAGCTGTCACAGCGTGTGAGCTGGCTGCCTGAGCCATGCTGGTGAACAGTCACATTGGCTGCTCAAGTCACCCGCAAGCAGCCACCACAGTGAGTCCACTCGTGCCCCTTTCCCCTTTGGTTGAGGGGTGGGCCCCTTTCGAGGGCTGTTTTTTGCCTCCCAGCTTGCCCCTGCCCTCTAGGAATGGGAGCTCACCCTAGAGACCTCTGTAAAGTCACAGGGGCCTCTGGGGGAATTGATGATTTCATGCTGGGAGAGGAAGGAAGGAGTTGGTTTTTATATGCTGACTTTCTCTGCATGACGGAATGGCACACATAGCACCTTCCCTAGGATCCTCCAAAGCTAGGAGCCAGCTTGCATATAAGTGTTACTACTGCAGGGAAAAGTAAACATCTGCGCTTGGGCACACTGTTGAGGAAAGGAGAAAACGTGCCCTTTACCATAACTGGGTGGCCTGTTGCTAGTTGACAGGGGCTTGAAGCACGTGTGCATGTACAGGATGTTTCTATGTGCAGCATGCACTGAAATGCCTTGCATCTCCCGTATTATCTTGCAGTATACAAGTGTACCTCTGTATGATTACTGTTTTGCCAGTAAAATAATCTTTCCCACTTGTCTCATTTGTTTATTAGCTACTTTATTCCATTTTTTCCTCCATTTTTCCTGCTCCCTCCAAGTCTCTTCCATATTTCCACCTTGCCTCCATCATGGAACTTAAGCTGGTATACCAACAGATTTCCCGTCACTGACCAGATCTGTTTCGCTTCATTAAGGCTGCTAGATCATTGTAGGGTTGCCAGCTCTGGGTTGGGAAATACCTGGAGATTTTTGTGGTGCAGCCTGAGGAGGGTGGGATTTGGGGAGGGGAGGGACTTCCATGGGCTATAATGCCATAGAATCCACCTTCCAAAGTGGCCATTTTCTCCAGGTGAACTGATCTCTGTCACCTGGAGATCAGATATAATAGCGGGAGATCTTCAGCCACCACCTAGAGGTTGACAACCCTAACCATGTGCCTTCCAAGCATAGCTTGGAACTTTTCATCATAATCTGAGTTCATTTGAGAGTGTTCGCTGAACAACATCATATTTCCCCCAGAATTTTAATTGTTAATTTAAAATAGAAAAACAAGCAATCACAAAATTCCTAGAGTGAATATTATATACAGGCAAGTGAAAATGAAGAACACATCTTACAGCCAAGGCTGGGTTTTGTATTTCCGTCATTCCTTTTCAGAGAGGCACCAAGTTATGGCATGTGTCAACAAGCCTCATATTGATGATGTCACTATTTTGCTTTGAAGTCATTGAACAAAGTGAGGCTGAAAGACAGCAACTTTGTCTCCCAGTCATCCTTAAGTACAGCCATGGCCAACTTCATTGTATTTAATATCTGGTCACTGTTTAAACACTTCTGAGGCTAGAACAAAAGTTATGGTTCTGCCTGTGCATTAGAGAGCCAAAGCACTCAAGGCAGCCTTAGATTTGTTATTTAAATATTCGGGGACTTGAATCAACTGCCAGCAGCTGCTGCCCCGGTAGCCCTCTTCACACCCTCTCAGCAGCAGCCATGTATTATTCCTCTGTGGCTACAAGAGAGTACTTAACAAGGATATCTATATTCTCAGACTTAAGCTGACCTTGAATATTTTGGGAGTTCAGATTACCCTTGTTTGCTGCTTTGCTATCACCTCTTGGGTTTCAGTGCTGGTGCTCTTCTGATTACCGCATTGCTTCAAGTGCTTGATATGTTCCCCCGACAACTATTGGCAGATACATGAAATGGAAGCTTTACCATAGCTTCTTTTTGTACTTTAGGAGTACAGCATCTCTATACCTTAATGGGTCCTTTGTCAACCTTTCGGTGTCTCCATTACTGGAAATAGAATGAGGCAGTAGGCCCTTTATCATTCAGCAAAGGGCAATAGAAAGATCTGTGGCATCTGCTCTACTGTTATGCAATATATACACGTGGGCATAAAGTACTATGCCTGAGGCCAAGAGTTTTATTTTATTTCCATTTTTTTCTTGTGGGCCCCTCTTTCCCATGAGACCCAAGGCACATTAACAAAAGCGATTTGTCCTTGCAAAAATGCCATACAGTATTCTCAAATGCAGTTGGTGTGGATGGTGTTTAGCAGCCTTATTCTTTGTGATCAAGCTTAGATTTGGGCAGACTAACGTTGATCGCTTTAACTTGATGCAAATCACCCATTGTTTGAGAAGACGGTAATTAAGCAGTACATCTGCCATTCTTCCTGATGGTGGGAATAAGTTCTAGTTTAAATTTCAGCCTTCCTATGAAGTAAACATTTTAAATAGGACATTGCTGCTCATGATCACTGGTCAGGAGTTGTTGTTGTTGTTATTTATTTATTTATTTATTTCAGTTATACAGTAAAGCTGGAAGAGAATATACTTTCACTATCAGGCTGTACTCAAACTTGCAAAAAGGAAATTGAAGAGGACCTCTGCTGCCCAGGATACTGGGGATCTGAATGCTATGGTAAGGCTCTCAGTTCAGTGCATCAGATTTCATCCAGTCAAGGGTTCTGGGTCATGAAATAGGAACCTTGTGGTATGGGGATGGGACCTGACAAGGGGAGACCAGGGACTGCATGCACTCAACCTTGCAGGTCTCACCAGGCACACAAGGATGCTCAGCATTGGCCCTTACAACTGGCAGACAGCATGAAGATTCTGGATTGGCCCCACATGGCCAAGCCTGGACTTTTGCCCTTGCCTACTCCACTTCGGACTCCATCTTCTCTCTGCTTTGGCTGCTCTGCAGCCTTCAGGTCCACTTTAGGTAGATCTGCTAAGTGGTCCTGAATCACAAACGACTGGACATAGCAAAAGTGGAAACATCAGAACAACTGCTATTAACTTTGCTTTTTAAAAAAACTTGTTCACATGGATTAACAAATAAACTGTCACCAGTCAAAGATCCATTTGCCTTAGTGGCAATGGAAAGTGCCATAGCAAATATATCAAAGGAAAGGAAACAACAGAAGAGAGCTAGTATTAATTTTATTCTAAAGACCTGTGATTTGGCTGTCTGTTTGCCAGAATGCCCGTCTAGATCTGGAAAACCGTGCACTGGCCATGGGACCTGTTTGGATGGCATAGCTCGGAATGGAACTTGCATCTGCGAGGTCAGTTGGGAGGACTTACAATTAGTATCAATGCTTATTTATTTTTTTTGTTTATATGGCTTATATGGCTGTAAACCATCCCCGGAAACACTATCTATGGTCATTTATGCATGGTCACTTTACCCTCTTTTATTCCCTGTTTCAGCCAGGATCAAATTTTTCAGTATGCATGTTACTTCATTCTTTGGAAGCTCAACACTGTTTCAACACAAAACAAACCCAGCTTTTCCCATTCCTCTTCTGGCCTGAATTAAACCGTTCATCCTGGCTCATTACGGAGTCACAGAGCAAGCATACTCCATTCTCGGGCTGAGCCTTGCCCCACCCTTTTCCAAACCCCTCTTCAAGGCAGCATGCTGATAGCCAAACAGGAAGCACAGAAGACTGGCTTCTCTCACAGTCAATCACAAAGCAGTGTGTAAAGAGGCAGGGATTCAAGTGCTTCCTGCTTCCTGCTACCTTGGAGCTCTTTCTGAGCAAAATAAAGGATTTTTTAAAATAAGGCTTGGATTCCTCCCCCCTTCTTTCAGATCGCTCCATTTTTTTTTTGTTGTTCTTAAAATGCTTTTTATGCTGCAGTTGGGTTTGTGGGGAAGGAAATCTTCTCTCAGGGTGAGTACTACGAAGTCAGCCAATTACAGAGCAGCATTTAAAGGAGTGGGACTTGATTAGAACGTGGGAGACTTAGCACACAGTTTTGTCCCTGATCATTCCAGCCAATGCATACAGTTTCCCCCAACCCGGGTTACTTTGATCCTGGCTGAAATGGGGAATAAAGGAGGTTAAAGCGACCATGCATAAAGGACCTATATATCTAATTCCCAACTGTCCCCCCCCCCCGCCCCCACGATTCTTCCATCTCCCCTGAGCTCAGCCTGGGGGAAATCCCCATGCATAAGGCAAAGCATGGGACACAGAAGCTTGGGGGAGTGACATTTCTCTCACAGAAAGCACTACAGCCAATTACAAAGCAGCGTGTCAAGGGGCGGGGATTCAAATGCTTCCTGCTTCCTGCTACCTTGGAGCTCTTTCTGAGCAAAATAAAGGATTTTTTAAAATAAGGCTTGGATTCCTCCCCCCTTCTTTCAGATCGCTCCATTTTTTTTTTGTTGTTCTTAAAATGCTTTTTATGCTGCAGTTGGGTTTGTGGGGAAGGAAATCTTCTCTCAGGGTGAGTACTACGAAGTCAGCCAATTACAGAGCAGCATTTAAAGGAGTGGGACTTGATTAGAACGTGGGAGACTTAGCACACAGTTTTGTCCCTGATCATTCCAGCCAATGCATACAGTTTCCCCCAACCCGGGTTACTTTGATCCTGGCTGAAATGGGGAATAAAGGAGGTTAAAGCGACCATGCATAAAGGACCTATATATCTAATTCCCAACTGTCCCCCCCCCGCCCCCACGATTCTTCCATCTCCCCTGAGCTCAGCCTGGGGGAAATCCCCATGCATAAGGCAAAGCATGGGACACAGAAGCTTGGGGGAGTGACATTTCTCTCACAGAAAGCACTACAGCCAATTACAAAGCAGCGTGTCAAGGGGCGGGGATTCAAATGCTTCCTGCTTCCTTGGAATTCTTTCTGAGCAAAAGAAAGGGTTTTAGAAATGAGGCTTGGTTCCTTCTGTCCCCAGTTCCTTTTAGAGAGCTCAGTTTTTAAAAATGCTTTTTTATGTGGCATTGGGTTTTCTGGCCGGGAGGGGGACTTTTCTCTCATACATCCAATTACAAAGCATCATTTCAAGAGGTGGGGGGACCAATGCTTCTTGATTTGAGCTTGGAGACTGCTGGTGCAACAGGAAAGTGTGGGCCCAGAGAGCAACGAACCTCAGGTAAAACTCCCATGCATCAACAAACATTGACACAAGAGTAGCCTACTAACAATAGCACCAGATGAACAAACCATATTTCTGTATGCTACAAGTAGGCACCACCCAAGCGGCTGTGTGTGGATAATTTTTAATGTTGTATAATAAACCCAGGATGACAGTAAAACATCATGCTTACATGGCACAGCTGATTGTATTTTAAGGGCTATGGCAGTGACAATGTTAAAAACTGTCTATGTTGATTTATTTAGGGCAACTATGGAGGCTATGCTTGCCAAGACTGCCGGGATGACACTCATTTTGGCCCTGATTGCCAGTCTGGTAAATAACAGATCTTGTTCAGCTATAGTGAGAAGTTCTCAACTGGGGAAGGATGAGGATATGAAAGTGGGCAGATGTTGATTGCAATATCCTTTTCTAGGAGCATCTTTCCCAACTGGATGGAGCAACAGCAGGGGGAGGGGGGTATTGGATTTATGCCCTTCTCTGAAGTTTCCTAGAGAAATCCGGTTGGCCATTGTAGGAAACAAGATGCTGAACCTAATGAACTTTTAGTCTGATCCAGTAGAGCTGTTCTATTGTTCTTATGTAATGAGTGGGTGTGAAAAGTCTTTCCCCCCACTGCTTGGGTTGCCTGGTCATTTCCTTTGTGGGACATAAGTATTCTTTAAACTACTCTCATAAATATTCATAGAATGGAAAGGCAACAGGCAGATTTGGTAAAGTAGATAAACTACTTGCAATATATGAAAATAAACTTTTAATATGTTGTGTCTTTTGAGATTAGCCTCTACTGACCTGAAATGAAAAGCAGTTAGAGGCCAGTTTTCTAGTTAGAATTGCTGACTTTCCCATTTTGTATGAAATTTTTGAGTAACTTAAAAGGTTGCACAGAAGCAGATATTTTTTCTAAGTTGTATATTTGGATATTGATATAAACAGCACTTTTATGAATTGTGCCCTTGTGTAGTTATTATGCATGGTTTCCTGTGGCCCCTTTTCACATCTGTTTAGAGATTCGTCTGTGTTCTACCCTTAAAATGGTTTAAAATATTTGGAGTGGTTATTTAAACAATGTAATATATTAAATGTCAGAAATGACCCTCAGATACTAGCAGATTGCTGTTGTCTCACAGGATATTGTAAACCACCCACTTCTGCTTAATGAAAGCATCATTTACAGACCAATCTTGTTGCTATGCAAGTTGGTCAAACAGTTGGACTTTTCCTACCCATTCCTAGTTAGTTCACATTGTTCTTATGGGGAAGCATATAGGTAAGTTCATAGTGACTGTGGTATCTTGGTATATTGGGCCCAGGGGTACAGCAGCTCCAGTTTTGCACGGTATGTATAACTTTTGTTTGCCTTATCTCTGACAGTATGTGAGTGTCAGCATGGAATTTGCAACCATGGGATCTCTGGTGATGGAACGTGTACCTGCTATGGTGGATATACTGGCCCCAAATGTGATCAAGGTAAATGTTGTTTGTATTTTCCATCTGTTAGATTTCCCAGACAAGTGTTTGTTTTCAGGTTACACATCTGTGATAGCTGATGTGTTTTATGTCACTACTGGGGCAATGTCCCTGTTCAGTGTTTCAGGTCTAGCTCTCTTGATGGAAATTAAGTGTTTTGTTAAATGAAATGATGAGGTAATCACTTGTTCTCTAGCATTTCTTATAATCCTGGATAGCTTTATAAGCAATATTGGCCTCTGAAAGCCTGCCACTCTACAGAACAACAATGTGGTTGCTTGAGAGAGTACAATGACTTGGTTTGCATCCCAGATTCTCTGGAAATCATTGGCTGGTATGCCTGTTTTGCAAGAACTGCTGTAGAATTGGTGCCATACACAGCTTGTTGCTTGAAACTGAAAGCTGGGGTGCCTACCTATAGCTATTCAAAACTAAGCACACTTTGGGGAGCTTGTGTGTTTACTCACTAGTAATTTTTTTAGCAATTTCATGCTGCTGTTTGCTTAGGAGGACTGTGAAAAAGAAATAAGCAACAGTTGACCCAGTCTTAGCCTGTGTCTAACACAGTCACTTTTTGAGTAATTTGTTCTTGGAGATACCATATAGTTAGATTATGTCTCCTCATGTTTGGCCTGTGAAAGTTGGTACATAATTAAACTATTAACTTTTTTATGGTGTTATCTTTGAAGCAAAAGTTAGTTATATCACATATTCCAGCCATTAGTCTACCTCTTCTACCATTATTAATAGTTTCCTGTTTAAAAAACATTTTCATGCTGATTTTGCATGTGTTCTTCCAGTCATCATAGATAACACCATTAATTTCCTCCTTGAATTTCCTTTTGGAGGGTGAGGTGGTTTTTTTTTTTTTTGACCTTGCAGAGCTCAGCATCTGCACAATCATAGAAGTTTTCCTGTGAGCCACAAATACAATAAAGATGTCTCAAAGCACAACCACCCAGTTTTCACATTGCATCAAATGTATTGTATGTTATTGTATATATAAATAGGTTTGTGTGCCTATTTAGCTTTTTTTTAATCCCAAACCTATAAGGAAGGAGCTGCAATGAGATAATGAAGCACACCTCCCCAAAAATATAAATTAAATGGGGAGCTCTGATGACTTCTAGTCAGTCCTTTAGATGCTTATAAAGACTGGAACCCTATGAACACTTACCAGTAATTAAGTCCCACTGACCTTATTGGGTCTTACATACAAATCCGCATGCACAGAATAAGTCTTGAAATAATTTTTATACTCACTTGGGAGTTCCATGTAACATTTTTAAAAATCTCTGTTTTATAATTTCAGAACTTCCCCTCTGTGGAAGTGTAGTCTGTGATGACAAATCCCATTGTGTGGTGAAGGACGGGCAGGCAAGGTGTCAATGCCTACCAGGCTATCAGAAAATTGGGATGGACTGTCAAGGTGAGAGGAAATACATAGCCTTTGTATAAAACTTTAGAATCCTCAAAAAGCTTCACATGCACTTTTTTGTAAGCCTTACTACAACCCTATAAGTAGGGCTTCTGAGGGCCACCATGGATCCATGGACAAAGATTTCCCCATTCCAACCCAAACACTGCATGAAAGCCAATCATATGACATCTGGTTCTGTGGGCCTCCAGGATGGCTAAGTCCCCCCCCCCCAGGCTGTGCCTGTGAGGTAGGTCTACAAAGTGTATTCTCTGAGGTATGTGTGACCAAATTGAGTCATGGGTACCTGACTCAAATTTCAGTCCTATGTTCACATGGGGAGTAACCTTTAAAAACTTCTCTGTCACTCCACATGGCTCCAAACACATGAGGGGGAAGGAGGGGCTTCAGGCATCGCTCCTGTATCATTTTTGCCAGTGGAAACAGCCATAGGGGTACAGAAAACACAGAGCCTGAGGAAGGGGTAAATAGGTCCCTGTGGGGGTTTCTGATGGTGAAAACAATGGGGGAGGGAAGCCTGATGCTCCTCCTTCCCCCTTGCAGTGTTTGGAACCACACACCTCAACTGAGCAGTATTTAAAGGTTAGTCCCTGTGTGATTGTGTGACTGAGAGTCAGTCACCCATGATCCAACTCGTGTCACATGCAATGTGTATTTTGGCCCTAAGACTACTGAGAATATGATAGTGGTGAGATTTGAACAAGGGTCTTCCTCAGCACCACCCTAAGAACACTTTCCTGGAAGTATATGTATGTGTGTGTGTGCCGTCAAGTCACAGCTGATTTATGGTGACTCCGTAGAGTTTTCAAGGCAAGAGATGTTCAGAGGTGGTTTGCCATTGCCTGCCTCCACGTGGGCTGAGAGAGTTTCTAGAGAACTGTGACTGGCCCAAGGTCACCCAGCAGGTTTCATGTGGAGGAGTGGGGAATCAAACTCAGTTCTCCAGAATAGAGTTGCCCACTCTAACCACTACACCATGCTGGCTCACTTCCTGGAAGTAAGCCCTATTAAATAATCTTCAGAAGGACTCTAAAACCTGTTTAGGATTCTCTCATTGGCTCTCAATTGCCTCACAGTACAAAGAGTGTATATGAACAACTGTTACCTTGTCTATTCACATTGGTGAATGTTATGGATAAGGGATAAAAGTGGGAAAGAGCCATTTGTCAACCAAAGGTACATTTTAAGCCATTGCAGGTTTTATATTATCATTACTTATTCAAATATACTTTGTAACCCAAAATGGTTCTCAGAGCAACTTACAAACAAATAATAAAGCCAGCATTAACATTTCCACAGAATAAGTTAATACTGTATAAATCCCATTAACCTGTACATAGGGGGGTAAAATGATAATACAGATCAATTAAGAACATAAAACTGCCTTATCCTTGGAAGATGTGCTGAAATAAAAACTGTATATTTGCTTCCTGGAAGGCAATGGTGAAATTTGACTGCAAGTGAGAGCATTATCACTGAAAAAAATTCTGCACCTTGTTCTCCCCAATCCATTTTTAGGCAAAGAAGGAGCTTAGATCAAATTTGTTTAGTATGTAGGTGATGGCAGGGAGTATCTTGGAGAGGTGCCATGGCTCAGCTGGTTGGCTTTGCATGCAGAAGGTTCTAAGTTCAACCTCCAGCATCTCCAGCTAAAATGATCAGGTACTAGGTGATATGAAACAACTCTGCCTAAGACCCTGGACAGCTGCTGCCAGTGAGAGTACACAGTACTGATCTTGATAAACCAATGATCTCACTCACTGTAAGGCAGCTTCAAGTGTATAACAAATCTTAAGGAAAAAGGCTTTTCCTTACATAAGTAAAACTCAGGCACAGATGTTTCACCAGGGCAATCAAAATCGATCATGATCCAAAACCAGACTGCTCCACAAGAGCAGCAGATGCTAATCTGGTGAACTGGGTTGGTTTCCCCACTCCTACCCATGAAGCCAGCTGGGTGACCTTGGGCTAGTCACAGCTCTCTTCGAGCTCTCTCAGCCCCACCTACCTCACAGGGTGTCTGTTGTGGGGAGGGGAAGGGAAGGTGATTGTAAGCCAGTTTGATCCTCCCTTAAGTGGTAGAGAAAGTCGGCGTATAAAAACCAACTCTTCTTCTTCTGTTAAGGATCCAGATAGGTAGCATCCCAGAAATCCTTGGCATTTGTGTTCTTATTATTAACACAGGAACTGCAAAATGGCAAACCATTTGAATGTAACATAAAAACAACCTTAATCCTGAGTTCCATGATTCCCTACCACCACTGTTCCTATGTTGTAGTTGAGTCTAGAGAACTAAAAACTGACTTTCATGAGCCGCATGCACCATGGGGCCATGCTTGTTTGTTCTTCAACATATATATGGGCCCAATGCATGAAACTTTCATTAAACCCCCTTTCTTAGACAGAAGTGAGTACTAATAAGCAGGCCAAAGTCAAGACAAGCATATGTGAAAAAGGTAAACTAAACCAGATGAAAGTCCACAAGATTTAGTCCAGATGACTAGGAACATTTCATTTTTATTTGTCTGTTCTACAAAGGGAACGCATTCACCATCTGAGGACTGAGTGAACTCCAAGTAAAAGTAATGCTTGTAGTATAGAGATCTTCAAGAACAAAAGTGTCTTGTAAGGGTACCCAGGGCAGTTCAACTATTTCGATGCTCCCCAGTATCAACCAATAAAGTACACAAACATAGAATGTTTCTAGATCAAGCATTCTGAAAATATCAGATGTAAACAATCAGTGTCAAGCACAGAAGTCGCATGAGGACTACTTGGAGTGGTACAAATGGTATGGGCAAGACCAGTGGCTGTAGTTCCAAGGCTGGGCACTTGCTGATACTGGATTGGCTGGGGAACTTTCCCTCACACACATTTTCTGTATAGTGCCATAATTGCTGAGGAACTTCTGTTTAATAACTAGCCTTGGATTCTGGATGCTGAAGTTCATCCAAATTTACTGCAATCAATTCGGCTTCTTCCATTGGTTGACTCCATTTCTACTGAAAAACTTCTGAGTTCTGGTGGGAAACTTTTGATTTGGTTAGAGATCACTAGCTTTCTCATTCTCCATTATTTCCAGCTCAAGATCCTTGCAGGTCCTCTCCATGCTCTTCATTTGCTGTTTGCAAGACTCTTGGGCCAACAAAGTATGAATGTACCTGCCAATATGGGTACCAAGGAGATGGTAGGATATGCCAACCCATAAATCCCTGTGTCAATAATAATGGCGACTGCCCTGAAAATATAACCAATTGTAGGTTCTTAAGCCCAGGAGAGGTAAGATGATGGATATCATATGTCGATTGCACTGTAATTCCTGTTTTAAAGCAGACAGTTGAGTTTTCTATACCGTTAAAACTGACTATAAGATACATTGTAAACTATTTTTCAGGCACTCCATATTTTATAGCACTACTCCTATGGATTTATTTAAACAGTTAACCGCTTTAAAATTATCTGGAAAGAGTTTTTCCTAGAAAAATAAAGCTTCTGTTGCTGAAATCTGAAAGTTGAAAAGTTTAGCAGTGTCCTGGTGTGGGAGGTGGGACACAGATAATGTCTAACATAAGGTAGGATTAAAATTAGAGACCAGCAAAATTTGGCAACTTCTCTGGATATCCAGTAATTTTTAATGGACGATAAATTTTCCAATTTAATTTCATCGGATTCGCCCAGAAAGCCATCTAGCTCAGGCTGAAGATATTTTAATCTGGCCTCCTTGTGATGTGGGCATCTCAGAATAATATGCTCGGTTGTTTCCACCTCCCCCTTCGTGTATGAACATAATCTTTCTGAGTATGGAATCTTTTTAAATCTCCCTACCAACACAGCAGAATTAAGTGCCTCACATCTTGCCAGAGTAAATGCTCTTCTACTGTTGTTAGATTCTATTTTAGTTAGATAGGCTGCCGGAGAGATCATGTATTTTATGCTCGGCTGGCATTTAAAATTTGGGAGTCTGGAAAGGTCTGTTTGGCACTCAATGTCTTCAACTTTCTGATGAATAATGTATTTGATCGTACCCACTTTTCAGGAGTGCCTGAGGGGATAAACCCAGCCTTTAACTGCCCAACTAATTGCCTCATCTGGAGTTAGAGCACCACGTGCTAGAGTGCTGCAACTGTATTAACTGCATAAGAATGAGAGGTGCTGGACCATGTTAAATGCTCTCTCAAAACTATCTGAAAGACACAACATAGGTAACCTGCTTTTCCTTTCTTTAGTCAATGTGCGTGTGTAAACTGGGATCGACTGGCGTAGGCTGCAGCAGATCTGTCAGTGAATGTCGGCCCTACTACTGTGATAGGAATTCGAGGTGTGAAGTAGGTCCTGATGGGACTATCAGGTAAGCCGTGTAGGCAACATGAACCAAATGCAGGGGGGAAATCTATTCTGTAGTGAATTGGCTGCTCATAATACTGGAATTGCGAATTGCTTACAAAACCAGTCATCTGTTTGTAAAAACTAGCACCTTTCCTTTCCCACACAGTGTGTTAATAATAGCAGCATGTTTAAACTCAGGATCAGGGATTTTCCAATAGCTGCCAGTTTGGCTCACTTTTCATCTGCCAGTGGTGATTATTCAGCTAATTAATCAACACGCTGTTTAGTTGTTTGCAACCTGTTAGTGTGTACTTGCAGGAAAAGGCTTCTTGCAGTCTTCAGAAGCTGACACCCAATCGTTGAGTGCGTAGATTGGGGTGCAATTTCTGATCTCCTGCTAAGGAAATTTTTCTCCATTCCCAGCAAAGTTTTCGAAGAGAAGGGGAATCAGGAGCCAATGCCCAGCTGATCAGCTGGAAGTCAGGTTCTTCTGACCTCCCATAGTGGAATGTTTGATGCCTCCCACACTTGCTGAGATGCAATAAATAGGGGGAGGGGAGACGCCCAGTTTATTTCCCTTCTTTTCTACCCACCTCAAGCTGTTGGCTTGAAATGCAGAAAAAAGGAGAGGAACAAGCTCTTTCTCCTCTCCCTTTCACAGCGCAGATATTAAAAGCATTGAATCTATTTGTACCTAGTTTGGAGGGGAAGGAAGAAAAATGAGTTCCTACTCTCTCTTTAGCAACTTCACCATGTAGCAATTTTTCTGAGAGGGTGGGTGGATCAGAACCTGACTCTCAGCTGACCCCCCCCCCATCAACTGTAAGTCAGCTTCTGCAAACTTGCCTGATACAATTCGAACATGTCCATATCAGAGTTGCTTGATGCAATCCAAACATATCCTGGAGTCAGCCTACAAGGCTGCCTTTAAAAGTGGGAGAGAGCAGGCCTACGAGGACACGCTGGAACTTCTCTATTGAGCTGTGGAACATGGCCAGGAAAGAAGAGGAAGACCAGGGTGCTTGTCTATCCCCTCCTCTCTCCTGAGGCTGGTGGATACAAGTGGACCATGATGGTAGAGGCTGGGAGGCTGGGTGGGGTTGATGCCTATCCTTCCCACCCCTCCTGCATATTTATGGGACATAATGTACTAGGAAGTATAAATCCAGTTAACTCAGTTTTCTATTATCCACCTTATGCCACACCCTGGGTATACTGGGCACTGCCAGAGATGAAAGTTGCTATCAGATCTTTGTGACTTGGTTGTTATCACAATTGGTAAGTAAAACAAATAATTTTCAGAAATTATCTTGTTCTCTCATTGGTCAGCTGCATCTGCAGAGAGATTGGAGAGATTGGAGATGGCAGGACCTGCTACAAAGCTCTCATTCATGAGATTTCTGAGCTGAATATTCGGGGAAGAATGCTTAGGAGACTGAACAGCGCAAAGTCAATGTTTGGTAACTCCCTTTAGAATTTATTTGAGTAAGCATCTAGAACTCAGAGTGCTATGCCAGAGAGTAATTAAAATTTAAATTTGCCCCAGGTTTGCTTCACAAGATTTATAATGTGAGTAATAAAAGGCATTTGAACTACTATGTGAATGATAGTTAGGAAGCAGGGCTACTTTATGGCAAATCTCTGTCAGAGTGGCCTGTGTTCAGCCCCTGTGGCAGCTGTGTGGACTGAATGTAATTGTCCAACCCATTCACCCCTTCCTCAGTTTGCTGCAAACATGGCAGCTCTGGGAAAAGGAAAAGCTGGTCCTTTTTTTGTGTGTGTGATGGTATCAGCACTGAGTATTGGCACCTTTGGGGGTGGTTTCCCAAGTCTTGATCACTGAGTTCAAGCTGGTCCCACTCAGCCAGAGGAAGAAATAGTGGACCTTCAGGAACAGCCTGGTGGGAATTTGCAGAGGGAGGAGGGAATTGGTGGAGATCTGCCGAACAGGGGCCAGAGTATTGGCCCTTAAAAAAAAAAAAAGCACTGAGAAAAGGCATATGGGTGAAACCTAGGGTTGCCAGCTCCGGATTGGGAAATGCCAGGAGATTTTGGGGGTGGAGCCTGAGGAGGGCAGGGTTTGGAGAGGGGAAGGACTTCAATGCCATAGAGTCCAGTTGCCAATGTGGCCATTTTCTCCAGGGAAACTGATCTCTATCGACTGGAGATGAGTTGTAATAACAGGAGATCTCCAGCTAGTACCTGGAGGTTGGCAACCCTAGTGAAACTGCAAAAAATCTTGCTATTTAACCCTTTCTAGAAACATAGTGGATAGAACAAACCTTTTTATTGTAAAGAAAAGTGGCATTTTGTAGCCCTAAGCAAAGTATATCCATCTCCTCCTTGGCCTACTCCACTACCAGCTGGGTCCAAGCCAAGAGTAAATGCCCATCACTCCCACACTGTTGATTGCTTGGAGTGAGCTGAGCCCCTGAGGCTCCTCAGTGCCCTCCTTGTGTGCCACTCCAACAGTCTCTTGGGTAACGTGACTTGGAGAAACAGTCCTGGGAAAGTAATAAACCCACGAGCAACCCTGTGCAGATGTTAGGAGTATTTGGAAGGGGAGGAGGGATCACAAGCACTGCCCCCATCCCCAACATCCATGTGGTCTGTTGAATGCTGGTCTTTGTGTGTGCATGTGTAGGCTGTTATGCAGGCATTAAGTGTCAGTTAGGGTTGCCAGCTCTGGGTTGGAAAATACCTGGAGATATTGGGGGTGGAATCTGAAGAGGGTGGGGTTTGGAGAGGAGAGGGACTTCAATGCCATAGAGTCCAATTGCCAAAGCAGCCATTTTTTTCTAGCGGAACTGATTTCTGTCACCTGTAGATCAGTTGTAATAGTGGGAGATCTCCAGCCACCACCTGGAGGTTGGCAACCCTAGTGTCAGTTGGGAGCTGGAACGGTACATCTGATCACACCCTCCCACCTCCTCCCCCCACACACATTAATTGTAATATCTGAACAGGACTATTCTCTGTGCTTTAAAATACCCTTTGTTTGTCTTTTAACAGATTTAGGTTGTGCATTATTGCTGGGAAAATATGGGCCTTTCACAGTTCTTGTGCCAGCCTCTTCTCAATATCCTGATAGGTCTCAGCTCTTCGATGTAAGTGCCCATGCCTCTTGGTCATTTTCAGGCAGGAATGTCATGGCCCTGATCCTGACATTTGATTTGCATTTTAAGGCGGAGTGGGGGTGGGGGAGGCCACCAGTGATTGTTTCTTAGGACCGTTGCTATCTTTGGTCTGTTCACAGGTTCCCTACACTGTGAGGTTTGTTACAAACAATTAAATGGACCTTTTGTACTACATATACAGAGCAAAGGTGCAAGTCACCTTCCCAAAAAATAATAATTTAAATGTTCACTGTCCGATATCCCTAGTTTTATTGTGTGTGTGTGTGTGTGTGTGTTAAGTGCCGTCAAGTCACTTCCGACTCATGGCGACCCTATGAATCAATGTCCTCCAAAACGTCCTGTCTTTAACAGCCTTGCTCAGGTCTTGCCAACTGAGGGCAAGACCTATGTTTACTATGAATTGTAAAACATGAACCATAGCTTATACTCTTTAAATGCTTCAGTAACAGTCAATTTAGTCTTCAAACAGTGAGGCAGACCTTTTGACGCACCCCTTAAGAAAATCTGTAGTGGAATTCTCTGCTTATAGCCTTTAAGCGGCACCTGAGGAAAAGCATTATTTTGAAAGTAAATTATTTTATGTACATATAACTGTACGTTTGTAAAACACAAAAGGATAGTTCCTTTGAGATATCAAAATGAAACAAGCAAGTATTTTATAGTACTGTAATACTAATTGCTTTGCATGAAGAATTATAATAATTAATGTTATTAACATAATCAGTGCATATTCTAATTATGCCTTACTGAAAAATCTGTACGATTTATAGTATTATGTATTTCCATGGGCTGCTGTTAATGTATAAGAATCCAAGGGGAAATGTTTAAATAAATCAACAAACATTTACATGAGGGGATTATTTTGTGTTCATTGTCATGGCTTCTGCACAGTCTCATATATGCAGGCTCAGGCTGGCCATGGAAAAGACTTCCAGAGTTTTCTAGAAAACGAGGTGTCCCTCTACCCCTCACCATTTTCCTGCCAAAACTAATATGAGGGGGGAAATGCTCGTCCCTGCCACAGAGAGGACCTCTGTTGCTGTTTTCAGTTTTCCCTCACCTCATTCTTGAGGCTGAACTTTTCCCCCCTCTTAGAATATATATATATTTTTAATCATCAGTCCTTGTAGCAAAAATTGGGTTCAGCCTGCCCATGGACTCATCATTCTACCCATTAACAAGTCCACACCCATCTCTTTAAAGAGTGTCTCTGCTCAGAAAGGTGCTCCACAGGAGGAAGTCCTTGGACAATGAAGCCAGGCTTCTGTCAGAACTACTATTAGAATCCCTTAGAACATGTATATTGTAACAGGAGAATTGTTTCTTCCTTTGTACACACACACCACTTTACCATCTCCATTGGTGATACAAAGCAGAATAAATAGCACTCCACAACTGATTCAGCTCCTGTGGATCATGAGGACTGTACCCTAAATGCCCTGGGCAAGAAGCTTATTTCTCTTCAGCTATTTCCCTTTAAGTTGCTAATTTCCAGGTCTTCGTGAATCATTGCCAGCTTTTTATCTGAGCAAGGCATGATACACCTCTTTAGAAGTCCTGGAAGATAAAAGTTATCAGCCAAAAAGTTATAAACTGAGGCCTCCGATGGCAAATTATCTCTGAGAATCACACTCTCTGACTATTCTAGCTGATCCATAGCTTCATCTTCATAGATCTTCATAGATCATCTTCATAGATCATCTGTCTTGGCTATGATACTTGGAGACAGAGTGCTAGATTTACCACTTGGGGACTATGAATTATCCAATACAAATTAACAATGCCCTAAGAAAAATTAGGAAGAAAGGCTGACTGTCAAGTCTATGGGAGCCACCTCTCCCCCCCCCCCCGCCGCCCGCCTTTGTAAGGGCTAGGATCTGAGGACAATACCAGATAATTTACCAGTATCCAAATGTTTGACTGCTATACTCTTTCCTTAGGAGAGGTAGTGCTCATGGGTAGAGCATGTGTTTTTTATGCAGATGCCAGTTTCAGTCTCTGGCATCTCCAAATAAAAGGGTCAGGTAGCAGATCTTTGGAAAGACCTTGAGCTCCCTTCATCTATCCTTAACTACTGTTATATTGATGTGATGTTATAACAATATGTGTAACAGGTTTTCTGAATTCTTGGCTTTATTTTATTTTTTTAGTGAGTGTTTAGCCCGTTCCATTCTAGAGATACGCCTTCCCCTTAAATCTCTACAACTGAAAAGTCTAGAGACTGACTTAAAAAAGAAAAGCTAGGAATTCAGGGATCCTGTTACACATATTGTTGTAATATTATGTTGATCTAACGATATTTAAAAGAGCCCCTGGTGGCGGTGGGGGTGGGGAAAGAGAAAATGGCCACTGTTGAGACAGTGTCAGGGAAAATGGCTGCTGTTTGGGTGGGGAAATCTGAACTTTCTCACCCACATGGCAGCCACAGGAAAAAATATCTGCTTCCCAACACCATTGAACCTAGGCAGGTAGCCCATGTGGAAATGACTGTACTGTTCTCCAAAGAGTAAAAAATCTATAGTCTATTTCCTTGTCCTTCACTGACAGTCTTCCTCTCTATTGGAGATTGTGGGTGGAGATTTTGTGCCCAGAAACAGAATGGAAGCAAATATAGACAGGTCAAGACTGGAGTGATTTGGTCCCTACAATTAGGGTTGCCAGGTCACTCTTTGCTACCGGCGGGAGGTTTTTGGGGCACAGCCTGATGAGGGTGGGGTTTGGGGAGGGGAGGGAATTCAGTGCCATAGAGTCTAATTGCCAAAGCAGCTATTTTCTCCAGGTGAACTGATCTCTATGGGCTGGAGATCAGTTGTAATAGCAGGAGATCTCTAGCTAGTACCTGGAGGTTGGCAACCCTACCTGCTATCCATTCCAGAGAACACTCTGGCCGCAGCATTCTGTACAATCTGTAGGTTCTGGACAGTCTTCAAGGGCAGGACCACATAGAGAGCATTGCAGTAATCTAATCTAGAAGTAACCAGGGCATGCACCACAGTAGATTTTTTCTGCCCAGGAAAATCCACTGTTGGCAAAGCAGTCAAAGCTGATAAAAGGCACTCCTGGCTACAGCTGCTACCTGGTTATCCAGCAGGCCTGGGCACCCCCAAATCTGTTCCTTCAAAGAGAGTGTAGTCCCATCCAGAATGGATGACACCTTTAGTCCCTGGTGAGACGGTACTCCTAAGGGAAGAGATTATGTCTCTTCCAGTTTACACCTGGAAGAGCTGCATCACAACTGGCTTCTTTACCAGTCAAGCTCCCAAAACGCAGGGGTTTGAGTGATAAAGCAGCCCATTGTGATGCAGTGTTTCCGGATGTAAACTGGAAGAGACGTAATCGAGTCACATGTGGCTGCTTGCAATCCCTGCTCCTGAGCTGGCCAATGGATTGCCTGCCAATCCAAGCACCCTTGCAACCCTAACCAGGGTCCACCCTTCCCTGCTGCATTTCTCCAGGGCAGCCACATGCTCCACCATCTACTTCTTCATGGGCATTTCTTGGTGGATGTCAGTATGAGATGTGAAGCAGCTGTTGAGAAGGCACTATGGTCACTTCATCTGAGAGCTTCCCATCCACATACTCAGTAAGTCAGTCTGCTAGTCTTTGAATGTGAGTGCACAGAAGCCACAGTGATGAAAACAGGGTTGCACTTAACTGTAATTATTGTTCATAAAGCGGCCTTCTGTGCAGTCATGCACTCCTCCCTCCTGCCCTGCTGTGAGCTCTCTGGGTCCTAGTTTATCAAGGTCTCTGGCAGCAGCATGGAGAGAACTGAGGGATGAGGAGAATTGAGGGATGAGCACCTCTCCCCCTGCCCATGTGTCAATTTTGGCAGGAAGTCACCGAGGAGGCAGGATGCTCCCAGTCTTCTAGAATGCTCTGGGAATCTTCTCCATGGCCAGCCTGGGCCTGCTCAGTGCCCCATGTGTGGCTGCATGCAGTCATAAAAAGCCTTATTCTGATGGAAGAGGCATCAAACAGAACCTTTGGATCCAACCTAATGCCTCGTTGACACATTATCTAATAGGATTTCCAAGAAATTGTTTGTATTGTGGAATTACAAGTGCTGTTGTAAAAGAGTCTGTGAATTAATGTGAACACTTCTGGTTTTTACTATTTAATTTATCTCCACAAAGGTTACATCTGCACGCCATTTATGCAGAATGCACATAATTCCTGGACAGCATTTGCTAGAGGATATGATCGCAACAAAGGTCCTGTGGACATTGTCTGGACATCAGGTGATCTTCAGTGATCAGGTAAAATAACTTGATTGTTATTTTAGGTACTAGATTGAACTTCTGGCAATGGGGCTGTACATTCGTTCTTATATTGTTGTGAATCTCTTGTTCTTTTGCCTTCTTTCCATCTATTCTAAAGTCCTAGGTATTTTTTTCAGGACCTTGACCATGAAACACTCACTGTTTCCTCAAGCACAGCTTGATACTTTGTTCAATTTATCTGCTGCTTCTTAAGGATTCCGTCCGAAGAGTTTCACTGTTCCCTTTGCCTTTTGTTTATGTACAATATTACAATATTTTGCAATACATGTTCACCTGTAATCTTTCCTTATAAATCAGCCATTCCATCCTGTTCCTTTTCTGTCATCTTGCTATATTATGTATATAACTATATTCAGTTGATGATTTCCAAAAAATGGGGAAAGCCCAGTGATCCACAGGAGGGAGGATGGCGGCTGCTGGTGGACTGGGCAGGGAAACTGCAGGTAAACCTGCCATTTGGAAGCGCTGTTTCCACTGCGCTGAATCAGCAGCCTCACAAGCGAGTAGGAATAACCACACAAGCCCATCCCTGTGTGGAAACCACCATGTATTTTCAACTGAGTCAGTTCATACATTTACATACCATCAAATATGAATAAATGTGTACTTACGGTATATCATAAATGTATGTGTGTGTTTGTGTGAGTATGTAGCAATCAGACTTAAGGCATCTGTTATTCTCTCAGTAAATTTGTTTAGCAGATTTTCGCACCCTTACCTCTATGCACTGTATTATGATTTCCCTTTAGCTCTGTCCCAAAATTTCTGAACAAACTTTTAAAAATAGCTGCTAACAACAGTTTGTTCAAACTTTACACTGATTTTAAAAACCACTAGGTTTTTGGGGTCGCCATAAGTTGGCTGCAACTTGAAGGCACTTTACACACACAGGTTCTTTGGGGCCCTTGCTCTGCTGTTAATCATGGACTCTGGTTCCATGCTGGCACCACCATTTTTGATTAATAGTTGAAAACACTGAACATAAGAAACTGCTCCCTCACCATTTTTGGGAAAAAATTCTGTTGTTTTTCTTGTAAGATAAGAATTACTTTATCTTCTAAAGCCAATCACACATCTCTAACATATGGATTAGAGAATATTCTCTGTGTACAGCAATAATGTAGAGAATTTTTGCAGTTTAATAGTTGTTTCTGTTCTGCAGGGAATCCTGGGACTTGGAATTCTGTGACGGTTCCAGAGATCTCTAACCAAATTCATAGCATTTAAAACTACAATGGTGTGTGTGTGTGTAATGGAGTCAAAATAGTTAACAGTAAATATGGGTTTTGATTTTAATGACTAGATTTCATACTACTTTTGTCCTCTTTGTATTCTGTGCCTCTGCCACATAACTTTGCATAACTGACCACAGGACATGAATGTTTCCTCTTGGGATTTCCTGGCATCGACTTTACACTCAGGACTTTTGATATGTACCGGGAATTCTACAGCCAAAGCACTATTTGGAGCCAAGTGCTGCACTTTTCAAGGACAGTTTTCCTTTTTTATTTGCAAACCTTTTAACCTGGAAATGTCTGTCCTTCACTGTCTAGTTGTGCCTCAGTTCCAGCTGCCCTATTACTCAAGAACCAAGAGCTATTCAAGAACTCTATGTGTGTGATTAAATCGGTCATTTCTAATTATGCTCTATTCAGACATCACAATATACTGAGGTTAGGCTGGGATAGACACATACCCAGCTGTTTGCTGTGCTCACTCCTCATGCCTTCCTTCTCCCTGCTCCTTTCTCACGCAGAAAATCCTGGTTAGAAACTCTTGGTGGGTAGTTGTGTTTGTCTGTAACAGTGAAGCTTTATTTATTTATTTATTTATTTATTTATTTATTGTTTCAATTTAATACACCACTCTCCCCAGCCAAGACAGAGTTGCTTACAGGGGAATAAAACCCATTTAATCGATTTTTGGATGGTGTATCCTTTTTGGGTGATGTATCCTTGTGGAACCCAATGGAGCAGTTCCTCTGGGCTCAAAGGCAAAGACAGGATTTTGGCTTCATGGGGGAGTGCTGCCTCCAGCCACCAGCGCAGCCCCTTCCCTCAGGAAAGGGCTGCCCATATATCACACAGGTCTATGTGTCAAGAAGGAAGGACTGGTTGTGTCTTTTCAGCACATTTACATGCAGTAGCAGACATATGTGAGGCCACATGAGGCCCAGTCTGAGGTTCTGGTTGAAATGGTGGCTCCTGCACGGCTTCCAAGAGCACCCCCAGACAAAGATTCCCACTGGGCTTCCTAACATTCAGACAATATGCACAATAGGGTTGCCAGTTCTGGTTGGGAAATACCTGGAGATTTTTGGGTGGAGCCTGAGGAGGGCAGGGTTTGGGGAGGGGAAGGACTTCAATGCCATAGAGTTCAATTGCCAACGCAGTCATTTTCTCTGGGTGAACTGATCTCTATCCGCTGGAGATCAGTTGTAATAGCGGGAGATCTCCAGCTACTACCTGGAGGTTGGCATTGGCAACCCTAACCCACAAGGATGTATGAACAGACATCCCACAGCAGCACTTTCCCCAGCTCCCTGGCAATACAGCCTCTGGGAGCCCTATTCTCCAAGTCTCTCCCCTCCAGTTGTTCTCTTTCATGGCAAAGAAAATAGCAAAACAAGGATCAAAGCTATTTGGTTCAACCATGCTGCCTGCAGCATTTATTTGTTCCAAAAATCCCACTGACCTAACCAGGCCCATAGTGGAACTTAATGTTAAGCCTGTTTCTGGAGCCTGGTTTCCTGGCAAGCCAAATAGTTATAAAAAGGTTTCAATAAATTAGTCACACTACTTAATTTCTAATTTGTAATCCTATTGCATTATTTATTGGATGTCTCATCTGTGTAATTTGCCTTGGATCCCAGAGAAAAAGGTGTACTATAAATAATATAAATAATACTGTACTAAAGAGACCAAGTGTCCCAATCTGTCAGTTAAGCAAGGCTTCCATATGAGTGGTGAAGGCTAATCTGGTGAACTGGGTTGGTTTCCCCACTCCTACACATGAAGCCAGCTGGGTGACCTTGGGCTACTCATACTCTCTCACAGGTGTCTGTTGTGGGGAGGGGAAGGGAAGGTGATTGTAAGCCGGTTTGATTCTTCCTTAAGTGGTAGAGAAAGTCAGCATATAAAAACCAACTCTTCTTCTACTATACTAAAGCTTTCACTGTGTAATAATATTCTATTCCTTTCTTATATTCAGTTTAAGCGCTACAGTTATTCAGATAGCCCAAGTGTACCATATACCATCATAGATCCAAACTTGCCAGCTTCGAATGGCATTATACATATTGTCAGTGCTCTAAGGAAAACACCTTCAATGGAGAACCTTGGAAACTCTCAGGTATGTTGAGTATGTTCATTTACCTTTTAGAAAAAGGAGGGCAGGATTTGATAGCAAATGCTTTTTGTTAAATATCTTTTAGCTAAGAGCCATATTCAGACTTCTGCCCCAGTATAGTTCCAAGGCTGCTTCCTCACCAGAGGTCTCTACCATCTCTGAGGTGGTCTCTATCCTCTTCCCTCGTGGAGATATGCCTTTTTCTTTATATCTCTGCAAGGGAAGGCACTAGAAACGGACATTTTTAAAAAATGAAACCTGCTTAGACTATCACTGAAATGCTATTGCTATTTTAGGGCAGTTTATTTTAAAAAAGGGTGTGTGTGCTCTGATGCCACCAATAACAACAACACTGATGATGACAGTACCCTCCCATTTAAACCTTGTTATTGAACTCACATGTGGAAGAAAACAAACTGGAAAGACGCACAGGAAGCAGACGTGTGGAAGAACCCTACCCAAACCAATTCCAATGTGTGTGGATCAACTCCCAAGAAAATCAGGAGTAACCAGGAATTTGTGGGGATTTAGATCTAGTCTCCTAGATTCTAGTCCAAAACTACTACACCACATTGACTAATGGTCAATTGTACATGCTCATTAACATACACCCAAAAACACATTTTAATGATGTATTGCTAGCATTGAAATTGGCTTCTACCTGCAGATTATTGATTTCTCATTCCACTTCGTCTCTTTTGCAGAAAACGATTGGAGAGATTCTTTCTTCCCTGGAAATTGCCAGCCGATTTGAAACAATCTTAGAAGTAAGAATGTTTCCTCCCTGGTCTTGGTAGATGACTGCTGAGTTAGTACCATGGCATTCTATATAAGGAACGTTGGTGGTGGTCATTATATACTGCTTTTGCTTTTTTAACATTAACTATTCAAAACAAATGAAGTTACCTATGAAAAACAAAACAAAAGCTGTACTAGAAACAAGAGAAAAAATAGGCAAAAGAGCCAGTGGTGCAAATGAAGAAGGATATTTTATTGTACAAGTGAAAAGTTCTCTGTTCACACAAAGCTTCCTCAGGGGAATCTGCTAGTCATTCAGCAAGAATGCAACATCAATGGAGACTACAAGAAATGAGGCAAGCCTAAGGTTGCCAGGTCTCTCTTCATCACCGGCGGGAGGTTTTTGAGGCAGAGCTTCAAAGGGTGGGGTTTGGGGAGGAGAGGGACTTCAAGGCCATAGAGGCCAATTGCAAAAGCAGCCATTTTCTCCAGGTGAACTGATTTCTATCAGCTGCAGATCAGTTGTAATAGCAGGAGATCTCCAGCTAGTACTTGGAGGTTGGAAACCCTAGGCAAGCCTCATGCAGTTACTCAGAAGAACATAAGAGCTGGATCAGACCTGTGGTTCATGTAGTCCAGCAACCTGTGTTGTACAGAGGCCAACCAGTTCCTCTGGAGGTCAAAAAAGAGGGCACAGAGGCTGAAGCCTTCCCATGATGTTGCTTCCTGGCACTAGGTTTCAGAGGCTTACTCTGAACGAGGGGGCAGTAAACTAAGTTAGACTTACTAAGTCTCTTGAAGGAGAGTTGTAGAAAGTTTTCTGATAACACCTTTAAGGCAATGGGATTCAATCACTTTTCCTCACAGAGTGCATGAACCTTTGGAACATGTTTTCTAAAATGACCTTTCAAAATGAATGGTTTTTCCACAAGGTTTTTCTAAAATAAGATCATGTTTAAATAAGATCATTTTAATGCAAAAAATAATAATGATGAGATTTTGGAAGAACCCTCTAGAGAGTGCTGGTCTGTAAAAGAGGCAGACATGATACCAATTAGTTTGAATTTTGAGGGCAAAACTTGAAAGTCACCATCGGATTCTGCATTGTTGAGAATGGCCACTTGCTGCCTTTAAAAACCAAAAAGGTTTTAAAAAAGTGATTTATAAAAAAAAAATTATCCAAGGCAGTGATGAGGCCATAATTCAACACAGAAGCCCTGAACGTTCTGTATACAGTGGATGATGGTAAAAAAATGAGTAAAGTCTGTGTCTCTAAGTACATCATAATGTACATTCAAAGTCTTTTATTTTGCTAATCCATCATTATTTTAGACAAGAGTGATCTGTGCTTCATGTTTACAGAACTGTGGTCTGCCTTCATTTCTGGATGGTCCTGGCCCTTTCACTGTGTTTGTACCAAGTAATGAGGCAGTGGATAAATTAAGAGATGGAAGGTTAATTTATCTCTTCACTGAGGTGAGGCCATCTTCACTAAGTATACTGAAAAATGTTTTCGCTTTCAAAAAGATATTTGTTGCCATACTGTCTAACTTGCTTGGATAAGAGACAAGGAACTTCTCTAGTAGATTTAGCGGGCAACTCCACAGCACTACTTCATTGGTAGATGGTTATGAGTGTCATGGTTGCATGAATGCTGCAGGCAATCATATCCTCTGTTCTGTTAAGGAATTTTGTGATGTGTGAACTGGCCATTAGGTTAGAGACACATTGCCTGACTTCAGACATAGCAGCATACCATGATATGAAAACAAAGTTTGAGCACTGTGGTTTAGGGAAGTGTAGTTAAAAAAAATCATTTTAATTTTATTTTGTTTGATTTTAAGGGCATGATTTTTGTTATGTCAATATTTTAGGGGGTTGTTTTCATTTTTGTAATTATTTTAGGGTACAGTTTTTAGGTTCTGGAATTTTCGGCACCCCAAAAAATTCCTTAAACACCCAAAATTAAAATATTTTTTGGGTACATCCCACCCCCACCCCCACCCCCACCCCCCAGGCAGCAGGAGTGGAGAGGGAAGAAGAGAGAAAGCTGTACCAGCAATCAGCTGTTTGCTTGTGATAGCAGCCCTTACAGGAGTCCGCCCACCATTTTCTGGCTATTGGGGCAGGCTATGCCACCTCTAATGCCAGTGGCAAGGAATCTAACCAGGAGGAAGTCCTGCATCATGGCCCAGAACTGCCTGCAGGCCTGATGACGGCCAAATAAATATGGGGCTTGTTTGATCCTTCTGTTCCTTTTAAACTTCAGAGGGACATGGTGGGGATGGGGGTTGATGGCCTCTGGAGGCCAGGTCTACCCAACTATTGGCAGTTAATCGAATTAGCTGTTTGTCAGTGCCCAGTCCGTTTACATTATAAAAGTATATTATTTTCTATGGGAGTAGACCTGGTCTCTTGAACTCTGGAATCCTTGCAGTTTCCTGAGGCCTGCTTCCTCGATTTCCTTCCTACTCCTGTAGGGTTGCCAGGTTCCTCTTTGCCACTGGCGGGAGGTTTTTGGGGTGGAGCTTGGGGAGGGCGGGGTTCAGAGAGGGGAGGGACTTCAATGCCATAGAGACCAATTGCCAAAGGCGGCCATTTTTTCCAGGTGAACTGATCTCTGTCGGCTGGAGATCAGTTGTAATAGCGGGAGATCTCCAGCTAGTACCTGGAGGTTGATCAAAAATTTACCCGCCTTACAGGATGCTTATATCGTTCAATTGAATTTCCATCTGTGCTGGACTCTTTTGATAATTTGTATCTTATTGTACCCTATTGTATTCATGTATATATATTCACTTTTTTGCACCTTTTTCACTTTATAAAAATCCTTACTTTATTATTATAGTTGTAATCTTTTCCATTACCATTGCAGCACTGAGCCTTGTTTGTCCCAGTACCTGGAGGCTGGCAATCCTGTGCTCCTGGCCTCCCCAAAATGCTCCCAAAATCCCAGGTGTTAAACGTTTCTTACTCCTGAGTCTGCTTGAAACAGCTAATTTTATGTATATCTTTGGTTTGGGAATATGTGAATACACACCCCTACTATGGGCTGCTCCTGGTAAGAACCAAGCCATAGTTTATGGTTTGGACTTAATGATGAACTATGTTGTTGGAAACCAGGAAGGTCTTGATTTTTTTAGCTCTGTGTAAGGAGAGGAAGGGAGGAAAAGAAGGCAGGAAGAATTTAAGTCAGCCTGAGGATTTCCAAGCTCTGCTATTTGTAATCACAGCCCATGGTTTGTCATTATGTCTGAATCAGCCATAGAGAACTATACTCTTCTTGTACCACACTTCTGCCTTTGTGCTGTCCAGCACCTGGCTTCAAACACAACCTTCTGGACAAAACAAAGCAACACAACCCAATATTTGGAGAAAAGGGTAAATTTTGGCTCACGTGGTTGTGCAGAAATGTTTGTAAGTATACAAAAAGGGTCTTCAGCAGTCAAGGAGTGACTCTCCTGTGTCTAGTATATTTTCTTTACCTTTCTAGCCTGTCATCATACCTTTCTTTTACCCTCCCTGTCCTGTGCCTTCCTTCTTTACCCTTTGTTACCCTGGTCCTCCTGGATATTCTGACTTGCAAAAACACAGGCATGGAATGAAAAGAATGCCTGTTGGGAGCATTTATTTAAAAAAGCTGCCTGATATGCAAATGTTGGTTTCCTGGTAGGCAGAGCTTGGAAATGGTTAGGATGCAAAGTTGTTCTTGGCTTATCTATGCAGACTATTTTCCACCCTTTGGTATTTGACATATACGGTAAATTCTTTTTCCAAATGCACAATCTGAAGAATAATTTGTATGCACAAGCATTTGTGTTTTCAGTCGTCGTCAGTACCCTTTATTGTAGTTTTGCAAAATGTCTATACAATTACTGTTTCTTGCTTTAGGGAATAAACAAGCTTCAGGAACTTGTGAAATACCATATCTACACAGCAGCAGCGGTAAGTCTTCTCTGTTTCGAGTTTATGGGATTTGTTTGGCCACATTTTAATTAATGAATGGAGCAAATGGCTTTCTTGATAATATTCCTTCAGTTCTTAGGCTTCCTGTAGAGGGCTAACACCAAAATATGACAACTGGGCAACACGGAGTAATTTAAAGCTGCTTGCATTTCATTTGCTGTGCCTTGAAAAGCTAGAGCTGTCTTTCAGTTGTATGCATAACCTGCAAACGTTCCATAAAGCCTTCGACAATATGTTCCATAAAGAATTAAAGTCATTTTAAAACACAGCATAAAGAAGAATATTACTTTGTAGCCAGAACACATATGTATGCTAGACATGGGTGAATGTGCTCCTTTCTCCAATCAGACCCTATGCCTACATAGCATAGCTCAGTCGAAGGAAACGTTCTCGTTTCCATTGCCTCTCAATCCTTGCCCAGTACCTATCCATTACCAACCACAGAACACCCACGCAGACAGAGCAGATGGGATGAAGGAGAACAGGAGAAGAACTGTGTGTAAGAGAGATACTATAGCTATCAATTCTAAAGCCCAATGGGGTCCCATATTGATAGAGGTAGTATTGTAACAGGAAGTTCCTGCATAGTGGTGTTGAAATTGTAATGTATGTAAATAGTTAGGCAATATGCAGGGGGAAACTTAGGAGCTTGAGTCCTGGACGAAGGATCCTAAGTCCTGCATGCGCCATTGGTCCAAACCGGCTAGCGCCATTGGCCCTAAGCCGGCACGTGCCATTGGTTACCCGGGGTTGTTTCCCCCCTATCATGGATCAGGGGGGAAGTGGCGCGGGCCGGACTAGGGAGCATATAAGCAGGGCCGTTTGCCCTGAGTTCTCCAGTTCTGTTCTATTCTTCAATAAACGCGTTTTTGTTGGAACTCCGTCTCGACCTCATGTGTCCTCCCCACGCGGACTTAACATTGGCGACAAAGGCTGGTAGGCAGTCCGGCTTGCTACCAAAATCACTCTCGCTGAAATCGCCTGCGATTCTCCGCAACCTCACAGTGCTCGGTAGGCAGTCCCAGAAATGATGGAAACATTATGTCTGTCAGCCCTTTCTCTTTTAAAAGTGTCTATGTGCCATCTGTCTGTCTATCTGTTTTAAGAATTTTCTTGTAATGATGATCTCTTGGGCTGTACACAAGTATACCAATTCAGCTTGATTGTGTTCTGCAGGTACTGTGACTATTATCCCTTTTCTTCCCTTCCACCCTATGATAGAGAGATTTACAAGTGCTCCATATTCAGAGGGCTTTCAGTAGTCAAGGAGACTTGAACTATGTGTCTACCAAATTTTTAGATTTGGGGTAGTATAATGTGAAGCCTAATCAAAACCCAACAGGTCTGTTCAAAGGGAATGAAGTGAATGTGAATAATGTTCCTGAGATAAAATGTAGCAGAGTCTAGAATTGTGGGATGCAGATGGGAAACAATACCAACACAACTTGATATGTCCTCTCAACCGCTTGTTCCTATTTTGTTTTTACCCTGAGACACAATGTATGAGAGGAGCAGAAGGGCTACCTCACTGCAGAAAGACAAGCATTGTGGTGGCCTAAATGAAAATAGCCAGCCATCAGAGAACACTGGGTCAAGCTTCAGGGTCCTGACTATATAAGTAAAATATACTTTATATTTTCCAGGTGACAGTGGAGAGGCTAACAGTGATGCCACATATTATGACCATGGCAAATCAGATATTGACCATCAATATCACTAAGGATGTAAGTTCTTGAACCTGCCCATCCAACCAATAGAAATTCGCTACAAGAAATGTAGATAAGTCTTTGTGGCTTTGACTGAACCAGTGCTTGATTTCACCCTGACTTGGATGGCCCAGGCTAGCCTGCTCTTGCCAGATCCAAGATGTTTAAGCAGATTTAAATTAATCTTCATAACTATGAATTTGTTCAGTCATGAGTGGATGTTTTAAACTTTTATGTTGAAGAGATAGCTCGATCTGTGTGTGTTTGTGTGTGGGGGCATGCACGTATATGTTTTCTTCACCGTTTACTTCTGGTAAGAATGAGCCAGATCCTGAAATAGAGTTTCTTTTACCACAGGGAAGAATTCTGTTGGGTGACTCTGGTGTTGCCTTAAACAAAAGGAATATTTTAGCATCAAATGGTATCATTCATACTTTGGATGGCATCTTCATTCCTCCATCAATAATCCCCATTCTGCCTCACAGATGCAATGAACAGCAGTACAAAGCTGTAGCAGTAAGTCCAGCATATGCTGTCTTTCTCCACCTCCTAGTATCTTTTTCTCACGTATTCAGGAAAAGTCTGTGCTGACCCTGTCCTCACCACATGAACTGGGCTGGCTCTCACTCATCCCCTTGTGCTAGATAGTGGTTTGTTGCTGACCTGCATAATTCCAACAAGTCTTTCTTCATGCATAGGAAGTCAGCTGTTTCCCTCAGAGAAATCCACTCTTTTGACCTGCGACTAAGAGTAGAATTTTTGGTTTTGTGCATATGTGTATGTTGTTCCACATTATACCCATGACGTCCATGATTTATATAGCAGTTCAGTTTCTCAGAGGACATCAAGTGGTGATTTTTATGTGAGTCAGCCCTTCTTGCTGACACAGTTCCTGCCAACTGATCTGATTATATTTCATCACCTGGTTTAGAAACATCTGCTTCCTGTTGGAGAATCAGAAAGGGCTTCTAAGCACAGAAGCTGCATGGTCACAGCCATAGTCCTAACAGCTGCACAAGCAGATATTTCAGTAGGGGCTTAAAATGGCATCTTTTTATTTATTTGAAAATGGGAAGTCTGTTGGATGTGTTCTCTTTTGACATTGTTGCTGGTCTCTGCAGGGGAACAGACATTCAAAGGCATTTGCTACTATTTATGACATGAAGGAACACAGATCAGGGATAGCGAAGTAGCATGGGATGAATGCTTGATAGAGTCTGGGCTGCTTCCCCTCCTGTGAGAACTCTTGAGAATATTCAGCAAGTGTACCTTTCCCCCTAACCTTAGTCCTGTGATGGAAGAAACATGAGGATTGTGTGCCAGATTTTACAGCCCTCCCCCACCATCTTGATTTGAAAATCCTTGTTTTGATTTCACTTCCCTTTTGTGCCCTTTTTCTGTTCCTTCATGGCAAGTTTCCCCCAGTGAAATTAACATGTTATTTTTTAGTCTGTTTTGTATTAGAGGCATACAACATTAAAAAGGGTTAAAGGAGACAAACAAACCCAAAATGTAAAAGGCTCCCAATGGTATAATTAAGAAATAATGATGAAAAGGCATATTTATACATCCTCGGAAAAACTGATCTAGTCATTTGTCTGTTTTCACTAAGCCCTTAAAGAGACCGGAGGCTTTATATCTCTTATAGAATGTGATCAACATAATATTTGGAAGTAACAATTGCTTTGTTATAGAGGTGATAATTTGACTGGCCAAAAAGATTTGATGGCCGCTGTCTTCTTGCACCTTTGTAAGGAGGAGGGGCAGAGTCAGAGGTGCCTGCTCTGCTTGAGCCTGGACTGCTCTCTTCACAAGCACGAGGTAGCTGCTATGAAGCAGGGCAACAGCAGTAGCCACTTTAGTTCCCACCCCTTGGTTCAGCCACCACCATCAACCTGGTGGGATTACCAAGCCAGGCCAAAAGGGGGCTGGTCATTTGAGATGGGCTGGTAAAATTATGTGAACAGCTCATCCAACGCAGGCTTTAGGGCCATTTTAATTCCCAGTCTTCCCCTCTTAGTGAACTCTAGCACTAATAACTGCTTGTGTGTTCCTGTTTAGAGATGTGGTTACAACCGCTGGTGGCCAATAGGTAGGTTGCCAACCTCCAGGTACTACCTGGAGATCTCCTGCTATTGCAACTGATCTCCAGCCAATCACCTGGAGAAAATGACCGCTTTGGCAATTGGACTCTATGGCATTGAAGTCCCTCCCCTCCCCAAACCCCACCCTCCTCAGGCTCCGCCCCAAAAATCTCCAGGTATTTCCCAACCCGGAGCTGGAAACCCTACCAATAGGAGAAACTTCTACTATGCTGCTGTGTTTACCATTGATGGCTGCAGATTGTCGGGGCAATCTGCCCTGCCTAAACAATGGCAACAGATTGAAATAAATACACAAGAATAAAATACCAGTTAGTCAATTGCATTGTTTACTTCATGGAACATTTGACAGTATTCGATTACTGTGCCAACCCCATGTTACTGAGCACTGTCCTTGAAGTATACCTCATGCAAGCGAACCCCTGAGTGAATTTAGGAAAAGGAACTCCCCAGAGCAGTGGTTCCCAAGCTTTTTGTCAAGGTGACTTGCAAGTCAAATGTACAAATCCATAAAGCTGCAAAAGCCAGGGGGCCACTTTCACAGGCTTTGTGAACCCACTGAGTGGAAAATGCTGACTGAGAGCATAGGATCTGAATAAAAACAATTCTGAGACTCTGAAGATCACTGTGAAGCTGAAACCATATAGCAGACATTTCCAAAGGCCAACTTAAGGTCTGGGATCCCAGCTGCTACTTGTCTGCCGCAAAGTGGCAGGGGTGCTGGAGGATTTACAGTATGAAAGTGGCAAGTAGGAGATTGTGCTTAATCCTGATCTCCTAGTGTCAGTTCCCCTATCCTGCCTGGATTTGCATATGCCTGTTTGCTGCACAAATGCTTAACCTCCCAGCACTCACTAGTGTGTTGAACAGGCCAAGTGTCACTGACTTATATCTGCCTGCTTTATATTTATGGGTAGCGTATAAGAGTATGAGCAGTGGTTTTTGATGGTGCACATATCATCTGTGCTTTAGCCAGTTATCTGTGAAGCCAGATATGAACTTGTGTGTTTTCCATAACACAGTCAATAAAGAAAAGCTTCCTAATCTTGGTTTTTATTACAGGGATCTTGTGTTGACTGTGATGCCCTTAATGCAAGTGTTTGCCCACCACAAAGCACACCTATGGTAAATAGTTCTTATTTTTGCTTATGGTAATGGTGGTGATGCAAAGAGACTCTCAACAAGGTTCACGCTTCTCTGAAAATACTGTACATTTGCAGTGCAATCCTATACATAGTTACTCCAGGCTTAGACTGGAGCAACTGCGTAGAATTGCGCTGCCAGTGACACATGTCCCTTGTGTTAGCAAAGAAGGGAGGAAGCAGAATGGGCTAATAGTGTTCCAGGAATGCAAGTGTGCATCCCTGTGGCAAAAACGTTGTGGTCTAAGATTCCTATGATAACTGGAATTCATTAATAGCACCAAACCAGGAACTCACCGGAATTTGGCAGTTTGGGTTCAGAAGGTTTCTATGCACTGTAAACCTTGCTGCATGTTTATTTTATTTCTCTTTACACCTTTAAAAAGTAAAAACAATACCAAAACTGAAGCAATAAAAACAAAGTTTGAAAAAGTATTCACCTTCCAATTAGATATCATTAAAAGCATGGATAAACAGGATGGATTTCGTCTGGTGTTTTAAAGGTAAAATTGGCACTGGGAAATCTGGCTGGGAAGGAACTTCCATAACTGAGGCAGCGCCATAAAAAGGCCCTCTATGATTTGATCTTCAAGCTTCAACATAGCTTTGCTGAAATTGATATGGATCTTGCTTTCCAGCAGTTTTTGCATTTCAGAACTCTCTAATGCATTCTCCCCATTTTAATCTTTCTTGCTTCTCCATCAGTTTCTATATTACCGTAACTGGTAGAACTGCAGTTTGGCTAAAGTGATTGACCCGGTAGTTTCCAAAGGTCCTCTCCTCTGCCTTAAAACTGCAGCTCCTCCTTGTAATTGGGGAAGATGAGAAGGGGGAAATGGAAGAGTAAATTACCAGAGTGCAGGTGCCAAAGATGACCTTTTACAGTGTTTTTAAGAGACTGTGCTGCAGCAGTGGCAGTAGCAAAGATACCTTTTTTTCTGAACAATTGTTTCAGCATTGGCTGATGGTTTTACCATAGAGTTCCAGTGATTCCTAAATAGGCATGGTGTCACTTCTGGGGTTTTTCAGAAAGTGACGTCATGCCATTGCCAACGTCTGCCCCCCTCCCCAGTCTTCTCCTGGTTGCCAGGCCAAGCATAGCATCCTAGGAACACACTGGTATTTTCCAGCTTTTTTCCAGCTTGAAAACATTTGGGAAATGTATGGACATTTGGAAATATTTGGGAATCCCAAAAAAATTGAGGTCCAATATACTTAAATCTGCATTTTCCTGATTTTTTTTGCATACCGCCATAGAAGTCTCACTGCACTAGGTTATTCTAGGTATTTTTTCATAATGATGCATTCCCCAAGACTCATTAGAGCTGATTCAGTATCATCTTTACTTCCTCCATTTCTATTGGTGAAAAGCATAAGTACTTTGTTGTGCGCTGGATCCTTACCAAAGAGATGTGTTTGTAGCACAGTTTCTATTCTTCTTTTCCCATTGTTCTGCCTTATCATGAGATGAACCTACAGACTATGTTGAAGAGCATGGTCGATAATGGCTGTTAGAAACTGTTATGCAGAGTAGCTTAGTTCGCCTTGAATCTTCAGTGAACTTCCTCTAGCTGGCAGGATATTATAGAAATACATGGAAATACTCATAATTCACTTTATTTCCGAAGGAACATGGGCTCTTCCCAGGAGAATGTGTTTATATCCACGATCCTTTGGGCTTGAACGTTCTGAAGAAAGGTTGTAGCAGATACTGCAACCAAACTGTTATGGTAAATACAAACTATTAAATAAAGTCTCCAAAATATTTATTATGAAATTTCAATTTTGCATTACATATATTAATCAGACCCATCCCCAACCCCCCTAACCTTTCTCCTGCTACCCCCTTATGAGACATGCTGTTGGTTTAGCAGTTTAACAAGCCTCTTCCTAGTGAGTCTCTACCATGTTTGCATTAAATATGTAAGATTTTTTTTATTGCATTTGATATGGGGCCCAGCATGCCTGGGACAAATTTCCCACTCACCCATCTTCAGGCCTATCTCCTGTTAGAACTCCAGCAACCATTGTCAGTTCCCCTGCACCACCTTTCAACCACCATTGATGGGACTATAAATGAGCATATGGTAAATTAGCCATAGAAATACCAATTCCCATGGCAAAAGTAACATGGAGCCTAATTCTGAAGAAAATCTTCAGCTCCTCTCTTTGATTTTGGCCAACTGGTTTTGATTTAGGAGAGGGGTGAAAGTTATGCAGTGAACCTGGGTGTGAAATGCATATCCATTATGTTCAGATAATTCTTAATGGTAAAAGATGAACCTGTTTAGATGAAGGCAACTATCACAGTTTGACTGTTAAACAGTTATTGTGTTGCGTAACTTCACATTACAGAAAGATCTCTATGAAACTGTTAGAAAACCTACCTTGTATTTTGCCAGAAATGTAATAATTCCACAAGAGTCCACCAAAGAGTATCATCAATAAACCTTTAATGGCATATCCATTATTACAAAGAGGGGAAAAAACAGTATAAATACAACTATCAGCTAAAAAAGCTAAAACAAACATAAAATCATAACACAGAGTTTCCCAAATTTTTCATTGTTAACACATCGACTAAGAAATTGGCCACTGCCACAGTGATCTCTGCTGTTGTATCATTCAGTAAAATTTGACATTTTATTTCATTAGGAAGATAATATTTAGAATGTGTCCATGTATCCAAATGTAACCATTTCTTCCTAGCGGATGCATATAGTGAGCAATCTAACAATATGTGCTCGATTGAGTCCAAAGAGTTGGAGCCACATTCACATATCCGTTCATGTTTAGGAATATTTTGAAACCTTCCATATAACAACTTTGATGGGAAGGCATTTACTCGCGCAAGAGAAAAAACTCTGCGATGGCTAGGACTATCAAGATTGTATAGATAATCGGGGATACATCCCACAACATTCTTAAGATTTAATATAGCTGATGAACAGACAGGGGGTTGAGACGGCTGTATTTTTTGAAGTTCAATATCTAAAAGCCTCTGTTTAATCGTCTTAAAAATATAAACTTCCGAGGAGAAAGTTAACTCCTCCAGGGAAATGCCAATAGATCTTATTTTAGATCGAATTTTATGATCCCAAGAGGTATTATAAATTTCCTTTAATAAAAAAAACAGAAGCGAACCATCATCAGTATTAAAATACAGTTTAAGCCAATATCGAAGAGTTAACATCCATGCCTTAGTTTCAATTAAATTTAATCCTAATTCAGAACACAATGCATAATAAGAAACACAGTTTGGGAAGCCCATAATCTGTCTAAAAAAGGATGCTTGAATCGCCTCCACTTCATGATTAAAAGCATTAAACCATATAGGAACCCCATAAAGAACCTGAGGTAAAACTTTAGAATTAAAAACTTTAACAGCGGCAGGAACAAATTGATTTCCTTTGGAAAAAAAGAAGGCTTTTAATTGATTGGAAGACAATTTCCCCAGATTGATAGACCTTCTCCTATGAGTTGCCCACTGAAGGTTAAAATTAAATGTAATACCCAAATATTTATAACATTTAACTTGTTGGATCTTGTTCTTACCGATATGCCATCTATAGGGGACCCACTTTCTATTAAAAACCATAACATTGGACTTGGAATAGTTAATTTTGAGATCATTTAGGCTGCAGTATTTCTCAAAGGCCATCAAATAACGCTGAAGACCAACTTTGGTAAAAGATAGAATTGCAGTATCATCTGCGTATAGAAGGCAATTTAATTTATTTATTTCACCAAAGAGTATATGACTGGTTGATCTGAGGATGCCTTTTTTTACTCTTTGTTCTCCAGTGTTAAACTGCATTCAGTGTTAAACTGGAGTGATACAAATGAACCTCTGTACTGACAAGGAAGTGTGTTTGGTAAACAAACAAACAAACAAAATATTTATTTTTACCATTAAAAGAGTTGCAGGATAAGAACTAGATTTATACACACACACAGTGAAGCCATACCCTGCAAAGTCATGAAATGAGGTGTAGCTCACAGATTCATTTTCATAATCGCTATTGCTTTTGGAAGTAAAAGAACTGCAAGCATAAGCATTGATCCAGCAAATCAGACTCATTCCTTGACTTTAACATAAATAAGCTGTTAAGAGAGAGAGCCCATATGAAAAACACATAGTTTGTTTCAGCATAAGGACTACTAATAGTTTATTTGAGAGATGTAATTAATGTATTTGTAGGTTCCTGGATGCTGCAAAGGATTCTTTGGTCCAGATTGTGCTGCTTGTCCTGGTGGATTTACCAATCCATGCTATGGAAAAGGGAATGTAAGTAGGAGGAAACATTTCCTGTACAGTTGGGAAGACTTTTTGAAGGCATTACATTGAGTATTACATTGACAGGACACTTTACTAATTTCAAAGTGGCTTGTGCTTAAATCACGTCTTGATGAAGTTGTACCGTTGTGTTAACGAGCAGTGTCAGGGATTGCGACAAAAAAATGATGCTGAACTTTGCAAAGGCTAATGAAACATAAAATTCATGCCTAGATTTGAAATAAACATACAGCTTCATTGCTTAGACATGTTTAGACTTGAACATATATGGTTGCATCATGAATACAGAAAGGAAAATGTTGCATAAACATCTTCAGAAGTACATGAATTATATAACCATAGGAGCAGCCCTACTAGATCAGTGAATCCCGACTCTGAATGGACCCCTACTTTTTGCATTTGTTCCCTGCTTGTGGGCTTCCTAGAGGTATCTGGTTGAGCACTATGACAAACAGAAAGTTGGACTAGATAAGCCTTTTGGTCTGATCCAGTAGGGTTCTTATGCTAATCTTATTCACTTCATGATGCAGTGTAGATGCACATTTGCCATGAGTGTGTCCAGCATTCCTTCGTTTGTAGCTGAAGCACTCTTCAGAGAACATATCTAAGGAGAAATCAGTGGCTGGTCTATGACAGAAGGAGAGTTGAATGGTCTGTACCACTTTGGAATGCATGTGGGATGGATCACATGTTTGTGTATGTGCTATGTGCCATCAAGTCGCTTCCAACAACCCTATGAATGAATGACATACAAAATGTCCTATCATTAACAGCCTTGGTCAGATCTTGCAAACTGAGGGCTGTGGCTTCCTTTATGGAGTCAATCTGTCTCATGTTGGGTCTTCTTCTTTTCCTACTGCCTTTAACTTTTCCTAGCATTATTGTTTTTTTCACTGTCTTGTCTTCTCATGATGTGTCCAAATTATGATAGTCTTTCAAGGCTGTAGCGGGAGAGATGGGCAAGGAGGGCAGCCGCCACCCCTGTGACATGCAGAGAGGGCAGCAGAACTGCCTCTCCTACAGGAGGAGTGGGCCGGGTAGGAGAGGCAGTTCTGCTGCCCTCTCTGCATGCCACAGAGGTGGTGGCTGCCCTCTTCACCCCACCCCAATTATGGCCCTGTAGCCTTTGTTTGGTCATTTTCGCTTCTAGAGAGAATTCAGGCTTGATTTGATCTAAAATCCACTTTTGTGTCATTTTAGCAGTCACAGTATTCATAAAACTCTCCTCAAATACTACCTTCCAGATGCATCAAGTTTCTTAGTGTTCTGCATATAACAACTGCCTGCAGAGAAAGGTTCTAGAATATCCCAGAACATGCTGTGCTAATTTTCCATTTACAGAGAAGTATAAAACTAGAGGGATTTTGAAAACGTAATTCCCTACATGCCCTGTGAAGCAGTGGTGCAATCCCTTCTACTACCTCTGCTACCACTTCTGCATGTATGGACCTGACAAATGTCTATTGAAGGGGACTGTGAATGGATGCACTGTTTTTTTAATGTTCCCAGATGCAGGAATGGAACTTAAATGTGTAGGAACATGCTGATCTCCAAAGATCATTCATAGCAGAGCCAGAACATTTAGTTGATTGAGGGAATGTTAAATCCTGCTCCCTGGCTACACACGTTGGCTTCTCCTTGGATATGTTGACTGATGAAGGCTTCCATGGCCATTTATGCATGGCTATTTATGCGGGGCTTTGCCTTGATTATGCATGCCTTTACTGGCTGTCGGAAGTCACCTTACAGTCCCCACACGTTTCCACATGTTTTGCCCGGGTTTTCTGGATGCTGGCTAAACACAAATCCAGAAAACGCAGGCAAAATGCGCAAAAAAACATGCAGGGAGAGCAAGGTGACCTCTGATAGTCAGAAAATGCATGCATAATCAAGGCAAAGCCCCGAAATAGTCAGTGGGGTGACCGTGAGGAAACAGCCATGAATACATGGCCCATGTCTTGTGGGTGAATTTAGCAAAGTTCTGAATGGAGTTAGATAGCTACAAAAATCACCTTGTAGAAGAAAAAATAGTCATATGAATCAAATTCCATAATTTTTTTAGGGGCATCAAGTGCTGCCCCACAGCTCAATTTTTTCCAAATTGTCCTTCTGCTAAAACTTTTTGTTTCGGAACTTTGTTTCCCTTTTATTATTCTGGATTTTGTTTTTCCTCCTCAGTGCAGTGATGGGATCCGAGGGAATGGCCAGTGCCGTTGCTTTGACAATTTCAAAGGAATTGCCTGCCACATCTGCTCAAACCCAAAGAAGCATGGGGAGAATTGTGATAAAGGTCTGTGACTTGGAATGTGCAGAAAAGCAGCTCTAATGTGTGACAGGAAACTGAAGGCAGGGTGAATCCAGGAAGGGGAAACTGAAGATGATTTCCAGGAAATGTTTCTTAAGAATAACAATAGGCTGTTGTAAATACTTTTTTTTAAAGAAATGTGAGAGCTTTCAAGCAGGGTTACCAACTCCAGCTTGGAAAATTCCTGGAGATTTGAGGGCGGTGGCCGGAGAGGGCAGAGGTTTGGGAGGGGGAGCTCAGAGAGGATACAATATCACATCCTATAATGCCATGTCCTGTGATGTCATATCCAGGTAAAAGACCAACTTTTCCAAGTTCTCCCCTTCCTGTGAAGTCACCTCCTTCCACCAAAATTCAAATTACAGGTTTCATATTACTTTATTGGCAACGGGATCGACACAGCAAATTTAACTCTGCACTGCTCCCATGTCTGTTTGCAACTTTCCTTACACATGGCACCTTTGTGTGTGTGTGTGTTGTAGCAATATAGTGGGATGCCAGGATTATAACATATGCCTACAGCTACCTTTCCCCCCCTGGTGTATATGTCTTGTTATTGATTGGCTCCTTCTTTTCCCACCATTGAGAACTTGTTTCCATTTGGCTGGACAAACACCCCTGTTTTTCAATTGCAAGTAGTGCTCTCAGACATCTTTTAGTTTAGATTAGCAAAACGTCCAAAGATCATGCCTGATCTTTGTATTGGATCTCCAAGAGGAGGAAGGCGACTTTGGAAATGATAATCACCATAAAGTTGCAGGGGAGTAAGTGGCAAAAAGGCAAGGTTGATTTACTGAATGCAGCACTCAGTTGGTCAATGATACATTGTTTGAACTCAGATTGATGTGGGGGGGGATGTTGTCCTTCTCTGTGTGTATCTTTTTTGGAGGTGCTGTTCAACAAAAAACAATTATGATATATGGCAGTATGTCAATAAACATTTCCTTTCCCCACTTTTTTCACTTTTTTGGTGGGAGGGGAGATCACAATTAGTGCAACAAAACTAGGGGGAATTTATTTGAGTCTATAGCCTGGAAGAGAGCTGCTATTTGCTCTGTTGAGCAATTAGGCTAGCCATTTGCCTGCTGAGGGTGGCAGATCTCCTGCTTCCAGCTCCTGTTGCCAGTTGGCACTCTGGTTGCTGGCAGGAGGGGTGGGGAAATCACTTTTGGTGAAAACCTGGAAGTGATGTCAGGCAGCTGTAGGAATTGCAGGAAACTCAGGCCCGTAACTGGGTTGGGGGGAGGCAAGGAGGGCAGCTGACCCCTCTGTGGCATGCAGAGAGGGTGGCAGAACTGCCTCTTCTACAGGAGGAGCGGGCGCTTCTGTGCTGGGTAGTTCTGCCATCGTCTCTGCATTCCACAGGGGCAGCAGCTGCCCTCCTTGCCCCCTTCCCAGGTTTTCCCTGGATGTGACATAACACCATAGACAGATGGTGTCCCCATGTCCTTACACCAGAATACTGTAGGGAGTATTGTGGGTAGCCAAGTTACTCCAGTTTTCCTCTAGAACAAATAGCAGTTACCCAGGGCCATTTCAGATTGTGAAAACTGCACATGGTGGGGAGAGGCTGAAGTGATCAACTTTGTCCCTAAATAGAAAGAAGAACAATGAGCCAGTGTGGTATAGTGTTGGGACTAAGACTTGGGAAATGTGGTTCGGATCCCCAGTCTGTCAGGCAACTCGCTGGATGACTTTGAGCCTGTCTTTCACTCCTTGATCTATGCTCACAGAGTTCTTTTGTGAGGATAATTTTTTTTCTTAAGGGTTTGAAATGGAAATATGGAAGTATAGCTATTGCTATTGTGATGGCTGAGCTAAACGTTTCTTCTCTGTCCATTTGATAGATTGTGGTTGTGTCCATGGAATCTGTGACAATAGACCAGGAAGCAGAGGAGTGTGCCAGCAAGGGTCATGCAAAGATGGATACGTTGGGGAATTCTGTAACAGGAGTTCTGGCAACTGTGGGCCTGCTGGTGCCTCTCTAAACTGCCACCAGAATGCTGTCTGCAGCCTGAACGACACCGCAAGGTGGCTGTTTCTGCATTGTTGTTTGGTGTTTCTGTGGACTTTGCTAACACGGGAATTACAGCCCTAACCCAGTTTTTGAGCTGCAATATATATATATGGGTGTGTGTGTATACACACTTCTACCATGTGGAAACTTTCATGCTGCATGGTCATGCATTCCTCTTCCCTTACTTAAAAGGAATATGTATGTAGTTGGGAGATGGTTGCCAGGCACTGGCTGGCAACTGGTGGAAGTGTTGTGGGTGAGGATATGGGGGTGGCACCATTTCAGCTGAGGCACTGTGTCACTTCTGATTGAAAACAACAACAACAGAAGCCACATAGGGTAGCTCTAGGAACTACCAGAAGCTCTACAGTTTTACCATAGAGTTTCTGGCAATTTTTAGAGCTAACTATAGTAAAACCGTAGAGCTTCTGGTGGTTCCTAGAGCTACCCTATGTCACTTCTTTTTTTAACCAGAAGTGATGTAACAATGTAGCTAGCACTGAGGAGTTTTAAAAAAAATTCTCACACTGCCCTAAGTGGCAGCAGGCAAAGAGCGCAGGAGGCAGAGGATTCCTTGCCCCCACCAGGAGAATGGGACCCCTATGTTGGGGACACTTACTAGATAGGGGTGGAGAAAATTCTGTCCTTCTGTGCTCCCCTCCCAGTTTTGCAAGGGCAGGAAAACGAGCAGTGTCAGAGCAGCACATACACTGCATATTTTGTATTCTTCTTTTCCGTGCATGCATAAGAAAGACACACAGGTGTGTGAATGTCTTTGGAGTCAGGGAGAGCAGGCAAAGGAGGCCCTGAGGTCGACGGGGACATAGTTTTGCTTGCTGTGTATTTTAAGGCATTTTACCATGCCTTTCAGCAATCTATTCCCAAGGTTGTTTGTACAGAACATACATTTTTGTCTCTAAATAATTCCAAGTGAATAAAAGGAAATACTAAAAAGATTGTGGTCAGAATGGAAGTTTCCTACCATTCATCTGCATGTTGTGTGGTGAAACTGAATGACAAAGCAACTGCAAACACCAGATCACTACACTTCTAAACAGGTTTTCCAACTCTAGCTTGGGAATAGGGTTGCCAGGTACTCCCTGACAACCGGTGTGTGTGTGTGAGCTTACTGGCAGCAAACTGAGGCCTAGGCCTCTGTCAGCAATGCAGCAACATTACTTATGGTGTGCACTGGAAGTGACGTCATTGTGTCACTGGCACTGTGGGGATGCTCTGGTATTTTTAGCAAAAGCTTTATGGTACAAGCTGTTTTTACCATAATGTTTTGCCCAAATACTTGAGCATCCATGGGGGGCGCTTGCGACATGATGATGCCACTTCTGGTGTGCGCTGGAAGTGATGTCATCATGTTGCTGGTGACATGGGGCCGCTCTGGTATTTGGGGCAAAACTTTATGGTAGAAGCTATTTTTACAAAAGAGTTTAGCCCAAATATTAGAGCGCCCACACTGGATGCCGCCGACATGATGATGTCACTTCCGGTGTGCACTGGAAGTGATATCACCAGCAACAGAGACCTAGGCTCTTCAGTTTGCTGCTGGTAAGTCCCCCGCTTAGAGGAGCCCCGTGGCGCAGCGTGGAAAGCTGCAGTACTGCAATCCAAGCTCTGCTCATGACTTGAGTTCGATCCCGACGGACGTTGGTTTCACGTAGCCGGCTCAAGGTTGACTCAGCCTTCCATCCTTCCGAGGTCGGTGAAATGAGAACCCAGCTTGCTGGGGGTAAAGGGAAGATGACTGGGGAAGGCACTGGCAAACCACCCCATAAACAAAGTCTGCCTAGGAAACGTCGGGATATGACATCACCCAGTGGGTCAGGAATGACCCGGTCCTTGCACAGGGGACCTTTACCTTTACCTTTTAAGTCCCCCCGCTGGCTGGTTGAACAGTGCCAGGGCAGGGACATCACAGCAGGGATCCCCTGCCCCTGCTAGGAGTATGGGAACCCTGCTTGGGAACATAGCTGAAGATTTGGGTACGATGCCTGGGGAGGGTGGAGTCTGGGAAGAAGAGGGAGATAGCAGAGATATGATACCATACAGTCCACCATCCAAAGCTACCATTTCCTCCCGGGGAACTGATTTCAGTAGTCTGGAGATCAGTTGTGATCCTGGGAGAACTCGAGGCCCTACCTAGAGGTTGGTAACTCTAGTTCCCAACTTTGTGTATTAACTGTTACCTGTGCTTATCTCCAAGGTGCATCTGCCTCGATGGATATGAAGGGGATGGGTTTTCCTGCGATCCTATAGATGTCTGCAGAAAACCAGAACAGGGCAGCTGTTCAGAAAATGTATGTGGGTAAAAGATGGTTTGGCTACTGCCAGATTAATTTTGTTTTATTTTTAACTTGCTGAAAACCTTTTTGTTGTGTAAAGCAACTGAGCTCAATTTAAGTTTTTGGACATCATAAACAGGCATAACAACTACTGCATCACCCAGTAAGACAAACCAGGCCTAGGCCAAATCTCTTCCCTTGTACTTCCTGTTTCCTGTCCTATCAGACTACTCCCCCACCAAGCACTACTTCCAGCTATGTTGTTTATACCCACTACTATAAGATTGCCATAATTTCCTTCCCTTGACCTGTTATCATAATTCTTGCTTAATTTGTTCTTCTCCCATTTCTTACCAGGCCATATGTACCAGCACAGGTCCTGGCACAGCTACATGCCAATGTAACAATGGTTGGACTGGAGATGGAAAGGCCTGCGTTGCCATAGACAAATGTGTAATGGAGAACAGAGGAGGCTGCCACACCTATGCTGACTGCCACTATATTGGGCCTGGACAGGTATAGCCAGAATACTCGGTTAATTAATGAAAATTATCACTGGATATCTGCTACACTGGAGTATGAAAAGTGCCAATGTAGTCCAGCTTTATTGTAACCACCACAGTAGAAACATACACTCCTCCACCAAAGAGGCATTTGCTACCGTGACTAAAATCAGTACATATTACCCACATAATAAACTGTCGTCAGAATGCTTTCTGCAGCTTGAAGGATACTGCAGAGTGGCTGTTTCTGCACTGTTGGTGTTTCTGTGGCTATTGTTAACGTGGGAATTTCAGCCCTTAACCTTATTTGTTTCTGTGGACCAGAACCCATTTCTTCAGATGCAATGAATGGATCCTGGGGTCCACTTATTACACCTAATGAAGTGGGATCTAGCCCATGAAAGCTTATGCTGGAATAAAAATTTGCTAGTCTTTAAGGTGGCACAAGATTCCTATTTATTTTTGTATTTTTCTTAGTATCTGATTGTGCAAGATTGAATAACTCCAAACTTAAATGTTCTTTACTACGCCAGTGCAAGTTTATTTCAGTAAGTTCATGGTACAAGAGCAAATGTTTCTAGTAACAGTCCATTTCTGACTTTTAAGAAGCCATTGAAGATACTAATTGAAGGGGGAAATATTCTAAACAATAGAGCATGATGCATTTGGAAGCAGCATTTGATGCCCAACAGTAATGATGATGTTTTCTGTTTCCACTTTCAGAGCAGCTGTGTCTGCAAGAGAGGTTATAATGGCGATGGTTATAACTGCAACCCTATTGATCCTTGCTTGGTGGACAATGGTGGCTGCCATGACTTTGTAAGAAAATGGAATTGCCTAGGGAATGATGCCTGTAAAAACTAATTGTCTACTATATTTCCAGAGGATGAAGACAGAGAGCTGAGAGTAGTTTGAGTGAGGCACATTTCTTTTGTCCCACAGTTGTATCTTTTCAACCAGATTTTTGCAGAATTTTAAACGGTACAAACGGTTAGAAGATGGGGAAGTGGGATGACCATACGGACTTCAAGCAGCAGTCACTCAAACTACCTTCAACTCTCTGCACACACACAGACATTAACCCACTGGCTTTTATCAATTGTGCTCATCTTGTTGGTGGAGAGCATGTGAAGTTATAGGTCATTTATGCATGGGTACTTTCACTCCATTCACCCCCGGTCTGTCTCGGTTGTTCCTTGGAGTTATGCATTAATTTTCTGTCCATTAGGGATGACCTTGCTGCCAGCCCTCATAAATCCCGGACCTTTCCCTCCTCTGTTAACCTTATTCTTCCCTCTCCCCTGAGCTCAGCCTGGGTGAAATCCCCATGCATAATTCAAAGCGCAGGACACCCAAGCTTGGTTTCTATCACAGAAAGAATGCAGCCAATTACAAAGCAGTGTGTAAAAAGCGGGGATTCAAATGCTTCCTGCTTCCTGAGAGCTCTTTCTGAGCAGAAGAAAGTCTTTTTAAAAACATGGTTTGGATTTCTCCCTCCCCCTTTCAGATTGCTCCATTTTTTTGTTTTCTTCTTCTTAAAATGCTTTTTTATTTGGCAATTAGGTTTGGGGGGGATTTTCTCTCACAGTAAGTACTACAAAGTAAGCCAATTACAACGTAGCATTTAAAGGGCTGGGGACTTGATTTGAGTTTGGAGACTGCTGGTGCATAGATTCCCAACAGGAAGGTGTGGGTCCAGCGAGCAACAAACCTCAGGTAAAACTTCCATGCGTAAACAACAAAAGTCATCTGTAAATGAGAGTGTTTGTATCTGTAGAAAGGTTACCTGGTTCTGGACCAGTGTATCATAACGTTTTGAACAATGATGACATTGAATTATTTGCCTTCAGTTTTCAATGGCACAATGCTAGGGAAAGCCATGAAACTGTTTCAGGTATATCCTTCATAGGGTTGCCAACCTCCAGGGGGTGACTGGAGATCTCCCACTATTACAACTGATCTCCAAGCGACAGAGATCAGTTCACCTGGAAAAAACGGCTGCTTTGGAGGTGGACTTTATGGCATTATACCCCATTGAAGTCCTTCCCTTCCCCAAACCCTGCCCTCCTCAGGCTTCACCCCCCCAAAAAAATCTCCCAAGTATTTTCCAACGTACAGATGGCAACCCTAATCCTTAATGCCTGAGGTTGCTGTTTCCCCTGTTGCCTTTTGGTATGTTTAACGGGTTGTGCTGTGCATGTGGAATCTGGTGGAACAGAAGCTCAATATAAGGTTTTTGGTTCATGAACTTATGAAGCAAACTGGAGCCATTTGGCTTGTGCAGAGACAAAAAACACTCCTTCTGCACAGGACCCCTAACAATAGAAACGGCTACTTAGAGCCCTGGCCCTGTTAGGCGACACTGAGCACTGATGCGTTGTCTGTTTCATTACGCCATTATTGCCGTCACTTTCTTTTTAATCCAACAGGCCGTGTGTAAGTCCCTTGGAGCTGGGGAAGTTGAATGCAGTTGCTCTGAAGGATACATGGGAGATGGAGATATATGTTATGCAGATATTATGACGGTAAGAAGGCAAAAGTATAATTTTTATTCTGTAAGGAATTATAAACTGAATTCACTCACATGGTGTAGCTGGCAAATGGTAAGAGCTGAACGCTGAAGCATTCTGCTCTGGTTAAATTATCTTGAAATGTTGCTCATGTCCTGACGTAAATTCTTTTAGACAATATTGTGTTGTATTCCAATAAATTAGAACAACAATAGGCAAAGAAAATTACTGTGTGGTATTTTTGAAGGGAAAACCATCATTTTGCTAATAAATTCCTTTCAATAGAATATTTGTTATGGCTTGGCTCCAAAGGTTGGCATAATGGTGTGGAATTTCTGTTAGCAGAGGCAGTACCAATTTTTGTCAACCCCCCCCCCCACAAAAGCATTCAAACCCATATTTTGCCCCTATGTGCTGTTTACGCTGGCCCCCTGATCCCCAGGAGCAGAATTTAATGGGGCGGAAGTGGGAGAGGGAAGGTGGCAAAGCCTTATTCTGCAAATTTTGCTCTGCTTGCTTTAATTTGAACCCAATCCTGTGTTTTTATCCTACGCTTCAGCCAAGAGTTGACTTTCCACAATGGTCACAGAAGGCAATGAAGAGACAGGGAAAGGCAGAAAATCAAAGACAAAATCTTTCTCTAAAGGCCCATGGTGGCACTCGGAGCAGTCCTGCTTCCACAAGCAGGGGCACAGACAGCAAAGCTTGAGACAAGGATCTTAACAGTGAAAGGAGTACAGTATGAGAGGAGGTGGTCTTTCGTGTACTCTGGCCCTGAGCCACTTAAGTGCTTTAAAAGTAAGCACTAGCACTTTGAATTGTGCCCAGAAACAGAGAGGCAAACTTTGTAGGTCTTCCTCCATAGGGGTATATGATCCCTATGTCCCCTTCCTGACAGCAACCTGGCCCCTGGTTTTGTACTAAATTGAAGCTTCTGCACAGTCTTCAGGGCAGCCCCACATGGAGCAAATCAGGATATAATACCGTAGACTCCACCTTCCAAAGCAGCCATTTTCTTCAGGGGAACTAATCTGGGTCATCGGGAGATCAACTATAATAGCAGGAGATCTCCAGGTGCCACCTGGAGGTTGGCAACCCTAACCAACCCTAACAACTGGAGTCTGTCACCCCGCCCTGGGTGCCTCCCAGCCTAGCTGCAGTTGTGTTGGGTATGTCTCAGCTGTGGTGAGTTGCCCCTGAAAGTCTAGGGCGGGTTCCATTGCTGGGCAAAACATTCGATTTAAATTATTTAAGTAGCATTGGATTTTTTTTAAAAAACCTTTCAGATGAACTGTACTGATTTTGAAATGTTCCCTGTAGTTACATTGTTTCACTTATGGAATTCAGTGCCACAAGGTATAGTGGTGGACATTAGCACAGATAGCTTTTATATTAGGTAGATTCATGGAGCTAGGTCTATCAATCGTTATTAGCCAGTAAAGTTAAATGGAAACTCAGTGTTCAGAGACAACATGACTCAAAATATCAAATCCTGAGCAGGAAAGAGGACTGTTGCCTTCATGCATTCTTGTAAACTTCCCATAAGCGCTTAGTTGACCACTATGTGAAACAGATGCTGGACTAGATAACGCTTTGATCTAAACTAGCTTGAGCAAGTCTCTGTGTTCTTACAGGCAAAATTTTGCTGTACTATTTTAGACTGTCATGTAATCAAGATCTGGAAACTCACTGTACTATCCTCTTGTTCTTTATGTACTTTTCCATAGTTCTGCTGTGTGTTGTTGTTTTTTTAAAAGTGTTTTCTCTTTTTGAAGGAGTTAGCACGAAACTACCACTTTTCTGTCTTCTTTGAGTGGATCAAGGTGAGAGATTTGGCTTAAAGCAAAATGTTTGGTTTTTGCTGAAGGAGAAAAGCCCAAACAACTGGGGAATTTTTTTTAATGTTAAATACATAAAGAATTAATATACTAAAGAAAGGGAATGGTGTGTATATTTGGTTAGGATTGATGTTTGTGGATTCTAAACATTTTCATTATTTAAAGGTATAGCTCTCAGTCTGCCCTGACCTTATAGGCCCAGACTAACCCAATCTCATCAGCTTTCAGAAGCTAAGCAGGGTAAGCCTTGGTTAGGATTTGGATGGGAGACCACCAAGCAAGTCCAGGGTTACTATATGGAGACATTTTAACCTAACTTTGATTTTTATTCAGAGCTGATATTGTATCGAAATAAAAATTTGATTGACTATATGGAGACAGGCAATGGCAAACCACCTCTGTTAATCTCTTGTGTTGAAATAAGTCAGCTGTGACTTAATGGAATTTTCCACCACCACAGCTCTCAACCCAATCATCTGCATAGATATGGAAGCTATTTATAATTACTTAGTGTTTTTTTCTGCCAGATCAATGGACCATGAGTGAAGGTATGAGTGGGACAACTTGTGAATATGTTCTGCCTTGAACCATTGTGCTATAGCTCTACTTTGGGCCATAAAGACTGCTTCCACATGGTTCCCCCCCCCCCGCATGGAATCCCCCCCATTGTTTGGAACTTCTACTCAACAAAGTGCTCATTTCTACTTTAAATCAGATGAAAGACATTCAAAGGAGGAAATGGAGTGTGGCAGTGGGTGGACTGCCCATGAGGAATTTCCACCCACAGCCAGTTGAAAGGGGAATGGTTCTAAGCACCACATTTAAAATGGTAGAATGAAGCTCTGGGTGCCCTACCCCTGCAGGGCTTTTTTTCTGTTCCCAGCTGAGGTGTGGTGTACCTTAACCACAGTTCATCTGGGAAGGGGGAAAGGTCAGGTTGCTGGACTCTCTCTGGTACCCCAGCATCCTCTTGTGACCTTGAAAAAGCTGATTTGTAAATCACAGAGCACACATGGATAAAAAGCCATGTGGCCCAGAGGGTTGCTGCTGTGAAGAGGGGAGCTGAAGAACTGCCTCCTTTGGCACTAGAAGCTCTGTTAGCCCAAGAGCATCGTGGGAATGATTTCACCGAGGGCGTCTTCCTCAGCCAACTTGGTCACACTTCTTTTTGTCCATATGGACCTTGTGAATGCTACTGTTATTAGCATTTGCACAGGCAAGGTAAACTGCATCCTTTGACAGTAAAAAGAGCAGTGGTGGTTGTCACAAACCTGCCCTGGGTCTGTGTGTTCTCATATGTGTGTTGTGTGATTGCTTGCATGTAAAAGTGTGCATCTCTTCATGCCACCACCCCAAGTTATAAAACCCAGCCTCTCATGTGACCAGTGTCCTAGAGAACCCTGGTAAGGCTGCCTCTGAGCAAGTACAAAGGGAAGAACTTTCCAATTACTTTACCCCGTGCATGCATGTTCTTAGTATGTAGAAGCAGTCTAGGAGTGTGAGTAGGATTTGAATATCACAGTTTGCTTTCTTAAAGAGGAAAACAACTTTATTACTATGGATTAAACTAGAGCACATACGTGGACATTAGCTGTCATGCCTAGTAAGATGGATCTTAGGAAAAGAAATATAAAACATAGGTCTAGGTAAGTTACAATACAAGATAGTTACCTTTGGTGGAACAAACACATCCCCAAACTCCCTACTGCCCCCTTTGCAGAGGAGCTGGGGTCCCAGCATATGTTCTTAGCTTCTGGTCAAAGTATTTGAACAAAAGAAGATTCCACCTTTTAAAACCTTTTGATGGTAGCCTCCCCCGGTCCAGAGATGGGGCTTCTGTTCTCATGGAAGATACCCCAAACTCTTCCCCCAGTCAGGTTACCTGGCACTTACTACATTCTCCCTTCCTCAGATCAGGCTTTACAACCATCATCTATCCTCCCCTCTCCCCACTTGGCAATTAATCCAAATGGGTTACCTTGGAAGAGAAACCTAGCTCCTGTATTCCCTGAGCCTTGGATGTATTTTATTGTCCTCCTTCTTGTGCAAATAAACTTTTGCCATGGTCTTTGGGATGCTTCGATGCACTCCAAAGAACCCCTATCTCTGGGTCCTCAACAGTGGTGGGCTTCCGAATATACCAACCTCTGCTGTAATGAATCATTGCATCATAGTCATGATTGTGTTTACTCCCTATCTTGTTGTTCATAGTGCCAAATGTTTCCAACAAACAATAATGCTTGTTTTGCTTTGTACAACAGGAATCTCTCTTCAGCATTCCAAAAGGAGCCAATGTGACCGTTCTGGTGCCAGTTAATACAGTCATTAAAAAGCTAAACGACACTGAAAAGGATATATGGTTAAAGCTTGACATGTTACCATTTGTAGTCAGGTATGGTGAGCTGTATCTGTTCCCCCTTACCTTACAATCTGTATGAACATTCTTGGTCAAACTGGTGGTCTCTCTAACTCAGACTTGTCTGCCTTGACTGGCAGCAGCTCCTTAGGGCCTCAGTACTTGCTAACAGAGGGCCTATGTTGGGAGTTCCATGTACAGGGTTCCCAGTGTTTTATTTTTTAAAAACACCTTTCCCAGGTATACAGGGTCTGGTTTAGATTGGGACCATAGTGTGAGGAGAGGGAGCTTTTAAGCCTTCCCCGACACCATTTTTTCCTCATCACAAAAAGTCTTAGGGGAACCCTATGTGCCCATTAGAACCAGTATGGTGTAGTGGTTAAGAGCGGTGGACTCTATTCTGGAGAACCGGGTTCGATTCCCTGCTCCTTCACACAAAGACTTGTGTGACCTTGGGCCAGTCACAGTTCTCTCAGAACTCTCTCAGCCCATGCGGAGGCAGTCAATGGCAAACCACCTCTGGACGTCTCTTGCCTTGGAAAGCCTACAGGGGTCACCATATGTTAGCTGTGACTTGACGGCACTTTCCACCACCACATTTGCCCGTTGTGAAAAGGCACTGGAACTGACACCATATTCACACATTTTTTCACAATGGGTCAAAATGTGTTCCCCTATGGCTGGAAAATGGCACCACTGTGCTGAAGTTCTGATCTCTATATCTATAAAAATAATAGAAAACCTATTGTGAAAACGTTTTTCCTGGCCATTAACTCTGTAGTCAATAATATTGTTAATTGTCTTTTGTCATCTAATAACAGGGCTCACTTCCTCCAAGGTTCTTTCATGACTGGACAACTCAAAAAAATTGTGGGTCAGGAACTACCTACCCTCAATCCGCAGATCAGGTGGAAGATAAACAACCACAATGGGGTAAGTGTTTTTAAAATAATAGTATTCTTGCAGAGTAAACCACTGCCAAATAACCTTCGGAGGGTTTTACATAAAACATACAAAACTTATAAAGCTAGGGATGTGCAACATGAAAAAAAATGGTAGGTTTTTTTGGATCCAGATACCAGGGGGTCAACAAAGATTGACATTACTGGTTATTTGGGTCCAACTGGTATTTGGATCCAGGTTTTCTGGGAGATTCCGATATTATTCAGATTATTATTATTTCCCATGAGGAATCTTTCCAGGGGGAGGGGGACTGGAAGGGATTCTTTTTAAGCAAATGGCACAAAACATGAGGTGGTGCTGGTGGTGCCTGTCCACTAAATAACCCCTAGGTTCCAAGAGGTCCAATTCTATGGGCCCCTGATCAAGGTGCCCCCAGCCATCCTTCATTGTTTCCTATGGGGGGAATTTCCATGCTTTCTCCAGGAAAAACAATAACTAAACACACAAGAGCAGGCAATGCAACCACTGGCAAAAAGCCTCCCAATGTAAACAGAACCAACAAGCCCAAATAACCAGTGCAGAACCAGAAAATATGATGGTTGCAAAAAAGCCCAAAGGTTGTGGTGGGGAATGGACACTGAGAAACAGGATACAGCTCCAAGGTGTACATTTATTTCTGTTGTGTCTAGGTGGAGGAATGAGAGTCTGTCTCTAAGCATTATATTTTAATTTCAGCCTAATACAAAATTTTGTTCGATTCTGCTTGCTTTCCAGACTTTGGCCATTCAGAATGCAAGGATTGTAGCAGGTGACATCCCTGCCATTAACAGTACTATTCATATTGTTGATCAGGTAAGTTGGTAAAAGTGTACTGGATTTATGCTTATGTCTTTTGTTCCAATTTAAGGGATTTATAAAGTCTAAATATATCAATCTGAAAGGTATCTTAATATTGAGCACTTCCAGAGATCTTTTGTTAAGCAGACACTTACACTGACATTAAAGCTAGGTGAAAAGTTCATTTCTTGATTTTTAGTATTTCCTTAGGGACAGCCCCATGCTAACTAAAAGCATATGGGTGGGATTCACCTAGTCAGTGATCCTTTTCCAATTACATTTTTTTCCTTTTATCTGAAATCAGGTTTTGTTGCCACCATTTGGCGATATCCCCCCACAGCATCCAGGTCTGCAGCAGCAACTTAACATGACACTCTCCTTCAGTAGGTTCCAAAAGCTGCTTGAGGTATGCACCCACTACTGATAGTATCTAATAAGTTGAACCCATTAACTGCTATACTAGGAAACTTCTTTTGCAGGGGTATTTATAGTGCACGATCAATACAATAAGGGACACACAAGGTCTCTTTAAAGAGAAAATCAAAAGGAAATGAAGATGGTTGTTCAGACTGTACAAAGTGATAATTGGTCACTCTTATTTCCAAAATCTCTCTCTACCAAGGACATCTCATTTAGGCTTAGGGGAAGGATTTTGTTAATTATCTACAAAACTGGAATATTTATAACATGTTAAGCAAGGGAACTGTGAGCAGGGCCGGATCTTGGGGGGTTGTGGCAGGGGCACTTGCCCTGGGCGCAAGAAGAGGGAGGGCACCAATGCAGGCATGGGGAGAAGGAGTGCCACCATGGCATGAGCTGCTGCCCTCCCTCTTTTTCTTTCTGCGGTGGGTGGCCGCCACACGCCCCGCCCTGTGTGTTTCCACCCCTGGGGCCACCAGCACCTTGCTCCAGCATGCGCGGCACACCCCACTGCTCCAGGTGTTCCTTCCCTCAGCTCTGTGCCTCACAGTGACTAATTGTGAACTGCAGGACTATAGCAAAAAAATTAATACAGGAGTCTTAAATCAATTTCTTTACAAGTCTGTCAATCGGTTTTTCTGAAAACAGAGTCTGTGAATCACAGGGGTGTTGGGAGGAGATGGGTGTCTGTGAGGGTTTTGCAGGGGTCAACCAGGCCTTTGTAAGGACCAAGAGTAAGCCTCCCTCTGGCCTATCTTAACCATGCTAAATTGTACTGCACTCAGTTTTCCAGGAAAGAGGGTAGGGACCCCACCTCAGGGGTAGGGGATGGGATTGGCTTCCCCCTGTTTTGGAGCTTGTAGGGCCAACACCAGCTGCAGCTTCCTAGCTTCCAGATTATTTCAAAGCCATAACCAGAAAACATACTGATTGACAGCTCAGCCCTGGGGAGTTTAATTGACTGAGAGGTGGAACTGTCCTAATTTGATCATCATACTTCAGGTATAAAATCGAACTGATTCATTACCCTATTTTCCAGAACATTTAACAAGCTATATACCACTTAGCATCCATAGATAATAATGTCCAATGGTGATTTTCAATTGAAAATTGAATGTTCAAGTTTTGTATTTTTCTATTTCCATGAGCAGTTCTAAGAGTTTGCCAGGCCCCTTTTCCTGCCCCTTTTCAGCCAGCCTCTGACTTGAAGTCTTTAACCAATAAGAAAGCTTCTTGTTGTATCCATTGTGGTATCCTTTCCAATCAAGGGGTTAGATTGATTAGAACTTGGGTCGGGGCTTGTTGAATTGGGACCCCATGGAATCAGTTACCCTCTGAGATTTAACCCTGTGGGCCATATACAATTTGACTTGTTTTAAAAGTCAACTTGTTTTTAAAGTAGTAACTGTTGTGATTCTTATTGTAATGTTTTGAGGACAGTAGAGGATGGAGGCCTCCATGGGGCATGTGCAGCTTGCTGTGCACTTTGAAAGGGGCTGTCTGGTGTATGGCAGGCACCCATAAAGTGGTTCGTAGAAGGGGTTTTTTAAAATTCAAAATCAAGGGCTTCCAAGATATTGATGTTTGAGGAACATTGCTCTGAACATTTCTGGATCTATGTTCCAGTCAGATGTTTTCATTTCTTCCATGATTTTTTTGTTCCTCACTTTGTATTCTTTACTAACTATGTTTGGTTGCTAATTTTGTTCTTATGAAACTTTCAGCAATATCAGTTGATTGGAGAAATTGAGTCTTCTGAAAAATATACCATTTTTGTCCCTGGAAATAGTTCAGTTGATAAATATTGCCAAGAATTTAATATTACACAATTGGTAAGAGCTTTATGTTTTTGTGCGTATGTGTGTGTGTGTGTGTTTGCTATATCAGGTGTGTTTATTGCACGTCATTTTGGGAGGAGTGGTGTTGGCAGGTTGCCAAGTCATTCAATCAGATTGTAGATTCAGATTTCTGAAGCCAAATTGTCAACTCATTAGTAAGGTCTGCTTCAATCATTACAAAATCCATACCCTGAAGGCATGAACTCCCATCACATTTCTGATACAAAGTCCTTGTTGGTGGCCATAAGGATTGTGTGAATTGGCCATTAGTATTGTAGTGATGTAATAACCTGATCCTCTACCTCCCAAAAGGTGGTGGAGATCTGTTTTTGTGTGTGAGAGAGGGCTTGCCCCACTAGTCTCCCCCTCTCTTGTTTTTCATCAGTAGCCACCACCACTCAAGATCTGCCTTTTCTTTTGCTATCCATGGCTTGAGGTGCAGATAGTGGCTAAGTGCTTCACATCTCCTCCTCCCTGGCCAGCTGTTTGTAGCCCAGTAAGGAGTTTCTGGTCTCATGCATCAGCAAGCAGCCACACTCCTGAGTGAGCCCACAATGTGGGAGAAGCAGACTACAAATCTTCTTATACATGCAGAAGATACAAGCAGTATATAATTTCCCCCACCCCACTATTTCCCCTTTTTTCTTGTCTGAAAGTCTCCAAAAGCCTTTCCCCTTTTCTTGCTTTCTTCTCACCTTCCCACCCACTGGCCAAACCTATCTTTATCTGCCACCCTCTCTTCAGCTTTTACCTCCTTCTCTCCCAAACAGTCTCTCCCTGGAAAAATTCTGGATGAATTGCAAAGTGCAAATTACTGGTCTGGGCCCAGTTGCGTGGTGCTTGCAGGGGGCACCCCAGTTACCCCTGTGTCTGCCTCCCCACACTATTTCCTCTTTCCCATCTCCTAGCACCCCCATATCCTCACCTTTTCCTGATTCCTTCTCTCCTTCCCACCCACCAAACAACCTAGTTTTATCTGCCCCCCATCTTCAGCTATACTTATTATCTATTTACTTCATTTATACTCCACCTTTCTCCACAATAGGGACCCAAAGCAGCTTGCCATTATGGCATATATTGCTTATATTTGCGTAGTTCCAGTTGCTGTCTCATTTATGTTCATTACAATTTTTAAAATGACTAAGCTTTATATGTTATGGGCCTTGGTTTCTAGGATGAAGACACTGTGAAGTACCATGTCATACTTGGAGAGAAACTTTTATCCAATGATCTGAAAAATGGCATTCACAAGAGCACAATGTTAGGACTCTCCTATTGGCTGATGTTTTACAAGAACACTACTCAGGTGGGATTAAGTGACAAATTTCACTTCCATACTACAATCAGTAATTAAATAGGGAATGGCTAAAGAGGTAACATGATACACTTCATTTTACAAACTGTGGGGATTATGGGAAGTAAATAATATCTGATGTATTCAAGGAGATGTCAGATGATGGATGCATCTCCGAAGATGTTTCGCTCATGAACAATCAAGTGGACTACCACAGCTAAAAATATTTTAGTAATCTGTGGGAAATAAAGTAGAGCATCGTACTGGGAAAGGGTGTGGTTCAGTAGTAGAGGGCATGCTTTGCACATAAAAGATTGCAAGTTCAATCTGTGTCACCTCCAGGCAAAAGACAGGGCATACCTATACATGACACAGTCCTTACATTGTTGCTGATCCTTGTTTCTGTCAGATGCGCACTGCAAACTCCCCACTTAATTCCCATGTATTTGTGGGTCTGAATCAGATCAGAACTACAGTACACAAGAAGAGGGGTACTTGAAGTCTGAAATGGCCCCAGGGAGCCATTATTTGCCCTATGGGTGTACTCTCCAGTGCGGTAAATAGAGCCTCCCCTGGGCCATTTCAGGTCAGGAAAATGTTGGGGAGGAGACAAGTCCTTTCTCCCCAGTCCCAATCCAAACTGGGCCCCCACATACTTGAAAATTGAAATCCCAGTGGGGAACTCACAATGCATACTTGATGGAACATCAGACCCTTGTGGCAGACCCAGATGAAATGCAAGGACTGTGTAACTTGTAGTTAGGCCCTCAGATAGCAGGTGTTGGGAAAGACCTTTGTCTGCTTGGAGGCCCTGGAGAGCCGCTGCTGGTCAGAATAGACAGTACTGAACTATATTTTCATACAGATGTAAGGTTGCCAGCTGACATCCTCCATTGAGGTTGAATGCATGCTGAATAGCTGTATAACAAGAAAGAACAACCTTCTAGAACTAAGGTTTTGTAATCGTGGCAGGATAATAATGCCCCTCTTTCCTATATCTGAACTGTTTAATGCTTGTAAGAATTAATGAGTAGAACCAATCTGTTTCTTGTACTTACCTAGACCTTTTCTCATCTCTTTTTATTGCAGGCATTTGTCAACAAAATCCTCTTGGATGGCCAGTTTTTTGAAACAAGAAATGGAATGTTGATTGGGGTTTCTGAAGTTCTCCCAGTGCAGAAAAATCGGTGTACTACCAATACCACAACAGTGCAAAAGGTAAAGCATTGGTGATCTGTCATCTTTATGCTTCAGACATTTGGTCATTGCTATTAAGTTAATAGTGGGTGGGTAATCTCAGTTTGAATGAGCCCCGTGGCGCAGAGTGGTAAGCTGCAGTACTGCAGTCCCAAGCTCTGCTCACGACCTGAGTTCGATCCTGACAGAAGTCGGTTTCAGGTAGCCGGCTCAAGGTCGACTCAGCCTTCCATCCTTCCGAGGTCGGTCAAATGAGTACCCAGCTTGCTGGGGGTAAATGGAAGATGACTGGGGAAGGCAATGGCAAACCACCCCGTAAACAAAGTCTGCCTAGTAAACGTTGGGATGTGACGTCACCCCATGGGTCAGGAATGACCCGGTGCTTGCACAGGGGACCTTTACCTTTTTAATCTCAGTTTGAACTCCTGAAGGTACTTGTTTGAGCCATTCATTGTCTGCTTCTGTCATCTGGCAGCCTTCAAAACTGAATATACTTATGCTTGCATTTATAGGTATGATATAGTGAGCTGTTATGGTCCCATTTATACTATGTTAATAGTTGGCTGATGAATGACATGTTAATTTACACATTCTCAACATGTACGGTTTCCTTGAGGAGTCACAGAAGGTTGATTTGGGAGTCAAAAAGCTCTTTACGGGTTCCTCTTATTGGACATACCTTTGTAGAATCAGAAGACCATGTCACTCCTTCCCAGTTTGTGCTGTCTGTGATGTACATATGCGTGCATGCCTTTAAATGAGCCCTCACAGACTACTTTCGGTTTCCCCCCTTAAGGCCTGAATGGGAGGGGCCTCAGTTCTAGTTCAGTATGTATTGGTTGTAGTTGCCATTGTAAGTGTCTTCCCTGTTGGAAGCAATAAAGAAGCCTGTTGTTGAGGCTGCCAGTCTCCTGTGCACTGACTATCCAGATAGTAAGCTTACTCCTGCTCACTGGACCCCAGAGGATATTATGCTCCCTACACTTTGTATGGCTTGTTGATGCTTGAGGTCAGTGGAAGAGCTCTTGCTTTTGGAAGCAGTTTGTTGCAGAAATGAGTGAGCCGTCAAGCAAAAGGCCCAGTGGTATATCAAGAATCTTAACACATGCTGTAGTACACCAGCGTGGTGTAGTGGTTAAGAGTGGTGGTTTGGAGCAGTGGACTCTGATCTGGAGAACCGGGTTGGTTTCCCCACTCCTCCACATGAGCGGCAGAGGCTAATCTGGTGAACTGGATTTGTTTCCCCACTCCTCCACATGAAGCCAGCTGGGTGACCTTGGGCTAGTCACAGCTCTCTCCGCCCCACCTACCTCACAGGGTGTCTGTTGTGGGGAAGGGAAGGTGATTGTAAGCTGGTTTGATTCTTCCTTAAGTGGTAGAGAAAGTCGGCATATGAAAACCAACTCTTCTTTTTTTTCTTCTTCTTCTTCTCCTCCTCCTCCTCCTGTGGTTTTGAGTTGTCTAATCTAGATAGCCTTAAGACTGGAGACAGTTTTATTTCTCAGCAATAATGATTATATGCAAACACTTACCCTAGTCCATATCCCCTCTGATTTGCACAACAGGAAAAAAATCTTCATAAATTGTATTTCAGGTTCGGTAACAAGGAATTCTCTTGGTAAGCTATAAAAGAAAAAGCTGTGACCCAGTTACAAAAGGACTCATGACCTTACTGGTTTAATAAAGCTTCATAGGTTGCTTAAAGGCTACACCACAAAAAGACAGAGGATTCCTTTACTAGTATAACCTGTGTAATTGCTTCTTATGATGTATCTGCTGACCGTACTGCAGTGCTACCATTCTGATATGTTTAACATGTTGTGACACATGCATTGATTTCTCTCCACTGTTCTCCCACAGTCAAGATGTGCTAAATGTAACAAAAAGTTCAAGTGCCCACGGGGATCAGTGCTTGCTGTAAGTCTTGATTTGCTTCAAAAAGTTAATAATTTGTTTTCACAAGATAGTGGCGGTGGGAATAGGTTGCTTCATTTGTCCAATATTTGTCCAAAGCTTGATTTAACAAGCCAAAGTTTTTTTTGGCCAAAATTATATTATTTTGAGTCACTGTTTAACGCTTAAAAAAGAAAAACGTTGGATTGCGTCCATAGTGTCCCTTCCGTGAAGTGAGAGGCTTCCTCTGTAACATTCTCACTTAGCAGAAGGGAGTCTTTGGATCTAACCCAACGTTTCTTTAACAAACTTGTGCATTCTTAGAATAGATAATTTGCTTATGATTTGAATGGGCAGAATTTTGTTTTGATCAACAGGAATCGGCGCCAGAGAATCTTCCTCATTGTGAATATAAGGCTGGAAAGGATAGATTAGTTGGCTGTCATTTCACCTGCCTTAAAGTTTCCTTAGTAAGTAAGGCTTACCGTTTAGCTATATAAATATATTTCTCTTGTCTAAGGTGGCTTTTTATTGTTGTGTTTATATATTTGAAGCATTCTGCATTGTTCCTTGGTGCAGGAAGGTAGTATATTTATGTCATTAAATCAAATAAGTAAGTACCAGTGGCATATAAAGCCATTCTCTTTTCAGTCCTACTAATTTCATTATGACTTGTACAAAAATACTTACTGCCATGTTTAAAAAGGAGTGACAGCCAGCTTCTGGCCATTGGGGAGTGCCTCTCTAGTCAAGCTGCATAGAGCTGGAGCCCACTTTCAAAATATGGCATCTTTCCCTTGAAGAGGGTTAATGGGGGTCCAGAGGGATCAGACAGTTGCCCTTCACCAACATAAGAAAAGCCCTGCTGGATCAGACCAAGTCCATCAAGTCCAGCAGTCTGTTCACACAGTGGCCAACCAGGTGCCTTTAGGAAGCCCACAAAGAAAGACGACTGCAGCAGCATTGTCCTGCCTGTGTTCCACAGCACCTAAGATAATAGCATCAAGTGAAAGGGTGTCCCAGAACCCACTGTGACATTGTTCAGAAGTGATGTTGCCTAGGCTGAAAATCACATATGGGGAGACTTGAGCATCAAAACCTGTTTTCTGTGTGTATTGGTCCCACAATCATTATGCTACTGTCTTATTTATGCTGTTACATTATGTGGTTTTCAGGTGTGCTATGATTGCCTTGTATTGTTGCATTATATTGCCGTGCTAAGCAGAGATTACTTCAGTGGACTTAGAAGGATGTAACTCTGCTTAGGATGGGACTGTTAGAGGGCAATCCTAAGCAGGTCAACTCAGAAGTAAGTTCCATTTTATTTAATGGGACTTACTGCTAGGAAAGTGTTCTTAGAATTGGGGCCCCACTCACTTTTTAGCCTGTGCTGTTATTTTATCCGGGGGGTGGGGGGAAATTGTGCAGCGTATTTGTGCTATTGCTATTTGGTGATTATACTGTACTGCTTTTTATTTTGTTCATTGTTCATTGGGGAATGTATCTGAGTTTTAATTATAAGTCACCTCAGGAACTTCCAGGCACAGAGATGACACAGGCAGACTTCTGTTTTTCCAAGCACTTCTAGTTGATGGGATCGGTTTCTTTTTCATTTCAATTTGATCCTGAAGGGGCAAACAAACCATGTATTATTAAAAGTAAAATTAAATGATGGATGTATAGAATGTATAAGGCACTTGGTTTCACTCCTACCACTAACTGCCAGGCTGTGTCTGTGAATCTTGCTCCATATTCAGAAGGTCCTCTAAGGGAAAGAAGCTCTGTATTGGTCTCTACTGCTTTGTTAGAGAATGAAGATGTCTGTCTTCCAATGGCAATGTTTTGTTGCAGGCAAAGAATATTTTCCAGCACTCAAATAATGATGTTGCTAATTTGTTCCACTGTCACATGGTGGTTGACTACTGAATATTGGAATAATACATGGAATAAAGTTGCACGGTTGTCAGGGCACCTACAGACTAGTGCCTGTGTGACATCACAGGTAGTAAGCAAGACACTCTTAGAGCTGCTGATGCCGTATTAGACACATCAAGCAAAGTAATGCTTTTATGGTGTCATCTCGAGCACTGAATGAATATGGCAGGCATTACAAACATGTGAAATGCAAATAAAAAGCTTCAGTCTTTTATAAATCTGTGTAAAATATTTTCTAGCATCAAGAGTTTTACTCTGACCTGTTGTTCATTTCCAAAGGTCTCCGTCTGTTGTAAAGGCTACTATGGCCATATGTGTGAAATGTGTCCAGGAAAACTCGGCAATTGGTGTTCTGGAAATGGGATATGCCAAGATGGCATATCTGGCAGTGGACAATGCCAGTGCCATGAAGGTTTCTATGGTACAGCTTGTGAAACGTGTCAGCCAGGGAGATATGGAGCAAGCTGTAAAGCAGGTGACTCATTTCTGAAGTCTTGAATTTCTGTGATACTTTAGGGTGGGGGGGACTGTTTATTTTGAATGTTCAACCAGCTCTGTGGCTTTGGAGCATTCCTAGCTTCCAGCATCTGATACTGTTGGGCTGCTTCTGTATTCTGCCTTGACCTCCAGACTAGACCACATATTTCTTTGGGGTTTCCAGATGAGATCATGAAGTCATCCTCTTTAAAATTTCCCCCCATCCTTCTTCCATACTGTCTACCAAACCTGCTTAACTTCAATCTTAAGGCAAAAATGCAGTACATGAATCTTAGCATGCCATCTGGGAAGGAAATGTCCCATCCACATCTCTATCATTTTCCTTCAGTCAGGCCTTGGCAGGGGCCATTTTCTCAACTTGTTTTTTTCTCCTGCGACACTGGGAAGATTTTTGAGGGTTCTTAAAAAAAAACCTGTAAGTTCGACAGTGTCATACTGTTATTACAATCTAATTTTTATCTTTTTCAACTTTTAATAGAATCATTACAATACTGTACCACACACATAAAGAAAGGAACAACAAAGAATAGGGTAGAAAATAGGCTCTATGGTTGTGATGACTATGCCTCTGACAGCCAATGCAAAGTTTCTGCTGAGTAGGTGTGGGAGGGAAAAGTTGAAAAAAGGATGAAGGGAATTGTGCAGAAAAACTCCCAAGTATGGAAGCTCTGTTGCCAGCTCAGATACTGATGTATTTGCAGTGGTGATGGAAGCAACTCAAAGAATCCTTACTGTGTAGAAGTGGACATTATTAGCCATTATGCTCAAGGAAAGACATGTGCGTTATGATAAGTGTTGAGGAGGCTGTACAAAATCAAACATGAAAATCAAATATCACAAAATCAAATATATACATATTCCTTGACAGAGACTTGATGTTTTCTCCACAGAGTGCAGTTGCAAGAATGGTACATGCAATGAAGGGCTTCTGGGTGATGGAAGCTGTATATGTAACACAGGCTGGAAGGGGATCAACTGTGACAAAAGTAAGTGCAGAAAGGAGATATGAGTACAGTGCATACTGTTTTTGTAGAGAGGAAGTCATGATGTTGCCAACAATAGAAACAAATAGAATGACGTTTCAAAATTTGTGAGACAAATTCTAGAAGAGATATAGAAAGACATAAAGTCCTGTGACACCTCAGTGATTCACTAGTTATTGATGAAATTCTTAGCCAGTAGTTTGCTTAATTAGGCATATAAAGTTGAATGAGAAAGTGGTTCAGTGTAAATTTAGAAGGTCAAATGCTACAGGGGGGAAATGTAAGGAAATAATAATGTGTGTATCAGAATAGCCAATTTGCAACATGACCAAATCTGTGGATACTTCAATCCAGAGATTGGAGCCACGAACAGACAAGGCAAATCTTCCTATAAACCTGAAACGAGTCCCAGGTTGTCAGAAAAAACTGAAATCTTTTTTTTTTTTAATTAAACCTTGGAGGGTTAAACCCTCCCAAAATAATGCAAGCAGCACTGTAGCTTTAAGAAATTAATGCCCTCTCACTGGCCATTGTATTTCCAGCCTTCAAGCCTTGCTTTCTGTCAGTAAAAGACAGGGGGAGGGGCAAAACCCTTTCCAGGGCTCTTCTGGCCCTTGAAGGAGGACTTATTGAGGGCAAGGCCCACCAGCAATCACTGGGTGAGAGGGACGGATTGGCCATTACATCCACCAGGAAAAGGGAAAGGTGAGGATATGGGGGATGCCAGAAGGAGGGAAAGAGAAAATAGTATGGGGAGGGGATAAAAGGGAAAATAAGGTGCCCCTCACAAGACCTTGCAGGTTCTCTGCTGTGCAGCTGGGCCATAGTTTTCCAGGTAGAGGCTGCCAGTGGGAAGGAAGGAGAGAAAGTTAAAGACAGAGGGGCAGATAAAGGTAGATTGGCAGGCGGGTGAGAAGAAAGTAGGGAAAGGGGAGAAGCTATGAGGCTTTTCGGGGAAGGGAAAGAGGAAATAGTGTGGGAGGGGTGCCCTGCTTGTGTATGACTATTGGCAGTGGGGTTTGAGAACCTTGCTAGAGGCTGGTCATAGAATTTTAGGGGGTACACCAACTTCTTCATTCTTAAGGCTCTAGATTAAATGTATGATTGTCTGTTATATTGCGAAGCCTTAAAAACCCATCTTCTGCACCGCTGAAGCAGAAAATAACGTCCCTGATTTGGAGAAAAAAATGAATGTAAACAGACAGCAACAAGAGCAGAAGCTTCTTACTTAAAACTTTTCAAGGATATTGCTTTGACTTGAAAATTATATGTGTATTACAAGCGAGGCATATTCCAAAACAAGGAATTGCTAGTTTTGTCATCAGTATCTGTAGCTGAGTGCAGTTTCAACTGAAAGATGTATTAGAAGTTTTAGAAGAGAATTTAGCTGTATTTTTCTCCTAAGAATAAAATTTGGATGTTTGAGAATACTATGGAACAAAACAATGGAGACTCATATTGATCTAGTGCCCCTTTCAGATATATAGAACAATGGATTGTGAATGAGTCAGAAATTATGTCCTTCATAGTTCAATGCTTTTATCATTTAACCCTATAATCGGATTTGTATTTCAGCATTCACCATTGCTGATGTATACTGGGAAAGAGAACTCAGACCTGGTCTGACAAGCCCCTTATGTCACAATGATATGTGGCTGCTTTAAAAAAGGCACTCCGTTATGGACCTCAAAGTGGAGGAAAATCTCCACGTGTAAACATATCCACGACACTGTCAGTGCAGTTTGAAGCAGAGTTGCATCCTTCTTCTGCCATTGACTCCAGTGTACTTAGAAGGGATGTAACTCTTCTTAGGATTGCACCATAAGTGTGAGTGTTAAGACTTTGTCCCTTGCTTTCTCAGCAGCGGTCCTGCTTCTTCTGGCACATGATCCCCAAATTTCATTCACTTTCTGATGTAGCACAGGGAAACTGCTTTGGAAGCATATAAAAAGTCTTGCTGCACACACATAGATCTTGATCTCTGGATTAAGGTCAGGCTCTTAAATTTTAATTAAAAAGCAAGGAATGAAAATGTCAAAACATTAACTTTGCCCTCCTGCTTTCTGGAGATTTTCAGGCTGCACATGAATACAAAGATTCGTATTCAGCCAGTATACCCATAGAAGTGCTAATAAACCGTTTACATTCTAATGTCATAATAATGTCAGGGTTTAAGTAGGTTAGAAACGGCTTGAGACCAAATTATATTCCTTGATAACAAATGAATATTCTAACAAAATATTATTTTGCAGAAATTGAAATTGACCTTTGCAATGGCACTTGTGATGTGAATGCCAAGTAAGTACAGTTCCGGAACAAAGTATAAAATATGCTTCTAACTCTATATCCATGGACCTGCATAATGAGTGTTTCAGAAAGGGAGGCCTGACCTAGCAGCCTGAAAGCCTTTGCATCTGCACTTTTAATTGCTCCATCATTTAAAATCACCTTGCAGCTTAATAAGTAGATTCTGCCTACTTCAGAATTAATTTATCTGTGAGAGAAGGCCTTTCGTGGATAAGGACTTGTTCAGTTTCAAATTCTAATTTCTCTATTAAAAATGCATCTTCCCTTTCTGAAAATGCACTGTGAAAATGTGTTTGGCTTCAGGTGGCTGGGTTCTGGGGCTAGAGGCCAACATAGGGAAAATTAGGCAGGAGTTGAATTTAAAACAGCATTGAGGATCCAGACCTCCAGAAGCAGAGGTTTAGTTGAAACCAGGTATGGACATACTTTGGTGCCAGGCATTGCTGACTGGTTGTATATGCAACCTGGCAGTGCCGGCACTGTATTCTAGATATTGCCCTTGAAGCCCAGATCTAATTCTGCCCATGGGCACAAAGTGCCAGTGGCTCAGAAGATGATGTAGTGGTTAAGATTGGTGGTTTGGAGCGGTGGACTCTGATCTGGATAACCAGGTTTGATTCCCCACTCCTCCACATGAGCGGCGGAGGCTAATCGGGTGAACTGGATTTGTTTCCCCACTCCTACACAGCTGGGTGACCTTGGACAAGTTACAGCTCTGTTAGAGCTCTCTCAGCCCCACCTACCTCACAGGGTGTCTGTTATGTGGAGGGGGAGGGACATTCCCCTGTGGCAGAGATGCTGATGTTCATCTGATGCTGATGTAAATCCTACCTTTCTTGTAAGTTTAAAGGAGTCTCACACAGGCAACCACAAGTTGCAACAGCAATCTAAAACAACAACTTAACAGAGTTATAGCAGCATACATAGGCAAAAAATGTAGCCAAGCCCTCCCACCAATACTTTCTCAGCAATGACTTCACCCTCTACAGAAAGCTTTCTGATATAGATGCTTTCTGAAAAGCAGAGACCAAAGATGCCCCCCTCACCCATTCTGGCAAGCCATTCCAAAGTTCTGGACCCACAACTGACAATGCTCCAGATCCTGGCAGTCACCAAATGAACTCACCCATGGGGCGGGGGGAGGCACATTGCAAGGAAGAATTCATTTGTAGAGTACAAGTAACATATGTGACAGTATCAGACATTACTAAGAAGAATAGCAAGCACAAGTCACTTCTTGCTCCCCTGCATTATGTGGCATCTGAAGCCCTTCTTATTATAGTAACTGCACACATACTCAGGTGAGGAAACCAGGGACAAGATGTCAGTTTGCTAGACTGAGGTTGATGCACCATAGAGATTCCAGATCTCTGTGGTTAACAGGTTGAAGATCTTGTAATACTGAATAACTACACAGGTTGTGTTGCTTGAAACCTACTATCAACAGTTATGCCTGTGCTTCGGCTCATGCATGCCTTGTCACTCCTTTCCTTGTCTACTTCAGCTGCATCAATGGATCTACCATTTCACGGCCCTCTTGCATTTGTTCTGCAGGATACACAGGGAATGGAACCTATTGTACAGGTATATATATTTTTTCATGAATGCATTGTAAAATAGGAGCATAGTATGTACAGAGAAGCGCTGTTATATTTTCTTGCTCCCATTAATTAAACATCATAATTTTTCTTTGGACATACATGTTGCTCATTTGATGACTACTATAGCAAGTAGTGACTTGCGTATGTAAATGAGCCATCATAGTTATAACACTCTCAATGGAACTTTTATGTCACAGTGTATCATCTCAAACACAGTACTTTGCAGTGGTTTCAGTGGCAATTCACCATGTATAGCAATCAAGTGTGAAATAGCCCATAGGCTAGGATCCTAAGCAGCATGAATAGGCCATACTGCATAAACAGCAATTTCCCCCTCCCACTGTAGTCTTTGCCTCCCCCACCAATTGTGCCTCTGTGGGTTAGTTGGCCTCCAAGAACATCATGGGAGTCAGACTGGGGGGCTGCAGCAAGAGGGGGAATCGGCCAAATTTGCCAAATCTCTCAGAAGATAGGATTCAAGTCATGGTCTTGCAATGGATCAAATCCCAAGGTGAAAATTAGATTGATTTGAAGGCTGCAGAGCACTAAAAGGATGTGTTCCTGAACTAGAGACTTATAGATTGGCTTAAAATGAAAGTGTACCAGTTTAGGGGATGGGTTGATTCGGTCACAGAGTTTGGATGTGGGTATTATACAGAATGTTCTTTTTTCTGTGCCTTCAGAAATATATGGGAGATATGTTTTCAAAGGACCATTTGATATATTCTTACAAAAATCTTTGCAACAACCATTCATTTATTACCGATACTCTCCAGCAAATACATTTTTACACTGAAACCAAAATATTGCAGATAACAAAATTCGGAGACAAATTCACAAAGCGTAAAATAACTAAAAGAGACCAAAATAAACTCAGCGCAAAATTGCTTTGCTGCTCTCCATCACCTCCCAGCCTTGGTTCATTTCTAGGGATGATTGCAATTATGCAAACAGCAGGTTCTTTGAGCCAGTGGTGCCAAGCTAATCAAATTATGATGCCAGCTTGAGGTACACCTCTTAAATAGCTCTAGTTATCAGCCTCTTCAGAATCCTCAACAATGATCTAAGTAAACAAAATAGCTCTATTTTAATCAGGCATACTTATTTTTCGGGCAATAATGTGCAGCTGATTATGAGCCAGGTATTTGAAACCAACAGGAAGAAGTAAATTCTTTTTTTTAAAGCATACATTAAATAGGGTTTCATGTTTTAAATAAAACAATGTTAACAGTGTAAGGACAAACTCGTTGGTCAGATTAATGAAGCCAGGGCCAAACAAAGCTGTGAAGCCTAAAACCGGCTTTCTGTAATAATGCTCATTTTGAGATGTCCAAACCATAATTTTGCACTCAGTTTTACACACACTTAAACCTATAGATCACAATGGGTAGTTATGTTATTCTGTAGAAAAGAGCAAGAGTCCAGTAGCACCTTAAAGACTAACAAAATTTCTGGCAGGGTATGAGCTGTGACTCATGAAAGTTCATACCCTGCCAAAAAAATTTGTTAGTCTTTAAGGTGCTACTGGACTCTTGCTCTTTTAAACCAATAGAAACAACAAGGATTTAAGCATGGCCAGCTGTACCTATTAATCAACATCCGGGTTGCCGTTGTCCACTGCCTCCAGGGTGCTTACATATGCTATTCTGTTAGTATTCTGCATGCAGTATCTTGCCATGTTTAAATGAAAATGAATCTGACAGAAAGAACAAAAATTCCTTTAAGAAAAAAAGAAAACATTTTAACCCTGGGGCCCCCTGAGAGCTCTTATCTGGCCCTTGAACCGGCCAGGGCAGCCCTGCTCCTGGGGTGTTAATTATCAAAGACTGCTAAATAAAAGAAAATATTGTAAGAGTAGAGTGTTATTGTTTTAAGCATGATTTATTTTAATTAAAAATAAAGTAAAAATAATATCATTAGTTGGCTTTTCCTGTGTCTTCTATAAAGTTTGTATCTCCGGTACCTGGCATTAAATTTTATGGTATATATGGCCCGGCCTGACCAAGGGACATTTATGTCATATCTGGCCTTCATAACGAATGAGTTAGACACCCCTATTTTAACCTCTCTGATCATTTCATCAGCGATTTCAGGGCAGCCATTCTCAAACCTCTGCATGCAGCAGATCCCACTCAGGGGATCCAGATTTGCGGGCCCGCAGGGGGGGGAACGGAGGGAACAGGGGGCTGGTTCCCCTCACCGGCGGCAGCAGCCGATCCGAGCGGCTGTGCCATTCCAGGCGGCGGCCCGGGGGGGGGGCGACCAGCCTACGGAGGTGGGGGGCGGGCACGGGTCCGACGTGCAGCAGCCGGGAGGGACAGTGGCGGCTGCCAAGCTCCCGTCCATCCCCGCGGCCGCCCCCGCACGGTTTTGGCGGGCCCTGTCGGTGGTCACGGGACCCTCCCTGGCCAATGGGGTCCCCACCGGCCAGCATGCCGGGGGGATCATAAATGCGGCCCCGCCCGTGGCCGCGGCCATTCTGTCCCCTCCACGCCACTTGTCCCCGCCCACCCTCCCCTTGGTTATAGGGTTTGGTTGGGTTATTGTCACAACTAAAGGTTGGCGGTTTGGGCATGGGGCCGGATCCAGTTTTGGGGAAAGATGGCCTGCGTGCCCCGCTTCCCATTCTGGGGACCCTAATAAGGGGTTTTGGGGAGAGGCCAGGAATGGTTAAGCCTGTCTCGGGGGCTGCGGTTTGGCCTCCTCCCAAGTGGCAGTGGACCACACAGTTGGCTGCCGCCCACGTGAGTCCCAGCATACTGCCATCTCAGGCTGCACCCAGCAGGCGGGTTGGGTGCAGGGTGTGATCAGCTGACAGTCGGGTCAGCTGATCCCTGGATCCCGCCCCTCATGCTTGCCAATGCCTATCGTTGTAATCAATAAAGTTGTGGCCTGTTTACTCCAGCTATCGCATACTAGTCATTCTTGGTAAGATCACGCCTTTCTGTACCAGGGTATGGGTAGCCCCTGGGGTGGCCGTGACCCCCTTTCTCCCCACGTTCTACACCCCCCCCCGTAGGGCTGGGGCCGCAAATTGGTTGATGTATGGAATATGAGGTGGCAGAACAGGATTGTTTTCAGAAATTTGACAGTGTCCATTAAGCCTAAACAAAGATTGCTGTTTCTTCTCACACTGAAAGGGCTGAGAGTAAAATAGGTTTTGTTCCACTGACTTCTCCATGTGTCCTTACTACTGAATGTCTCTTTAAGAGTTCTTGGATGAACATTCCACTGTTTAATTTATGTAGGTTTCAGTTAAGTAAGAAGTCTCACTAACATTGGATGAAGTAGTACATAGCCTAGAAATAGTCTTTAAATAAAACATTAATCAGTCTTAAAGATTCAACTGGAATGTCTTAACAATAATGATGATATTCACATCTCCTGTAAGCAGCTTTTGGTTTTCACCTGACTTTTTCCTCCTGGAAAAAATTAACAGACCTAACCATTGAGAATAATTTTTCACTTTTTCATATTTTTTAGAAGACATAGTAGCTTCCTCTGATACTGGGCTAATTGATCAGCCTCCTTTCTTTGAGTGCTGATCTTATGGTACTCTTTGTTATCGAGATCTACTACATGCCTCCATGTAGGTTCCTACAATATGAATAGAAATATGCATTAAAAGCACTCTTGTCTATAAATAAATAGGCCCAATTGCAATTTTTACTGGATAATGTTCTGCTGTATAAGAAAACATCACCTTTGCCATATGTTCAGTCGCTCATGGAATGTATGTGCCATTTCTGCATGCCTTTATGTTGAAACCTAACTGTTTCTTTTGCAATGCAGAAATTGATCTCTGTGCATCGGGGAATGGTGGCTGCTCCATATATGCCAACTGTACTAAAGTTGCAGCTGGTCAAAGGATCTGCACTTGTAAAGAAGGCTATGCTGGAGATGGGACCCTATGTAGGGGTGAGCAGGATCTATCATCATGGGAGCATTGAAACAAGGAGACTTGTGGCATAATACTTGGCATCCTCATCTCTTGCCACAGCTACTGTCTCTTCTGGGCAAATGGCTGTCTAGTTCATGTGCAGATTAGAGAGATGTTGCAAAGCAATGTAACTGCAGTGTTTATGCACTGATAGGGTGCTAATCAACCAAATATTAGAACGTCTTACAGGACTAGCATTTTCATCAGATGTCTAGGTTGTGTTTGTTTGTTTTTCGCTATAGGTAGCTATGACACATTTAAATATTGTGTAACTGTTTAGTTTCTGATAAAACCTGATATGACACTAATGAAAGAGGGCTCATCTAGAAAATAGAGCACATTAACACATGAAGCTGCCTTAAATTGAATCAGACCATTGGTTCATCACAGTCAGTAGTGTCTACTCAGACTGGCAGCGGCTGTCCATGGTCTCAGGCAGAGGCCTTTCACATCCTCCTGTTGTCTAGTCCTTTTAACTGGAGATGCCAGGGATTGAACTTGGGACCTTCTGCATGTCAAGCAGATGCTCTGCCACTGAGTCACAGTCCTTCCCCTTGCCCTATTTTATCCTATTCCTTCACTAAGCTTCTCTTCTTTGAGGGTGATCACTTCACAGAGCATTTAATTCTGACAGAAAGTAAAGTCTTCATGCATGCTGGGTTGTTTATTATGGTAATAATTGGAAACGACCCAAAATAATTTTTGCATGCTCCATGTTGATAACATGCATCTCTTCTACACACAGAAATTGATCTGTGCCTAGAAAACCAAGGTGGCTGCCATCGCTATGCAGAATGTGTTAAAACAGGTCCAGGTCGGGTAAGTATTCTCTCCTTCTCAGAGTACTGGGTTCACCATCTCTAGGGACTCCATTTCCCTCTCCTGGAAAGCTCATTCCCAGCCTTGTGCTCAAGACTGGAGCTGAGCTGACATACTTGTGTGTGGTGAGGGAAAGAGGCAGTGTGTATTTTATTTTTGGGTCTAACGGGGAAATGAATATTGAGAGGACAATTAGATAAGAAATGAAGAGGAGAAGATCTTGGTTGGAAATTAACTTTGGGGAAGGAGTGATATGTAATAATGAACATTATGAGGGAGAAATCTGAGGGAACATGAATTTGTAATCCTGACTTTGGTTCTTGCATCTGAGCTAGTGGTCATTACTATGTTTGAGGACAAGGAATTCCACAGTTAATTGTGCATTGTGTGAAGTCGTAGTATGTGCAGACTTGCTTTTCAAGGCTGCCTGAATTTGCATTTTTCCTTTTGTTTCTGAAAACTTGAGAAGTCTTCAGGAGAAGGAAGGTAATAGGAGCAGTTTGGAGTATAGCCAGTATTACCATCACATTGCAGCAAATGTTTAGTCGACAACAGTAATGTTTGTCAAGGGGAAATATTACTTGGGGCTTTCACTTTTACAGCTTAGTCTCTATTTGGGCCTTGTTCTTAGTTTGTAGTTATAAACACATGACCTTCTCCCCCCATGCCATTTCCCCAACCTGAAATGGCCCAGTGGAACGTCTGTTTTGCCTCATTGGAGGCTACATGTGCACTAAAGAGTTCACCAGTACGTTTCCCCAGCAGGGCAAATAGCACTTCCTCAGGACTCTTTTGGATACGGAAAAAGGTACAGTGAAGAATACTTAAGCCTCCTCTCCCTGCCTGCTGTGTTCCTGATCCAAACTGAGCCCATGAGCACCTGGGCAATTGAGTTCCATGCATTAAATTCCCTGAAAACACCAATTTTGTAAAATGTGAATAGGCCTGAATTCAGTTACAATTCTTTTAGAATAGTTATTTCCTTACTGGATGAACATAGTAGCACAGTGTGAGGGAGCTGTGCTCATTCACACTCTGCTCTAGGGTTGCCAGGTGCCCGCCAGTCTACCCAGCCACTCCGGAGCGGTGATCGTGGGCACGCACGGCTGCATGCGCACAATGACATCACTTCCAGTTTTACTTCTGGAAGCTCCTCACTGCCATGGCTGTTTTAGCACTGAAACCCCCAGCCCCGCCCCCTAAAACCTCCCACTGATCAAGAGGGGGGGTCCTGGCAACCCTACTCTGCCCCCCATACAAACCTTGCAGAGGATAAAGCTTACACACAGCAGCAGTAAGCAGAGCAGGAGGACAGCAGGTGTCTTGAGGAAGGTCCTCAAGACAAGGTGGCGCAGCTTTTAATTTCAAGAAGGGTAATGTACTACTTCTCCAGTCTGTCCCTGTGTTTGCAGTTTTGAATGTGAATTGCTAGCTGATTTCTCTCCTGTTTTCTCCAGGTTGCTTGCAACTGTCTTCCCAAATACAGTGGGGATGGTGTTAAAGAATGCAAATTCATTGATCCTTGCTATAAGGTTTGTACTAAGCTAGAATACTAGTCAAAGGGCTAACACATTAATATTATCCTTATCCATATTATTGCCAAAGTGATACAGGATTGTCCCTAACAATTTGAAATTAGCATATTTATTTTCTTGTCAGTCAGCTGATGTGAAATTGTGTTAAAGGATTTGCAGCAACCATTTGTGGGCTTTTAGATCACAGATTACACTTCCTGGATAGCTTTCATTTTATGTCTTTCAAGATGTAGTTGGATTCCTGGTATCAGTTCTTATACAAAATGGAAATAACCCTTCACTGCAAAAAAGGAAATATGAAATGAACATAAAGAGAGGAATCCCTTAAAACACTGATTTTCAGCTTTTCTGTCTTTAGGGAATCCTTTCCACACAGTATTTCTCACAGGCAATTTATGCAGGGTGTTTCCCTCTTGGTCACCCCACCGACTGCTCCGGTGCTTCGTTTTGATTATGCATGCCTTTCCTGACCATCAAAGATTGCCTAGGTCTCCCCACGTCTTTACGCATGTTTTGCCCGTGTTTTCTGGATGCTGTTTTAGCAAGAATCTGGAAAACGCTGGCAAAACGCACAGGGGGCTGCTGCTTGCCCTGTTGGGGGGCTGTATGTGCCCTGTGGAGGACTGCAAGCCTTCAACAGGGCAACCAGATGCTCTGAAGACAGTTGTTACAGTTGTTTTTGTTGCCATCTTCTGGGCATGGAGTAGGGGTCACTGGGAGTGTGAATGGGAGATAGTTTTGAATTTCCTGCATTGTGCAGGGGGTTGGACTAGATGACCCTGGTGGTCCCTTACAACTCTATGATTCTAAAAGTATAAATGTCAACCCGACACTACACGTTGTTGCTTCAAACCAGGATCAGCACCTTTGGCAACAAAACAGGAAGATGAGGAATTAAAAAACTAGTAAGTAGGTGTTATTGATCCTGTGATGTCAGCAGACTGGGTATTTTAATGTACATGTTTTACAATGGCCTTGGCTTTGTATGAAAGGAATGCTGAAGTAACTAGGCTTGGGAGAAGCAGAATCTAACCAGCTCACATTGCATCATTTGTTGTTTGCTCATTTTATAAGTTGCTTTCTCTGGCACCACAAGCATTTGGAGCAGCATGCAAATAAAATACTATATAATAGCAATAAACCAACCATTTTCTAGAAATGAAAAAAGTGTTTATCACAACCTAGAAATCCAGATACACTGAGATGACCATCATCACTTCAACAGCTGGGCGGGGAAATCTTTTAAAAGGTGGCTACCTTGAATTTAAGCCTTTGGTCAGGAAATAGTAAATTTCACATTTTTCAAGCATTTTTTAAAAATCTAAACAGAGGTTTACCCTACCAGCTAACTCACCCTTTCTTGATTTTTCCTGCTAGAGCAAAGAAGGCTGCAGTCAACAGGGTTTCTGTTATAAGAACAGTATTGAGAATGAAATTTGCGTCTGTGTGATGGGTACTGGTGGTGCATCTTCATGCACACGAACAGCATGGAAGGTAAAGAACATTGTACCGGGATTGTCAGAATTTCTTTTGACCCAACCCATCCCAAAGGCCCAGTGCTGACAACAGTTTAAAAGCTGATACTTATTAATCCCCCATTAACATCATACAAGCAGTAAGAAGATTTCTCAGAAGGAGTGAGGAATCTGGATAAACGGTTCAAAGCTGAGTCTCTTATTGTGCCATCTTAAACAGAATCACACTCTTCTAAGCCAGGTGGGTTAGGAGGGCTTAACTCTGCTTAGGATGACACTGTTAGCCACTGCCTTTAAGTGAGAATAAAATCATTGATGCTAGAGTAGCTGATAGTATTCTTTTTCCTAAGCAGATCTGAATAACATGCTGAGAAACATGCTTGTAGTTCTGTCTCCAGTGAAGCATTAGAAATGATAGATCGGATTGTTCACAGTGTTGTTTGGAATACCTTCATGTCACTGCTCTGCAGCCCTGTCACCACACCTCCATCCTTGGCTGCAGTGTGCTTATGTATGGTGCAGGAGCAAATGTCATAGGTCAGATATACACTACACTCAAGAGAGCCTCGCTGAGGAGGCCGTCTAAAGTAGAGCTTCATACTGCTGGACAGCCACAGTTGTGGAAGGGATAATGAATCCAGCTAGATGGATAGGTCTGGATGTTCTTTCTTCACTGAGAGCCTGGCCGTAAGGGATTTTAAGCAGAGACTCACCATTATTTTGTTTTGAGTTCTTATTTTAGGAGGAGCTTGCTGCAAGAGAAGCTGTATCCCGGTTCTTTCAGTATGCAAAGGTAGGTTTAAATAATTACTACTATAAAACAGACACTCTGACCTGGATGGCCCAGGCTAGCCTGATCTCGTCAGATCTCAGAAGCTAAGCAGGGTCAGCCCTGGTTAGTATTTGGATGGGAGACCAGCAAGGAATACCAGGGTTGCTGTGCAGAGGAAGGCACTGGCAAACCACCTCTGTTTGTCTCTTGCCATGAAAACCCCAACAAAGGGGTCACCATAAGTTGGCTGCGACTTGATGGCACTTTACACACACACAGATAAAACAGACAGTATTTTATTTTAAAAGCATAAATCTTGTTTTGTTTTGTTGTGTTTGGTTTAATCTGTGGGTTTATCTCCCTTGTCTAGGTTTATAACATCATCAACCTATCAAAAGGTGGACCTTACACTTTTTTCGTGCCGCTTGTCGATTTCCAGTGGAATAACACCACAGTAAGCAATACCCTGAGATTCCATTAATCAGATACCTGCCAGTCACTCACTCAGTACAATTCTGTTCTCTGATTGGGACTTTTTCTTTGAATTGTGTAACAAAAATGGGGAAAAAATGTTATGGGGATGACCAAATGAGAACAAATACCCAAACAGTGCCTCACTTCAGATAAACATGAACTCACCTAATGCAGCTTTTGAGTATAAATGTCAGCTAGGATGGGCTGTAGATCATTGATGACATATTGAACAAGTTTGAATTGGGAGCTGTAAGTGATAATCAGTGGTGTTCTGTTGCTATCTTTTGGGGGGGGGTATAGGTAGGGTTGCCTGGCAACTGGTGGGAGCTTCGTGGGGGTGGGGGCGGCTATCCACAACACGATGATATTACTTCCGGGTTTACCCAGAAGTGCCAGCATTGCACTGGACCACTCTAACCCTCTCCTCCAAAAACTCTATGATTTCCATAGAGTTTTTTGGAAAGAGTGCTAGACTGTCCCCGGCGCACAGATCACTCCCCCCTTCAGCTGGCCTGCTTCCACCTGCCGACCAGCTGAAGGCTGGCAAACAGCCTGGTCAATAAAGGAAAAATGGGTCCCCTACCTATAGGCATACGTAGTAAGCTACTTCTGGGTACTAATCTAGCCTTCTTGGTCTGTTTCTTCATTTAATTGGGTGGGTACTATAATGCCAAGAATTCGCAGTGTAAATCCTTCAGGTTTAAGTCTCTATCGAAGGCATTAGAGCAAAAGTAATTTTAATATAGTGCTTGACTGCAGACATTGGGTTGTATTGTGTCATATACTTAGAGTGGTACCTGAAAGCTTGTTGATATTTTGGGTTTGTACAGTGGGGTCCAGGCCTGAACTGACCCTAGAAGCTAAAATGACTAAACTGAGGCTGTTGTATTTTGGTCACGTCATGAGACGACAAGAGTCACTGGAAAAGACCGTCATGATAGGAAAAGTTGAGGGCAGCAGGAAAAGAGGAAGACCCAACAAGAGATGGATTGACTCAATAAAGGAAGCCACAGCCTTCAATTTGCAAGATCTGAGCAAGGCTGTCAAAGATAGGACATTTTGGAGGACTTTCATTCATAGGGTCGCCATGAGTCGGAAGCGACTTGACGGCACTTAACACACACACACACACACACACACACACACAGTGGGGTCCAGAAAATGGATCTGGTCTATGAATTGGTCCATGCTTCAGTTGATGGTGGAGTGATAGTTGCTGAACCTCTTGAGAGTTTCCTTTCCATGAGTCCAGATGTGGAAAACATCATTGATAAAAGAACAGGAGGGATGTTAGTGGGTAGGAGCTGAAGAAACCGTGCTCTAAATCAGATACTTACATAATGTACAATTGTCACCAAATCGGAAGTAATTCTAGGTGAAATCAGTGGCAAAACTTGGTTACAAGTAGTTTCTTCTGGGAGTCAGCAGTGTCTTGCAAATAACTGTGGGTGCTGATGGCCTGAGGATGGAGTCCATACAGCTAGATAACTCTACCATGATTGTCCCAGTGCCTGGAATAATGGGGTGCCCCAGGCTGCCAGGTCTGTGTTTTTCGGGTAGTAGGTGGAAGATTCCTGGCCAAGGTTCCTTGGGTGTGTCCATGTAGAGCTGTTCCTGTAATTTATTTAATTCTTGCTGGTATTCATCACTGTAGATAAAGGCAGGTGAAATGTGGTGTGTAGTTGATCCATTCCTTGAAGGAGGATTAAATTTTCAGTGGCTGAAATTTCAGTTCAGTTAATGTTATCACATGGTCTTGACTTTTGGTAAGAACTTTGGGAAGATGCCAAACTGGCCTGTTTTCTATAGCTTTCAGAATGGAAAGAGGGCAGCATCAAGGATTTCCTTCTCTATCATGTAGTCATCTGTCAGCGCTTACTGTCAAAGGATTTGGAGTTGCTTGATTCCATCACAACTCTATCTGGACGCAAAATTCAGGTTACTGTGAAAGAGGTATGTGCCACTGTTACTAGTTTCCATTTCCATGTTACTGAGGGCATGCTTTTGCATAAGTGTCCCATTCTGCATCTTCATTGTTCCACTCACACACTAGATTTGCCAGTGATGACTACACTCAAAGCCCTATAGTAGCCTCTATCCAAATAGATTAACATGATGGTAAGCAGCAGAACAAACTAAAGCTCTGTAGATGTGATTACACCTCAAGAACAAGGAGAGCATTTTTCGCCTTATGGGAATAGTAGCACTACCCACTCCTGCTTCAATCTCTCGATAATTGTACCAATGCAGTGAAGAAGAAAGGAGAAAGTTTGCCACAGGGAAAAACTAGGGATGTGCACCAATTTTTTCCAGTATTTTTCAGAATTGAGATTAATAGACCTGAATATTTTTGGAAAATCCAAAAAAAGTTTACCCATACCAATATGGTTTTTTTCTGGATTTTTTGGAAACTTTTTGGGTCTATTAAACCCTATAGGAAATATTTGAGGGGCTCGGGGGATTTAAGGTAGAACCACCAAATTTGCAGCATAGCTGCAGATGATTCTCCTTACATGAACCCCCATGTTTGGTGAAGATTAGGTCGGGGGGGCAATTTTATGGGCCTCCAAAGAGGGTGACCCCATCCATCTTTCATTGGAAACTATGGACTAGAGAATCAAGCGGAGACAAATTTTCCCACCATTCTTGCAGTGGTGGGAAAACGTTTTCAGCAACATTGCATTCTTTGGGGAGTCTTTGCAGGGCTCTGAGGATGTTTTTTGAGGTAGAGGCACCACATTTTCAGCATATCTGCAGGTGCCTCTCCTTTCGAGAGCCTATGAGTTTGGGTCAGGGTCCAATCGTATAGGCACCCGGTTTTCCTCCATTTGGGGGTCCATAAAATTGGACCCCCTTACTCAATCTTCACCAAGCATGGGGATTCTTGGAAGTAGAGGCACCTGCCGCTCCACTGAAAATTTGGTGGCTCTACCTTGAGCACACACACCACCCCCCCGCCCCAAGCCCCTGAAAGATTTGCCATAGGGTAACATGGAGCCGTTCCCTTTAAAAGTTAAAGGGAACGGCTCCTATGCTAATTAATGGGAACATTTTGGGAGGATCTAGGGGGGCTGTTTTTAAGGTAGAGAAACCAAATTTGCAGCATAGCCGCTGGTGCCTTTTCCTTACACGAACCCCCAAGTTTGGTGAAAATTGAGTCAGGGGGTCCAATTTTATAGGCCTCCAAATTTTCCTCCATTCTTTCCAATGGAGGATGGATGGGGCACCCTCTTTGGGGGCCCATAAAATTGGACCCCTGACCCAATCTCTGCCAAACACAGGGGTTCTTGTAAGGAGAGTCAACTGCAGCTATGCTGCAAATTTGGTGGTTCTCCCTCAAAAAAACTACTCCCCCAGAGCCTAACAAAGATAAAAAACCTGAAAAAAATCTGAAAATTTTTGCTTTTTACAGCTTTGCCTTTTTGGCTCCCTTAAAATGGTGCCTCTTTTTTCAGTTCGGAATACCCAAATGCACACCCCTAGGAAAAAAACAACTTGTTTGTACCTTTAAGGACACCCAGGTAACATTGGATTGGATCCTGACTCAATTTTCCACTAACAGAGGAGGGAGATTTTGCTGATTTCCACTCTCCTGCTGAAGAACCCTGATTCACCCTTATTCTGCCCCTGAGGCTCCATCGACATGTTACAATGTCTTCATGTTTGTTGAGGAACAGTGCAAGGACTTTGCATCACACATGCAATAGGAATTTTGTGCCTCCCAGATGCTCACTGGCTCTCTTCTGCTTGAAACCGCAGCTCACAGGGAGAAGCGGTAACCCCCCCCATGCTGTTTCTGTATCCTCAAACTTCCACATGCAGTTGCTGTTGCTTCCATTGTAAAAATTATGTTACTTACATGACTGCACATAAGTTTCTCAATGGAGAAAATCCTGGCTCCATGGGGTGTTATGGAGATGTGAAAATGGCATGGTGAGGGAGACTAAAGCCACTTCTCCCCCTGTGCTTTGGTTGCATACTGAAAAGAGCTGATGTGCTCTTTTCACAAAATTCCCAGCACGCTTGTGATACAAGCGTTGTTCCCAACCAACGTGAAAACTTTGTAATGTGTAGATGTTAGAGTCCCCAACTGCAGGCATTGGAGTACGTATGCAGTAAGTTACCCATCACTAGTACTTTGTGAGCAATAGCCGATTGGTGCTTGTGACAACCACATGCATGCCTATTCTAACCATGCTGGTCACCTATAAGGTAGTTCTGGCTTTTTCCAGGTACTACTAAATGCACAAGGAACCCCTGTAAAACTTTGTTTGCATTCAACATGATGGGCTTGGGGAAAAATGCAGGGTTGGGTTTTTTTTTGTATATCACGGGCAGTGACAAATCTGCAATATCTTCTTCAAGTCTCTGAAAAATTATTGCCTATGTACAGATGAAGTAATGTGGAAACAGCAGCTGAGGTATAACCTGGAGGGAAGATGTCTGTAATGTTGTAAGCAAAGAAGTCTAAGCAGTGCCTTGATTTCTCACATTAAGAATTGCCTGTATACAGTCAAAAAAATACCCACCAAGACAAATCACAGTGCACTCTTTCACTCCTGTGATTTCTTGGGGAGCTTTTTTAGTGGTGTTCACTTTGGATTAAAAGGAGTCACAAAAGTATTTTGCACATACATGACCATTATAACATAATGTACTTTTTGGAAGATGTCTCTCATTGGGAATGTGCTTTATGTCCTTTCTTTCTCAGAACAGTGTATATTTAAATGAGGAGGCAAAAGTAATTGACAGTGACTTTGTTGGACCAAATGCTGCTGTTATACATTTCACTGATAAGATTTTAATGCCAAATGATATGCAAAATCATGGCATTTCATCCAGTTTATCAGAGGTATGTCTATAATAATAAAAATTTTAAGTGATGCATTAATTAAAAAAAATTAAGTGGAACTCTTTCAGTTCAAAAAACACAGTTATCGACATGGATACAATTGTATATGCCCCAAATGAATCAATATCCATATTTTAACATATTTTCATAATGTTAACAAAATGCCAGCAGCTTAGTGAGCTGTTTTTTTGTCATTGATTTGTTGAATTTGGTCAGTACGTTTAGCCATCTCAGCTTGATCTTTTCAACACGGAAGGCAAAAAAGACTGACACCAAGACATGGCTACTAAAATTCTGTCAGCCGTTTGCTGGTTCTAGACCAATCTAAGATATTCAGTACTACTTAATACTTCTAAAGTACTCGATGGGCCCTAAAAATAATAGCCTTCTGACCTGAAAAAGTCTCAGGTGTGATCCTCCCGGGACAGACAGTCACCATTTTTTTTTCTGAAGGGGGCAACACTTATATATTCTAGCAACAGAACCCTGATTTTCCATGGTTCAGGTACATGCATACTGAGGCTGGAAATCTATACAGTACCCCTTTTGGATAAAATGTACCAGGAGGATCATGTGTAGCATGCTCTCCCTGTATGTGCAGTCAAACATATTGCCTGAAAAGGGCTTGTGTGACCAAATAGGTAAAGTGTCTTTGTGATAACTGATGATTAGCAGAATATATAACAAAATATTGTCGGCTTTCACGGTCAGGAACCAAAGAATATATAACGTTCTACAGTTGGGTAATCGCTATTATGATTGTAGTGATTGTTGTGACCTTGTAAATGTAGGGGATGTAACCAAAACCAGCATGGGGAAGCTACATGATTATGTACCAGTTTTGGACATCTGCTTAGCAAAACAGAAATTTATCTTCTAATGGCATTATTTATGTTTTCCAGAAATCCATCACAAAAGTTGCAGAGGCTTATGGATACAAAATCTATAGCAGACTTTTAGAAGTAAGCTGCATTGCTTATAATGAAACATCAGTTATAGTACACATGAACACATGAAGCTGCCTTATACTGAATCAGACCCTTAGTCCATCAAAGTCAGTATTGTCTACTCAGACTGGCAGCAGCTCTTCAGGGTCTCAAACTGAGGTCTTTCACATCACCTACTTGCCTCATCCCTTTAACTGGAGATGCCGGGGATTGGGCGTGGGACCTTCTGCATGCCAAGCAGATGCTCTACCACTGAGCCATGGCCCTTCCCCAAAATAATATAACTTTCAGATGCAGTTCAGAATACCAAACGTTTCAGAGGTGGGGTTTGAGTGGGATTGGGAATTCAGTTCTGGATTCTACAAACACAGATTAGCATACTCCTATAGCTTGGAGTCCAAGGCATTGTCTCTAGCAGGATTTTTTTTAAAAATAAGACATTCTGGAAAACTGGGAGAAGTTCAGTGGCTTTGTAGAGGTTTCATAGCTGCCCTTGCCACTCCAGGAATCTTTACAGATTGCTAACCCATCCCACAGATCAGAACTGCATTAAAACTGGTAGATAGGGTTGCCGATTCCATCTTGGGAAATTCCTGAAGATTTGGGGGTGTTGCTTGGGAAGGATGGCATTAGGGTAGGGAAGGGAGCTCATAGCATCTACCCTCTGAAGCTATCATTTCCTGCAGGGAAACTGATCTCTTAATCAATTGTAATTCTGGGAGAAATCAAGGCTCCACCTGGAGGTTGGTAATCTTGGCTAAAGATTAAGCTAGTGCCCCTACCTTTCTTCTTCACTTTCTTAACTGAAGAAACTGGAGAGATTGGCTATGTTTGGGTGGGAGGTTATGTGCCCTGGCCCCGTCCTGATGGAAGATGGTGAGGCTATGCCTCCATCTATGGTTCTTATTTTATGAAGCACAGTGTCATCAGCCACCACCGCACTCTGTGGCCCAGGAGGAGCCTTGGTTGCCTTACTTATGGTACAGTGCTAGCCCTGACCTAGATGGCCCAGGAAAACCTGATCTCATCAGATCTCGGAAGCTAATCAAGGTTGGCCTTGGTTAGTATTTGGATGGAAGACTGCAAAGGAAGTCCAGGGTCATTAACGCAGAGGCAGTCAATGGCAGACCATCTGTGAATGTCTGTTGCCTTGAAAACCCTACAGGGTCACCATGAATTGGCTGCAACTTGACAGCACTTTCCACCACCACCAGAAGGTGCCAAAAAAAAAACCCCACCCTTATACAGGGGGATATACAAACACCTAGGAAATCTGTCCTGAATAAGTACTGACAACATTGAAACCAAAGTATTGATAGTCTAAAATTTGTGGTACTTGTTGGCAGGTCAGTGAGTATTTCATGTTTGTACTTTGCTTTGGGAGAGGACAGTTCACCATATTTTCTGTCTCAAGTGCCTTCACCCCCACCCCCACTGGGCTTCCAGTTTTGGAGCTCAGCCAGGAGCAAGTGGGGACATGAATACTTTCTCCTGTGCTGCCTGTGCGTGTTCCAAGGCAGGATGCAGAGGTGCTCTGTTGCCTGGCTTAGAGCCCAGGGGTGGCAGGAGTGTGCATGACGGGAGTGTTTCCTCCTGTGCTGCCTTGACTGTCTCCTGGCAGCCATGGCACAGGTCTGGTGGGAAGTAGTGCTGCACCTGATGCCATTTTGAGTGTCCACTTGGCTCACTTGGGCATTGAACTGGCTCTGTGCAAACTACACTTATGGATATCAAAAGAACACCACTGACAAGTAGCCGCCAATTTCAGCCATCAATAGCTTGTCACTAATATGCAATATTGGTATATGTTAGGCGGTGGGGCTATTTCAGTGAAACCCCAGTACTTAACTTTCTTCTACCATTCAGAGGGATAGGATCGTTCCTCTGATCTATTGAGAATAAGCTTGATCACACACACGCACAAAAGACACAAGACGTTTGTCTTTGAAGTAAAAGCAGACTTTACTCTAACTCAGGGTAGAGGGTAAAAATCACTGGGAGTAAAACAAAGAATTCTGTCTACATTCTATATTTCCTAGACTTGCCAGAAGCATCTCTGGCAGGCACTAAGCTTCCTCATGAGTAGGCATTCTTGAGAGCAAGAAAGCCTCTCATCCTTCCAGGCTGGCATCTGGAGAAGAAGTAGGGTAACTGCTTTCACTTCTAACAAAGGAATCGAAAGCAGTTAAACATGCAAATAGTTGTATACGTGACCCTTAGGCACGGCTGCAATGGCCACCAAAACTGACCATTTGGTCGGTTACAATATTAACCCCTTAACTGTCTGACATGTAACAAAGCTCGCTATCTAATACCCAACAGTATAACCAGGAGCTATCATCATGAATTACAATACACGGTTTGCTAGATGCAGAGCTGGTGTTTATGAATGCTGCTGCACATTCCTCTTATGTTGCATTGCGTTGCACAATAAACTCTTGCTTCCAGCTTCAAACAGAATAACTGTGTAGAAGGGTATAAGATGTTTGCAGTATCTATAGAATTTTCTTCACACGTCATCACATGTGAGTATTTGTAGGATCACAGGTTTATTTATTATTTAAGTGTTACCAAATTTCTACAGCCATTGCATGCCATGTACAATAAAACAAAAATCAATTTCCCATAAAATCACAACACAGACAGCAGCAATTGACCCAACAAATCTACAGTGTAAATACACTCAGCGAAAAGGGCAGTTACGAATTTATTAATCAGAAATTCTCTCCATCCCAGCTAAATCTCCTTTTAAAAGACCTGTGTGAGATCTGATTTCTTTTACTTGATTGACCTTTAAAAAAAAAAAGGACAATTTGAGGGGACAGATAATGTATGACTAAGTTCCTTGAAGGGCTTTTTGTTTGTTTTCTTGTTTGAGATGCTGGTTGTACACAGGTGATTTAATGGCACATGTGCGATTATGGCATGTTACATTCACATTGTTCTGTGTTTCTGTGCAGGAGGCAGGACTTCTTCCTTTGATTAACGAAACCATTCATCAGCCCTTCACCATGTTGTGGCCTACTGATGCGGCATTTAACTCGCTTCCCGAGGATAGGCAGACGTGGCTGTATCATAAAGAACACCGAAGCAAACTGGCTTCTTATCTCAAAGAACTCATGATCAGAAACATGCGGGTAAACTGAGCAATGGAACAAAATATGAGCCACCTTTCTCAAGTACTCTTTCAGTGGTCCATCCAAGAGAAAGCATGCCCAATTGATTGACTGACTGATTTACTTTATTTATATCCCACCTCTCTTTCCCAATGGGGACCCAAAGCAGCTTCTAATGGTGATGCTGTTCGTGGAGGTGGATGAGCGTTGTGCTGTTGACACAAACTGAACTTGCAAAAAAAAATCTGGATCCCATGTCTGGTTACAAGCTGTATTTGATTGAATAAAACACGTAGGCTGCTAGCTTAGGATTACTCCCTCGAGCAACTAATGCTTTAGTTGAGTAACTGGTGGAGGGGAATGTTAATCACTAGTGCAGCATAGTGAGGACATTCTATCCTTTTTATTTTTGAAGCTTCAGCTTTCTGCTGTAATTAGAGAATCAGAAAGTATTAGGTATAGTTTCCCTAACCATGAAGAATGAATAAGCTTTTGCTTATCAAATTATAGTTATTTTATACTTCTGTATCTCAGAAACCCATCTGTACTGAAGTGTGGATAATATGCAGTCTTAGATAATTAATTAGATTAAAAATGCTTTCATGGATTAATAGGCTTAAACTGATTTCAAACTACTTGGACAAAAATGTTAGGAGGGAACATAAGAACATAAGAAAAGCCCTGCTGGATCAGACCAAGGCCCATCAAGTCCAGCAGTCTATTCACACAGTGGCCAACCAGGTACCTCTAGGAAGCCCACAAACAAGACGACTGCAGCAGCACCATCCTGCCTATGTTCCACAGCACCTAAGATAATAGGCATGCTCCACTGATCTTGGAGATAATAGGTATGCATAGGAAACTTGGCACCAGTCCATTCATCATGGGGAAATAAGCAAAAGTAGCTTGTGTGTCTTTTCTCATCTGGCCATTTCTTAAAAGTTAACTTGTAAGGTGTAAGTGTAAATTTGTACACTGATTGCTACTTGCTTTTGCATGTTTCTAGGTCTTTCCTTACATTCTGACACAACCTGGATTGTTTTTAACAAGTATGCATGGATCTACCATATCATTTGGCTGCAGCAGAAAGAGTCCTGTAAGTATGAGCCTTTAAATACCAAACTGATGTAGTCTACAAGGCTTTCTAAACAGGATGCAGACAAAAGCCTATGAGATCATAGCCTGAAATCTCCCCCCCTTTAAACTTTGAAACCAGTTCTGGAGAACTCAAACACCTGCTCAACATTTTGTATCATTTTCATTGGCCTATACAATATATTATGTTGTTTTTGTTTTTCAATTTTTCCTTGTACCAGCGTGACTATCCAGAACCTCTTTAAACCAAATGTGTAATTTGTAATAGTTCTTCTGTTTGTGTGTACTAAGTGCCATCAAGTCGCTTCTGACTTATGGTGACCCTATGCATTAATTACCTCCAAAGCATCCTACTGTTAACAGCCTTGCTCTGGTCTTCCAAACTGAGGGCTGTGGCTTCCTTTATTGAGTCACTCCATCTGATGTTGGGTCTTCTTCTTTTCCTTCTGCCTTCAACTTTTCCTAGCATAATTTCCTAGCAGTGACTCTTGTCTTCTCATAATGCGACCAAATTACAATAGCCTCAAAATATTGTCAAAGGCTTTCACGGTCAGAGTTCATCGGTTCTTGTAGGTTATCCGGGCTGTGTGACCGTGGTCTTGGTATTTTCTTTCCTGATGTTTCACCAGCAGCTGTGGCAGGCATCTTCAGAGGAGTAACACTGAAGGACAGTGTCTATCAGTTTGGTAATTTTAGCTTCTAGGGAGTGTTCAGGCTTAATTTCATCTAGAACCCACTTATCTATATAGCCTGTGGTTCACAACTATGCAAATGTATTATTTTCTACCTCCTTTTTGGCAGTCCACAGTATCCATAAACTCTCCTCCAGCACCACATTTCAAATTAATCAACTTTCTTTCTGTCAGCTTTCTTCATTGCCAACTTTCACACCCATACATAGTACTGAAGAATACTATGGTATGAATTATCTTGATCTTGGTCACCAGCAAACATCCTTACATTCTACCTCCTTCATGGCTGCCTTTCCCAATTTCAATCTCTTTCTGATTCCTTGGTTACAGTCTCCCTTTTGCTTGATGATGGAACCAAGGAATAGAAAATGTTTAACAATTTCAGTTTCTTCATTGTCAACCTTAAAGTTGAGTAATTCTTCACTAGTCTTTACTTTTGTCTTCTTGATGTTCAGCTGTAATCTTGCTTTACCACTTTCTGCTTTAACCTTCATCAGTAGTCATTTCAAGTCTTCATTATTTTCTGCCGTAATGTGGTGTCATCTGCCTATCTCAAATTGTTAATGTTCCACCAATTTTCACTCCACTTTTCACTCCACCTTCATCTAAATCTAATCCAGCTTTCCTTATGATATGTTCTGCATACAGATTGAAGAGACAGGGAGATAAAATACATCCTTGTCTGACACCTTTGCCAATAGGAAACCATTCAATTTCTCCATATTCCATCCTAACAGCAGCCACCTGTCCTTAGTATAAATTGTGCATCAAAACAATCAGATGTTGTGGCACACCCATTTCTCTTAAAACCAGCGGTAGCTTTTCATGACCCACACAGTCAAAAGCTTTTCTGTAATCAGTGAAACACAAGCTGATTTTCTTTTGAAATTCTCTGGTATGCTCCAGTAAGCAACGTAAATTTGCAATATGATCTCTAGTGCCTTTTCCTTTTCTGAATCCAGCTTGAACATGGGACGTTTGTCATTCCATATATGGTAACAGTTTTTGTGGTAAGATTTTGAGCATCACTTTATTTGTGTTCTTCTGTATAAGGAGATTTTTGCTGATCGCTGCCTTTAATGTCACTTCAGCATTGCGATCAGGCAAGCCTTCCTGGGCAACAGTGGTCAAGAGGCAATAAGTGGTGGGGCTGAACTTCACAAACCGACTTGAACACAATCTTCTGCTATTCCTCTCCTCCTTTGTTGCCTTGCAGGGGTACATTCAGGCAGACAAGACAAGGATTGTACACAGCTATATGGAATTTGATGTGGGTATTGCTTATGGCATTGATCAGCTGTTGGAACCTCCAGACCGGGGATCCCGCTGTGATGAGTTTCATCCTGCTGTGATTTTGGTGAGTGCTCAGAGTGTTAAAACATGCACACTTGTCAGTGTGAGCACCTGTCACTTAACAGCTCCCTTCCAAAACGTTAGTCTGGAAGAACTGGGTCACATTTCCATGCAGAGTGAAATTAACCAAACCTAAATGAAGTTAATGGTGTCCCTTGAGAAAGCGATAATAACTCTCTCAATAAGCATTCTGGTACAGTAGAACTGGCAGTTAGTTAGACATGGTGGGTGCACAACCTACTTGTAAGGAAATCATTGCAGAGGTGGAAAAGAATGCCTATTAAGTGCAAGTTAGTCGCTATCATAAAACAGAAGTTTTTCGAATCATAAGCAGCTAGGCAATTAAAGTAATTGGAAGTGAGCACAGGAAGCAGAGCATCAGGCAGACAGAAGCCTTGTCTATAGGCTTCCGCTAGGGCAGCTGAGCAAAGCACTCGTCTCCCCGGGGGCTCCCGGAGGAGAACCAAGAAACGTCTCAAATAGGGGTGTCAACGCGCCCCTCCCGATTCCTAAATAGTGGAACAGGTATCAGGAAATCTCCTGCAGCCGATGAAGAGCGGTTTGACTCCTGAACTCTCTGAGTTTTACGACTTCGGAGACTCAGTAGCAGTCACCACCAGCTTGAGGAGCAATAAATCGCCGCAGACGTCTCTTTGGAATTTAGGCTTTGCTCTCCCCTATCTATTACCATCTAGCAACTATACGAAAGCAAGAATACCTATTCTCCTAAAATCTGAGTAAGTTTAAAAGAACTCTTTTGTTTTACCTGGATCTGGAAGTCCCAGGAGACTGCTAAATACATCAGTCGAATCTGTATCTCCCCACTCAATGTTTAAATGACTCTTTAAAAACAAGAAAAGATCTGATAACCCGGCAGGGGTCTTCTCAATTTGATCAGTGGGAATACATAACAACTAAGATTTTTGAAAGACGCTTCAGTTGCCAATCAGGAATTACTACGTATAAAGGGGAGGGAGGATTGGGAAAAAAAACCCACCTCAAAGAGTAGTCTTTCTAACTAAACAAGCCTTCCTGCCACGTCCTTCCCGGAAACAATCTATCATCGCGAGAGAGTCAGAGAACTTGGAATTGGAAGTGTGGTATTAGTGTGTAACTGGCAAATATTTCCCAAGTTCCTGACCACAAAGAAGACGAAAGGTCTATGACTTTGATTCCTGCAGCACCTCCTTCTTATTAATTGAGTTTCAATAGAAATTTTCAGAATTAGTAACCATGGAACATCTGATTACAAAGATGCAACAACTCTCTGCTTTGATGAGCACTTCATTTCAATTTATTAATCAAAAACTGGACATCATCTTAGATGACCTTAAAGACATAAAAACCCAAATTATCACAATGAGATCAGAGGAGATACTGGAGGGCCCTCTAGCTGACAAGAGAGATGAAGAATTGAAGAACCCTGCAAAGGAAATGAGGGATTTCAATAAACAATCTACAATAGCTCATTTGACAACAATGGATTTGAATGTGAGTGATTTTGACTTCTGTCCCCTTAATCTGCTTGATGAACTTTTCAACACCTGCTTGGAGGACTTAATGAGCAGAAAAACTGGGGCTGTCAGGATCTTTTTCTTTGAATTTGGGATGGAAGATATTGCAACATGGATTTACTATGGAAATTACCTATCTGCAGAAGAGACTTTATCACCAATCTCCAAGGATGCCCTTCGACGATTACTGCTAATGTGGGAAAGAAAGAAATGCTGGAAATTCCGGATAAAGGGATTAATTTAAAAGAATCTAGTGTCTCTTCTGGCTAATATCGAAAAGGAACTGGTTAAAAGGATTGGTTATAATGGAAATAGAACCATATATGGTTTACTAGAAAAACAATATGTATTAAATTAGGGAGAAATGGAGGATTTACAAAATAATTTTTACTGGAAATAATCAAATGCTTTTTATTATACTAATCCATTTATTATTCATAGATTTACTATTTCTCTTCTTTCTTTTATTTTTTCTTACCTTTATATGATATTATTAACTATTAATCTTTTTTTTCCTTGAAAAATATAAATGTCAAAGAGATCAATAAATATTAACAATAGTATTAGGATTAGAATTTTGTGCAAAAGAGATTACTAATTAATCACAAAATGAAGGGAGGTGTAGGGGAAGTGAACAATTTTTTTTATTATATATAATTTTTTTAACAAAGTTACCTATTTGTTTTTACTTTTTACTGTTTATGGCATTGTTAAACTATGTGATTAATAATTTAGAAAAAATAATAAAAAAATTATTAAATAAAAAAAAGAAGCCTTGTCTATAGATTTGACCACCACCGCCGCCCCCTCTAGTTTAGCACAGTGGAAAATTATGGTGCTGTTGTTGTTACATTCTCGTTGTACGTGGTGCTTTTGGGGTTCAAGATGACAGGGCACAACTTGAGGAGCTTGCAATCTGCATTTGATTCGGGGAGGCAAGGAGATGGAGATGGGGATAAGCAGTGAAAGAATATACATGCATTTAAGTTACATGTACTTAGGCTTAGTTTTAGTAGGAAGAGGGGTTCATGTCAAAGGCTTCAAGTAAAAGGTGGCTTTATTGCTATGAAATTCCATCTCTACAACCCAGTGTTTCAGGATGAAAATGCAAGTACAAGGCAAAGATAGTGTTTCCAATCCAGTATTTTTCTTGTGTGAATGAGAAGGGAGAAAGAGTTTGCTGTTGGAATTAGTATGTATGTGGGGGGGTATTTAACCCTTCTAGTACCTGCTAGTTCTCCCCTGCCCAACTTTCTACAGAGCTCTGAAACTAGAAGCCCAGCTAGGCAGGGGGGAGGGGTTGTAAGAGGGCCAGAGAAAAGTAGCAGGTGTGGGATAGGTTAAACACTCCTTGCTCCAGCCTGCCAGTTTCCCCATGCAAATGGCTCTTCTGCTTCCTGCCCCAGTATTCTCACTCCTTCAACATATATAGGTTCTTGAGATTTCAAACCCCCAAAATTAACTGTAGTTTTACACTCCTTCCAAGTCAGGTTGTTGTTATGATATCTGAAACAATGTGTAATGGCCATGAGGGCTTTGTGGCTGCCATGAGGACTTTGGATCAGATGTGTGCTGAGATTTGTTCACTTCCTAAGCACAAATGGGTCCATTTCAGATTTGGAATTAAGTGTGCATAGAGCAGGGACTCCAGCTCCCCCCTGCACCCCTTTTCAGACTTGTGATGACTGAAGAGAACCTCTGTGTGCTCCACTGAGGAACTTATGTGTAGCCATCTGTGACAATTAAAACGTAAAGGTGAAGGTCCCCTGTGCAAGCACCCATGGGGTGACGTCACATCCCGACGTTTCCAAGGCAGACTTTGTTTATGGGGTGGTTTGCCATTGCCTTCCCCAGTTATCTTCCCTTTACCCCCAGCAAGCTGGGTACTCATTTGACCGACTTCGGAAGGATAGAAGGCTGAGTCAACCTTGAGTGGGCCACCTGAAACCAACTTCCTTTGCAATCGAGCCCAGGTAATGAACAGAGCTTTTGACTTCAGTACTGCAGCTTACCACTCTGCGCCACGGGGCTCTTCTGTGACAATTAGAGCACAGAAATGTACCCCAAAAACACTGGAGCCAATCAGAACAGTGCTATGAACCAGCCGATAGGAACTAAGTAGTGGGAAAGAGTTAAGATTTGATGGAGACACTGAGAGCCAGGAGTTAGGATTTGAGGAGAGAGAAAAGTTCATATAATAACAGTGTGTGAATTAAAGATCTTTGGTTAAGTTTCCTTGTCAAGGGAACTGCATGTACTAAAGTGTTACCATAGGCCAGCAGGGTTTTGCTAGATCCTTATTACATGTTACACAACCCTTGTGTCTGCCTTATCCTTCGTTACTATGTGATTGCATCTGGTGTCATATTTATAAGAGCTTGAGTAATGAGATATGAGTGATCAAATGTAACCAACTTGTGTTTTGTCTGCACCTGAATGTTAGCCAATTGATGGTGCCATCATTTTAACCACCATATAACTGAAGGGACTTGTTACCATGGAATTTAATTTCCCTGACCATGCTTGCTTGCCAAAGGTTTTACTATAAAAAGAATGGCATTTTTTAAAAAAAATTAAATATTTGTATGGGATTGCTATATATCTTATGCTCCAAAATCCTCATAGCAGCCGCAAGGAATTCGTATTGTGTGAATATTCTGGCTAATGCAGCTGTGGCTTGTACTGGATGGGATTTAATGGTAAATGTCAGTTATATCCTGCGTGTGTTTTTTCTCCTTCCACATATCCTGTACCTAGAACTCTGAATGTGGCTCCTGTCATTATCAGCCTCCATGTCCTTTTGGATCAGTTGAACAAGTAAGTTTTGCATGAAGGCTTCATATAAACAATGCTGAGCATCACTCATATGATATGTTACTTTAGGTATCTTGGTGGAACCTTAACAAAATGTGAAGATCTAATGAGCTAATTGGCGTTTTCTGAGCCATATTATGCATACACCGATTTACAAGTGCATTTGGATAATAGTTTCACAAGTCAAGGCTAGAATAAATTCACTGTTTTTTCCAGATATGCTGGCAGAATACATTGCAAAAGTCACAGTAAGATGACAAGGCTGGTTTTGAGATTTTATGTCTTGTTTACACACGTGATACAAGTATTTCCATTACAAACACAGGCCTAAAATAACTGACTAGGGGTAAAGCAGCTGTGGGGGAGGTAGGGAGGAAGTTGGGGGGGAGGAATTGTCTGCCTGCTTTTTGTCTACTATCCTGATGGTGTTTTTCAGTGGAAGGGTCTCCTAAATTGTGTTCCAGAGGAAAAAATGCAGCTCTGTCATAAGGAATAAACTTCAAATATAATGTAAAAAACTAGACTTTTTAAATAAAACCTTTTTTCTCCCTCTGGTATAGGGACCAAGCGTGAGTTGCTTGTATTTTGGAGATGCACTTTTAAGCAAACCAGTCCCATTTGGCATTAAAAGGAGGTCTTACTTCACACAGTCCTCCCGCAGGAGAAACCGATGGCATCTTTTTTCAAATTTAAAGGGGTGCAAGAGAACATGCATTACCCCCAGGTGGACGTCCAAGTGCTGCGAAAACCACTATGGAATAAATTGTCAGGGTGAGGAAACTTTATCATGCTGCCCTATCAGAACAAAGTACTGGGCCTTGCTCTTATCAAAACAGGTTGTTTTCCTTTGGTCATAGTGGTCATTTTACCCAATAAGAGAAGGTGTTTGTGATAGTTTTCTTTTCATTTGCGACACAGTGACATGATGAACTCTTCAATTTCCATATTAAAGACACAAGCCCCTTATGATTGCAAATGAGAGTTGGTTCAGGTGTTCGTTGCCTCTTTCTGTGGTGTGCTAGCTGTCCTCCCAGTGTCCTGCTTGCATGCATTGACATAGTTCTCATGAAGAAACCCAATATGGAGATGAAAATGTCAAATTGCTACATGGGTGAACGCTGTCTTTTGTCACATGTGCCTTTGCCTTGTGTTAGGCAAGCCATCAGTAAAGATTTTTAGCAAAGCCTTGGACAATTGGCCTTGAGACTGGTGTCCATCCCGAGTTGAAATTGGTGGGTTACTGCAAGCATTGGTTTGGCCCTGTGCAGATAATCTAAAAAGGTACATGCCCATGTTGCAAACACAGACCAAGTATATCTTTTTTAAAAAAAAAATGCTCAAAGGGTATTTGCATGCCTGAAAATACACAAGAAATATGCCTGCTGGATATCTTCAAAATTTGATCTGTTCTGCAAGTAGTGGAAACTTACAGTGCATTCCTGAGCTTTAAGGGCGAAAGCACTTAGGAGGCCAGGAAAGCGCTGTGCCGGTGTTAGCCCCCCCCCCCCCGCACTGGCGTCTGAGCTGCTTATACCAGTGTTAGTGGCCCCAACACCAGCAGGGAGGCCCGGACACCAGTCTCTGGGCACTGCCATGGCAGCGCCGCCCCAGGATGCCGACGGGGCCTTCTGCCGGCATCCCAACTGCATAAAGGCCCGCGCCAGCATTCCAGGGGGTGTTCTGGCATCCTGGCAGGCATTCCTGGGGTGGGCCAGGGGGAGGAGCTGCCGTTAGGCAGCCACCTGTCCCCTTTTGCCCCAGGTATGCCAGTGGCAAGAAGAGCGGGGCTGTGCCTGCTTTTTCTTGCGGCACTGCAGTTTGGTGTATATATGTCAGCCTCAGTAATTTGACTCAGGTGCTTGCTGCTGTAGCAGTTCTCTATTACATCACACTCTGCAGCTGTCTCTCAAGCTACCAGCTTAAGGTGGTGTTCTACCAATCACTATAAAGTTTATGAAGCAATGGTCCCAGATTCGGCTGAGACCATGTTTGGGGGCCTGGGGCCAGGAGCAGCCAGAGGGAGGCTGATCTTGCCAGCTCTGCACTGACAGCATGTGCCCTAGAAGAGGCGGAGGCCTCACAGCCCAGCTGGCAGCTAGCTACCTCACCCCTCCCTTACTTAGCTAGGCTGCATGAGGTGTTCCATCAGGATCTTTATGCAGACCATCATAAGTCTAACTGGGTCAGTGGACACAGTATCGCTTTCTGGGCTGGGACCTACACAGCATCTTCCGGCAATCGCCTGGTTTGATTGGAAAGGGATATGCTGGGTCAGAGAGGGTTATGCTGGAATTCATTCCTAACTACTATTTCATTCCATGATTTTCACCTGGGATTTCCATAATCATCCAACCGGGCAATAACAATCTCCTGGAAGATTGGTGGACTTTGCTATCTCAATGGCAGCTGACTTGCGGACGTGGTCTCCTGATACAGCATTTGGACATTTCATCCGTTCTCTTCAGGGCTGATGACATTTCACCTCTTATAGTGGGGTGTGGATATTTGGCTCCACAGAGTCTGTCATGGTGTTGCTTTGTGGGCTGCAGTGGTAGGAGCTTTGGTGGGAGCTGCTCCATGGTTTCCCTCTCAACAAGTGGCCTGGGGGGATGGGTTTATTGTGCAGCAGGCAGGTCACCTGATACTGAATCCGTCCCCATGCTGCACCAGTGCTCCTGCATTTGTGTTCATTAAAACTGTGGCCTACTTTCCCCCCTTTGGTTGTGTGTGGTGTGTTATTTCCTCCCCTGCTCCACTCCCTCTCTTGCCCCTGTGTCTGCAAACTACTAGCTTGTTCCTCAGCAGGGAAATTACCCAATAAAGTTATCAATTAGCTGGGCTGGGAAGGTGTTCCATTGAATTCCATGTTACAGGCCACATAATTCTTCCAATATTATTAAACAGAAAACTGAGGGAGGCTGTTCATCATCTGTCAAGAGACCCAATATCTGAAGATGTCTTTTGTGTGTGCTAATTATACTAATTCACACACAACTGTAAGATAGTTTCTTAGCATGTCTTATTCAGTTAGTAAAGATGTCCTAATAATTGCAGTACTCTACTTAGCCAAAGCATGTTTGGGAATGACTTATAATCAGCCAACAATTTCTAGTGGTTTTTTCCATTGCCCTGTGGTTCATGGTCATAGAGGCAAGGCAAATTACTCTTTCTGCACAAAATTAACCGAGCTTCTTTGGAAGGAATAAGCTCCCTGTGAAGTGTATTTCTAGGAATTTTTACTGTTTTGTTTTGTTCTTAAATTGGCAGCAACAAGGCTTCTGTTCAAGGGAGACCGGACAATAAAGATGCTTTTAAACACAGTTTTTTGGATAACATCCTGCTGTTCTGTCTTTTCAGTTTGTCCTGGGGGGCTTGAGGCACCATGCAGTAATCGTGGTAGCTGTGATGATGGGTTTCATAGTTCAGGACGATGCATCTGCAACGAGACATTCACTGGTACAGCTTGTGAGCAGTGCATGCTAGACCGATATGGGCCAGACTGCAAAGGTATGGCCATGTTTTCAACAACAGCAAAAAAAACCCACTTTGATATTCGTGCTCTGAACTGACCACCATTGATTCGCAGTTAATTTTCCATGAGTAGGACAGCCACAGACAGACTCTAATAGCTGGTTAATACCTTTTGTTCACAGATGTATGTGAGTACAGCAAAAAAAAAAAAAAGTATGAACACCCGCATGCATTCGCTTATTTGAAAATCACACATGTGGATGTTTATTTTTGTACCTGGAGAAAAAAGAAGAGGGGAATGAAACCCAACCTAAAAAACAGAAGCTGGGTACCCAAGGTTAGGTGGGATAAAATAAATGGATAGTGAAAATATAATTTATTTAAGGCTCTATGTCAAGATATATAAAACATACACATGTAAAACATGTATATCTGTAAATATGTGTGTCTGTTTTACATGGGTTTCAATTGACCACTGAGGAAGGCCAAATAGGCCAAAATACATCTGGCATGTGGTTACAATATATCAATCTTAGGAAATGCCATTGTGCTGTTTTAACTATTTTTTAAAATAATTTTTATCTTGACATAGCGCCTTAAATAAATTATATTTTCACTGTCAATTTATTTTATTTATCCCACCCAGCTTTGGGTACCTATATTTGTACCTGGAACATTTTGGGAAGCTGCCACCTGGATGCAGCCTTCTGATTTATCTTGTTGAAAACTATTCTTATTTTCATTAAATAGCCTCACAATGGGATTTGTAATATTTACAGTAATAGACAAATAAGTACTTCAAGGTAAAAAGCAAGATACCTAATCAAAATCTGATGACAGTACTGCTTTATACACAATCTACACATCATCATCATAACGTGCCAAACATTCTTCTCAGTCTGCTGCCTCTTAGCTAGTCTGAGACTGTGATGGTTACTTTCTTTCCTTTGCAGAGTGTAGTTGTACAGAGAATGGGATATGCAATGAAGGACTGCATGGAGATGGCTTCTGCTTCTGCACTTCAGGGTGGTCGGGAGAGCGCTGTGAAATCCCACTAGGTAAATGTGGTAAAACAGATTACTTGTCTTCCCAATGTACCATTCCTGGTACCATTCCTGGCACCATCAAAAGAGTTTCCATCTAGACATCAGGAAGAATTTTCTAACAGTTAGAGCGGTTCCTCAGTGGAACAGGCTTCCTCAGGAGGTGGTAAACTCTTCTTCCCTGGGGGTTTTTAAGAAGAGGTTAGATGGCCATCTGTCAGCAATGCTGATTCTATGACCTTAAGCAGATGATGAGAGGGAGGGCATCTTGGTCATCTTCTGGGCATGGAGTAGGGGGCCACTGGGGGTGTGGGGGAGAGGTAGTTTTGAATTTCCTGCATTGTGCAGGGGGTTGGACTAGATGACCCTGGTGATCCCTTCCAGCTCTATGATTCTATCTCAGTAAGCATCTCTAGGAAAGAATCCCATCTCAAAGCTGGTTAAGAAAAGATCCTTGAAGAAAAAGCAGGATAAAAATGTGGTAGGCAGATTTAAAAAATCACTTCAGTAGATGAGACTCAGAGGCAAGTTACTAGCCTAAGGCTATTCAGGAAGCTTTGTGTCTGAGTGAAATACTGAGCCTCAGTCTCACACACCCAAACCCAACACAAGGTTCTAGAGTAAGTGAGTTGTGTCAATGTAAATGAGCCGTGATCTACATCAGCTAGGCAAGAGAAGAGGTAGGTTTTGTCTAATCTGACACTACATACTGACGACATTGTTTGGAAAAGAGAGAAGTGCATTTTCTTAAAAGAAAAATCATTTTTAATCCATCAAGTTGAGCAATTAAAAGTGTAGGGAAGAATGTATGCATTATAATTTATAAAACAAGAAAAGCTAGAGAAAAGGCTATTTTTGTCATCTTCATGATGGTGTTTTTTGATTAGGACTTGGAAAACCAATTTTAGTTAAAAAGTCATGTGTAGTAATGGATAGCATAATTTCTGGAACTGAACATGGAAGTGAATTTGGCTGATTTTCCTGATTTATTTTATGTCTAGCTGTGACACCCAAGTGTTCTCCAGCCTGCCATCAAAATGCTGTCTGTCGATTGAATAATACCTGTGAATGCAACTTGCATTATGAAGGCGATGGAAGGATATGTACGGGTATGACTGAAACAGCATGTGATAATCCTACTATCTGGAGTGTGCCATATTCGTGAGGACTTTTGATGTGTTGGAGTGATTTAGAAAACCATCCATTGTTAAGATGGTGTCCCTAACAAAAACAGATTTTTTCTAGGTTGAGAGGCAGCCTAAAACAATTTATTCCAGCATAATAGCACGTATCACAGCTTTGGATCAAAGTAGACATTACGTCTGGCATGAGTCAGTTCATGGTTCCCCCATCCAGATTGTGATCTTTGCACAGCCAAATGTGGCTTCAGGAAACTGAAATTCCCAAGTGCACCAGAGCCTGGTTTGGCTTGGGCCCAAGGTATCCACTTGTGTCAGACATGCCGAAGATGGCCTATGCCTATAGAATGCCATCATTTTTGGTTTTGCATTGCAATTTATCATGCAAGATTCAGTGAGTCATGACAAATGGAAAGTGGCTTACAAAGATCACAACTGGCTTACAAAGATCACAACTGGCTTACAAAGATCACAACTTCTTCCCAGGAATGGTAGGAATTATAGTTCTAAGGGCTGCCAGCCACGTCAGATTAGGGGGGAGAAATGGCCCTGGAAAATGGCCCACCACAGCATGCCTTGGCCCCATCCCTAGCCCACCTTCTCCAAGGAGGAAGGGAATGCCTGCCTGGCCAGACCTGAGCAGGAGATGCTTGGCTAAACTGGGTGGCCAGTAGGGTTGCCACCTCCAGATGGTGGCTGGAGATCTTCTATTACAACTGATCTCCAGCCGACAGAGATCAGTTCCGATGGAGAAAATGGCCACTTTTGCAATTGGGCTCTATGGCATTGAAGTCCCTCCCCACCCCAAACCCCGCCCTCCTCAGGTTCCACCCAAAAAACCTCCCGCCGGTGGTGAAGAGGAACCTGGCAACGCTAGTGGCCAGGCAAGGTGAGTCTGGATGGGCTTGTGGGCTGGGTGGGCTTGTCCTTTGCTTGGGCAAAGTGAAGCTAGGCAGACCCATCCTGTCCCTCACTGTGGTGAGGCCAGGGCGGCACGTCCCATACCTTGCTGTGGTGAGGTTGGGCTGGGAGGGGCACATCCCTTGCCCTGGCAGGCCCTCTTTACCTATGCCTTTGGCTTGCACTCACCCCTCTCTTTAGGTGGGGGAGTGCCTTCTGGGTTTGGGTAGTCCTACCCTAGGCTGTCAGCCCATCAGGACTCTTCCTGGTGGACTTCATGGCCGATCTGCCCCTGTCACCACCACAGAATTAAAAGCATTCTCTCAAATCTGTTTAGGGGTAGTAAATATGAAATTTAACTAATTACTTTGTAGAAGATGTGGCTGTATAATCTCCTCCTTGCATAGAGTACTTCATAGAGAGAACCAGTATGGCAAATGACTTCTGAGATGAGCACTAAAGCTAGACCTAAAAGGTCTGTGCCCAACTTCTCTCTAGTTTTTTTTTTTTTTAATATATGACATAACTCTGGTAATGTTTCTAAATCTTTCTCGTCTGGCATAAGGGCTTTTTCTGAAATTCAAAACTTTCACTCTCAGCTTCTGTTTTTTTAACCGTTCATCTTCTGAAACTGAGTCTTATTTATGTTAGACATGAGACTTTTTAAAAAGACTTAGGAGAGCAATTAAAACTTAACCAATATCAGAAGTACCTTCTGAGGCGGCCTAAGCCGTACCAGGTGGGCCTTGCACCTCATGGATGCAGGATCACAATCAGAGACACTTTCCTGGGTTGTTTTTTCTGCTGCAGTGATTGACTATTGTGGCAATGATAATGGAGGCTGCAGCGAATATGCAAACTGCACACAAACTGGAACTGCCATCTCCTGTACCTGCTTGCCCAATTATCAGGGTGATGGTTACTTCTGCAGCCCCATCGACCGGTGCGCAGACGGCAGCAACGGGGACTGCAGTGAACACGCCACGTGCATCAGCACAGGCCCTGTAAGTACAGCCCTGCTTTGGGAAAAGAGCCCTTCTACATGGGGTGGGGGTAGGGGACCTGCTGTGAGCAGCTACTTGAGAAGTATCTGCTTGGTGACTTTTTGTATGAGTAGCTTTCTGTGGGGGTAGGAAGTAGGGTTAATACATAACCAGATATGGTATTCTACATATATTTCAGCTCTGAAATAGATTTTCTCCCCCCCCCCCCCTTTGGCAGCATCCTATATGTCTGTAACTGCATATAGGAAGCAGAGGTTTTTCCAGTTTGTTATGACAACAGAAAAAGTGAACACACTCAGGTCTCTCACTCTAAGCTTTAATAAAGGAACTCGAAACTCAGCCATCTTGGACTGGGAGATAGAAACTGGGTCTTTTCCTGTGCTGGGCAACTGCAGCTTGCAGTGGGGAAAGCAGAGTTTAGTTTGTCTGTTTCAGTCCTCCTTATGCTTTATACTGGAAAGAACTCCCCATGGCACCTCAGCAACTAGGGCCATTTATGCATGGCTATTTCCTTGCGGTAATCTGGCCAACTACTTTGGGGCTTTGGCTTGATTATGCATGCATTTTCTGATCATCAGAGGTCGCCTCACTTTCCCCTCACATTTCCGGGCACTATGTCTGCGTTTTCTGGATTTGCGTTTAGCCAGCTACCAGAAAACCCAGGCAAAATGCATGGAAACGCGTGGGGAGAGCGAGGCGACCTCTGACAGTTGGAAAATGCATGCATAATTAAGGCAAAGTCCTGAAGTAGTCTGGGGGGCATGACCATGAGGAAACAGCCGTGCATAAATGGCCTAGGAAGGGCACTGTCTGGCTGAATCATGTCAACCAACAGCAGGTTTCCAGTTTAGAGACTCTTCTGAAAAAACAATGAATAGGCTACCATAGTTTCCACAAAATACATACATCTGTGATCTCTGTATATTTTATGATTTCTCCATTATGCTATAAATATATTTGGAAGGGCAGTCAAGTTTATGGTGTAACCCAGGAATTAAACCCGTTATTAGGGTTGCCAACTTCCAGCTACTAGTTGTTGATCTCCTGCCATTACAAATGATCTCCAGCTGATAGAGATCAATTCACCTAGAAAAAATGGCCGCTTTGGCAATTGGACTCTATGACATGGAACTCCCTCCTCAAACCCCACCCTCCTCAGGCTCCGCCCCAAAAACCTCCTACCGGTAGCAACCCTACCCATGATGCCCATATTAGATTATATTTAATGACTTTCTATCAGCTTGCAACAAGTGGTGGTTCTTTTTATTGTGGTACAGCACGGGTCCTTTTTACTATTTATTCACTGTATAGTCTGTCTTTCTTGCTGAGACTCAAGGCAGATTACAACATTTTGGAAACAGTCTTACAAAAGGTTTTGCCTTGCAGAATACTCGGCGCTGTGAGTGCAAAGCTGGTTATGTCGGAAATGGAGTCCAGTGCTTGGAGGAAGCTATCCCACCCACAGACCGTTGCTTAGACGAGAATGGGCATTGCCACTTTGATGCTATCTGTACTGACCTGCATTTCCATGGTACAAATTCATGTTTTGCAACTTTTAAAAGAGATTTTGTTTTATTACAGCACCATCTTCTCCATAATACAAGGCTGGGGATGGGGAGCGGGGCCTTCCTGCTCCTGGATATGAGAAATCCATAAATTAAACTGGTATAATTCGAGATATTGCCTGTATGAAAATAAAGTCTACCCATCAAACTCCAGTCACAATTTCCCTTATTTGCTGTACCAACAAGACTCCTTGATAGGCTTCCTTCCTTGGAGTTCCAAAATTTGCTGACAGCTTTCTTTGGCTGCTGATACTTTCCCTAACCACTGTGATTTGGGCACATCTTTATCCATCAGACCAGAAAGTATTAGCTCGAGGCTGTGATCCCTGCCCCCTCAATCATATACCTGTTGTCCTCCCCTTCCATCTGCTTCCTTTTCCATTACCATCAGAAGAAATCTTGCAGATAAATTAAACATTTGCAATTGTGTCTAGTTTGCTTGCTGAAGTTGGATTTGGTGACGGTTGGAGACAGATGGTTTAGACTGGACATGTCAAATGGCACTCCTCCAAATTTGACTGAAATGGTATTAAAACTGCCAGAATATTGTATTATATCTCTCCAGACAAAACAGTTGGTGTCTTCCACCTCCAGTCCCCCTATGGAAAGTACAACTTTACTTATCAGGAGGCTGAAGCCAGTTGTGCAGCTGAGGAAGCTACCTTGGCCACCCTTCAGCAGCTGTCTGCTGCACAGCAGGTAATGTTGCAGGCAGTACCTTGGTCATGTCACAGGTTTATTTTGCCTCCTAGTGAAAGGGTTAATGCACTAACAAAATAAATCGTCTGTAGAAACGTATCGTTGTCTCAACACACCAAGTTTCTTGGCCCACTTCCAGCCCACTGTCACTTCTAGACTCTGGATCAGAGTACATCAGTCTTGCCATACTCAGCTGAAAAGGAGCTGAGCATTGTCAGCATACTGAGGACACCATCTCCAAATGATCTCTTCGAGATGTTGCAACCTTGCAGAATGTCATAGCCCATGTGCCAAAGGTCCAAGCAGCTGTGTCCCAGTATCATTTTAGATACTGGTCAATTAGATCGAAAACATGGAAATGCAATTCCCTTGATTCCATCTCAGTCAGCTGGGTCAGAAGGGTACCATGGTTTATGGTACTGGAAGTCTCTAAGAAATCCAAGGTTATCAATGGTCTTATTCCCCTTGCTTCTCTCCTGGTGACAATCATCCGTCAGGACAGTGATCAGGATTGGAAGCTAGATCAGGATGGGGAAGCCAGACTGAATTGGATGTTGATCTGTTCTTTCTGAGATCCGCTTGTAAACGATGAACAAACCAGCATGTGAGAGCAATGGTGATGTTACTTCCTTGTGAGATGCTGACTGCACTGGTTGGCTAACAAGGCTCATCCAGATGCCTGTCAGAATGAGAACACTACCTCTCTCTAGGCCAAACCAGACTCAGTAATTTGAGGGACATGAGTACACAGTGTATAAAGGCCTGGTGAAATACAATGGAAGAACCTTGTTCAAGTTACTGACAGCCTAAAATATAGGCAGCTAAGAGGATCCTGTTTTGTCTTTCTTTTCTCAGATGGGTTTCCACCTGTGCATAGTTGGATGGTTATTTAACAGGTCAGCAGGTTACCCAACGGTGTACCCAAGTGCAAAATGCGGCACTAACCATGTTGGGATTGTGAATTATGGATTTCGAAGTGACTTCAGTGAGAAGTGGGATGCTTACTGTTACAGAGCTAAAGGTAAGAGGGCCTTGCAAAGATGTTCTGTAAGCTTTCCTGCCACTTGAGAATAGTTATCCATCTATCACATTTTTACCGCTGCCCCCTCCCAGAGATCAGGGTGGCAGATATGGAGTCCCTCCCAGCAACTCTGAGGTAGGTTAGACTGAGAGAGATAGCTGGTCAGTGACTTTCAAGGCTAAGCGGGGCTTAATATGAAGTCTCACTCTGACTGAGCTGAAGCAGAGACTGTTCCAAAAGTCTAATTGAGGTACTTCCAGATCAATCTTTGCTCTCTCTTCCCTGAATTCCATTAGCCTTCCAGGTGTGTAAAACCCCTTGGATTAGTGAAGTTTGTCTCACATCGAAAGGCTGGTAAGTCTCACTCTTGTTCCTCCTTTTCAGATGTACGATGTGACTGCAGGGATGGGTATATTGGTGATGGCTATACCTGCATTGGGAATCTTCTGACAGTGCTGGCACAGCATGCAAACTTTTCGGTCTACTATTTTGTAAGTGCTGGTGCCACATTTGTGCTTCCATAGTCTGCTAGAAGCAGGCAGGCTTGGAAAGTGACTGTCTGCAGTAGTCTTGCTGTGTGTATTGCAGTGGATGACAGGAGGGAGAAATGGTCTTTTTCACAGCATAATCACTTAGGCGGTTGATGCCACGCAGCGCTGATGACGTCCCCCTTTCTGGCCACTAGGCGGAAGGCATCAAAATAACTAAAATTTGTATCTACCCCAACTTATTTCCACAACATTGTTTTCAAAGCTGTGGGTTTTTTTTAATTAGTATGCAGTAACAAAGTAAAAGCACTGTTAAGATCTTTATACTTTCTCCTAGCTGTCTGTATGTTTACAACCCATAATCTCCCAGTAAATTTACTTTGACTCAATCTCCACAACATAGTTTCTCCATGCCAACTGGTAACATGTGTTTCTTCTGCTGTCAGGGGCTCGCCATCATTTTGCATTCTCTGGAGCTGTGTCCAGTGACATTAGACTCCTAAGTTAAACCACCAGGTGGCATTTGTCTGGAGGTGTCGTGCATTTGCATCACCATACTACTTCCAAAAAACAACATTATCGAAATATAAAAGGAAGAGAAGGCCTCTAGGGAGTTTTCAGGGCCCCTGACTAAGGCCTGGTTTTTAAATGCAGAAGAATGAAGTGGTAAAATGCTGAGGTGGTACAGGAGACCACACCAATTTCAGACTGAAAGTGATGGATTCCAATTTTAAATGCTCCTTTGCATTCAAAACAACAACAATAACAAACCCAGCCTTTATGCAATTAGAAAACTAGCACAGCGGGGAGAAAGCTTATACCCCCTCTCTTTACCTACTGTGCTGGTTTTTTATTTGCAGGGAGTTTTTACCATAGGGGTACTTTCCAAAATGTGATCCATCACCTGTAATCTGAAGTGGTGCAGTCTATTCTGCCAACTTCATGTGTTGGCATGTGATTGGTCAGTTGACCGTATTAATAAATTTGATTTGATTCTAACAATTTCAGCATTTTGGTACCTCATTCTGTCCCATAAGTAAGTGCTGGCAAGTTACAACTGATTTATCATGATCCCTAGGGTTGCTAACTGCCAGGTAGTAGCAGGAGATCTCCTGCTAATTCAACTACTCTCCAGCCGATAGAGAGCAGATCACCTGGAGAAAAATGGCTGCTTTGACCACTGGACTCTATGGCATTGAAGTCCCTCCCCTCCCCAAACCCTGCCCTCTTCAGGCTCCGCCCCAGAAACCTCCCACCAGTTGAGAAGAGGGACCTGGCAACCCTAATGATCCCACCAAGGGACTTTCAAGGCAAGTGAGAAGCAGAATGGTTTATCATTGTCTTCTTCTGCACAGTCTTCCTCGGCGGTCTCCCATCCAAGTACCAACCTTGCTTAGCTTCTGAGTCCAGGCTACACCATGCTACCTTCCCTCTCCCCTCATTCTCTTCTGCATGTAACTTAGTCCTAAAAACATTAGGGGAAACAATTTGCATTCCATAATGGTTACCTTTGCATGTTTTAGATTCTATTATATTGAGGCTTTCTTTGATTGCTGTGGTTGATTTGGTTAGTTTAAATTCAGTGCCAGGTCATTTTAAAATACTTATATTTAAATGTATTAACATGTGCAAATGACTGATGGCTGCTGTGTAAGACAACTGCTACAAAGGTTTTCAACTAGCAGAAAGAACATTTGGTTTACTTTTACGTGTAGGAACTTCTTGGAGATTGTTTCTTTGGATTTGGTTTCAGCTAGGCAAAGCCACACCTTCAGGTTAAGAGCCAGGTTCCTTTCTCTGTTTCAGATGTTATTGGATTACGCCAATACCACCCAAGAAGGACTGGAATTTCTGAATCTCCTTTCTGATGAGACCACTTATAAAACCCTTTTTGTACCCCTGAACTCTGGCTTTAGAGATAATACAGTAAGAAGTACAGAATGAACTCAAAACTGAAGAATATCTGCACTGCAAACTGAAATTGGTTTAATGTTTATTTCCTTCTCCCAAGGAATTCTGAGAATTCTGGTACTGTAGGGAACTAGGATCAGCAGTAGAGATTTCTTAACACCTTCACAAAATGTCAGGGATGGCTTTGGAAGAGAATGGCTATGGAAGAGAATAGTTTATAGTCAGAAGTATGCTTGGTTGAACTTTCAGTGATTATTCTGTAAACAGTGCCATTACAAAGATGAGATAACTCCCTGTAGCTTGATTTGCCATGGGCCTTGCTCTAGCAATGCCAGAGAATGCTTATTCCCCACCCCACCCCTGAAGAGTTTTAACTTGGGTTATAGCTGCTGCCTCCCCATGCTCCCAAAGCTGCCTTACTAGCAACTGTTGCAGCAGTTGCAATGGCCGCTGTTGTTGCAGCCGTTGCAATGGCCGCTGTTGTTCCAACAGTCACGGCTGTTTCTGTAAGGGAAGAGAGGTCTGTAGGTCTATTTCCTCCTTGATATCTAGAATGAATATTGCTGTACCAGATTCCCAGGCACCCTGAGAAATGTAAATTGTTTATTATGGTCCTTTGACCAAACATAAAATATTTACAGGAACACCCTGGGAAATGTAGTTTTCTCTGGGTGCCTGACATCAAATGCCCTGCGAAAACTACATGGCCCAAGGTGCCTGTAATCTGGGACGCTGCCTTAGCACCAGTCTAATTACATGTGTGGTGGAAGAGTCAGCAAGTTGCATCCTTGCTGCCGCCATTACATAGGGTTGCCAACCTCCAGGTACTGGAATTCAATAAAATAGCACAAGAAAAGTACAACCTAACAATAAGGCGATAAGAACACTAGTATTGCTATTAAGAAAATGTATTGAGGAACAGCCTCACAAGAACAACCGCAGTTGTAGAGCAAATCAGACAACAGGTCTGGTGTAAGCAAAATACAAAACCGCATAAGCGTTATCAAGGTCAAGACACAACACAAGGCGTTCACAATGTAAAAGTCCATATATAAAGATTAATACAAATAGGCAACGAAGAATAGACATGCGCAATGGGCTTCCGGTAAAAATCCCATTTCACGAAGAATTTTTTCAAGCGTTCAGTCCTTCTGTGTGCCTGAAAATTCATTCACGGATTAAAGGAGTGTGCCTTCATAATATATCCAGCCGTCCGTCTATACTATGAAGGCACACTCCTTTAATCCGTGAATGAATTTCCAGGCACACGGAAGGATTGAACGCTTGAAAAAATTCTTCATGAAATGGGATTTTTACCGGAAGCCCATTGCGCATGTCTATTCTTCATTGCCTATTTGTATTAATCTTTATATATGGACTTTTACATTGTGAACGCCTTGTGTTGTGTCTTGACCTTGATAACGCTTATGCGGTTTTGTATTTTGCTTACACCAGACCTGTTGTCTGATTTGCTCTACAACTGCGGTTGTTCTTGTGAGGCTGTTCCTCAATACATTTTCTTAATAGCAATACTAGTGTTCTTATCGCCTTATTGTTAGGTTGTACTTTTCTTGTGCTATTTTTTTTTAATTCCATACTCCTGTTTAGCACCTGTGGCTCCTTGTTTGACAACCTCCAGGTACTAGCTGGAGATCTCCAGCTATTACAACTGATCTCCAGCTAATAGAGATCAGTTCACCTGGAGAAAATGGCTGCTTTGGCAATTGGATTCTACGGCATTGAAGTCCCTCTTCTCCCCAAACTCTGCCCTACTCAGGCTCTGCCCAAAAAACCTCCCGCCGGTGGCTAAGAGGGACCTGGCAACCCTACCATTACAGCACTCATCACAGCAGAGAAGTAGGGGGAGGGGGAGTGAGTTAGTGGTTCTTTTCCAGACCAGGTTAAAAATCCAAGCTGGGAAACAACTCGTGGGACTGCAGTGCTCACCTTATCCTGAATTTAAATATTACAAGATGCTGCCATTTGTATTCTGAACCAAGGAATTATGAACGTCGGTGGCATCACCAGCACAAGTAAAGCCTAGCCTTGCCACTGGTGTTGCTAAGTGCAGCGAGGAGACTTTGTCATGCCTCGAGACCAGCTTCATTTGAGTATAAGCCAACAAGCCAGCTCGTGGAGGATTTTGTGGCATTTCATGCTGGCTTCCATTTTGTGCTTTTACCATATTTGTTTTCTTTTATTTATAAAATTTACCTCACTGGTAACCAGTTTGCACCAAATTTAAATTTGCATTCATTTAAATGAATGAGGTAACCACTGTTTTCGTGTAGGAAAGGTGACAATTTTTTCTTCTTCAACCTTGCCTGCAACCTAATTGTCTACTACTCAAAGATGCTATGATTCCTGACCTACCAATGAAATAAACTGGTTTTATGTTACAGGCCTAACCCCAGGTCTGTTCAATTGACAGCCATTTGCTGTGCCCCAGGCGAGCATGTATGTATATGAAAGAAATCAGTACTGAACTGAAGGCAGCATGCAGTTTGCTATGATTTTGCTCTCCCCTTTAGGAGTTCAACAATCAAAGTGTCTGTTTATCAATAAATTAACTAAATGAAACTGAAACTTCTGTTGTTGTTTTTTACCAGTCTTTAACATTGAATGACCTGAAGCTTCATGTATCAGTGAGTGATGAGCCCCTGCTGAGCATCAATCTCACAGCTGGTGCAATTATATCTTCCCAAGCAGGATACAACCTTTCCATTGCAGACTCCATGAACAGCACCCACCCTCCGGTGAGTACCTGTAGATAACTGGGCAGAATCAGTTTTCTCTTTACATATTGCATTGATGATTTAAAAAACCCTTTGAATTAACTTTGAACAAAACACTGTCTTGATATCTAATTTGCTTCACAATTCTAAGATCTCTTTAAATACAATTTATTTTAAATGAATGATTTATTAATATTGGTTTCTTCACTTTTATTGTACCAGGGTTCTAAGGTGGTTAATGATACAGTGGTTGTTGAATGGGATATTCTGGCTTCCAATGGGATAATTCATGCTATTGAAACACCGTTAATGGTACCACTTCAATATGGGCATGTTGTTCAGGTTGGTTGCTGGTTTATTTATGACATTTTGTGGTGGGTTTGCTCTAGTGTGAAACCAAAATCTCATTGTTACAATTGTGAAAAGGCCCTTACATCCCCTGCTTGCCCAAGCAGATCAAAGGATTTGGTTGTGAAATCTACCTTCTGTTTCAGTTTTTACACTTATTCCTTCCTGATACTTCCTTGGGAATTAATATTTTAAGTAACTAAACATATGTTATTATTTCCAGTAAACATTGGCTGCTTCCACAAGGTATGGCTTCGCTTGTGTTACTTTCATTGCCACTGCAAATGTAGAGGCATTTGCCATGGCAGCAGTGCTTCCACTTAGGAGTTCTCTGTGCACTTTCCAGCTGTCGTTTTCCCTACCACAGCATTAGAGCGCTTTAAAAAAATATCAGTAATTTCTATAGTGGCAGGAGAAATGATGGCCACAAGGGGCTGATAGCAGGAAGGTGGTGCTGGTATGAAAGGCACCTTTGAACTACAGCCTTCACATCCGGATGGCTTGAGAATGTGCTTTGATCATGTTATTTCCTAAGAGGTTAGAGTGAAGCGGGTTTGAAAGAGAGCATACTGAGGATGGGGAAAACCTGGATAGAGGACAATATTATGTGGACACTCTTTTTTAAAAAAGTGCTCTGGATCAGTTTAGAAGCGAAGGTGGAGGAAAAACTGCCATGTGGAAATGGCTGTTGTCAATCTAGACCAGTAAACACAGTGATGGTGAAAGCAAATAATCATATAGCAAATCTCTAATTGATATTCTCTCATTGATATACCATCACCACCCCCAAACACACTCTTTGTTCAGTAGGGAATGTTTAAGGTGCAAAATGATGCTGCTGGAACAACAGCAGAGACAGAAAAGGAAATACAAGGTGACGGGGTCTGCCAAAGTAGGTTAAGGACCCCCCCCCTTCCATTGATGTTGGCTACTGTCCATTTTTAGTCTCTCTGAAAAGAGCACAGTTTCTCACTTCCCGTTCTGATATTGGTTGCTGCATAAAAATACAGTACTTTGGCAAAAGTACCCTTGATGAAAAGCAATGAGGAGGTTAAAATGTGCTGAAGTTGCCCTGTGGGCTAACATTTTCAAGCATGAACAAAGCATCTTTGCTTTTTTCAGGTTTCGGGTGCTGTAAAAGCATCTGCTTTGGCTGTAACCGTCAGTGTGAGTACTGTTGCTGTAGTGCTGCTATGTGTAGCTATTGCTGGAGTATCCTACTACTACCTCAGAAGAAAGAATCAGGGATTCCAGTTTCGCTACCTGAAGGTATTTACATGATTTGTTTAATAGGAAAGGACTGTACTCTGTGTATGTACTTCTGTTTCTGTAATTAGCCCCCTACAGACTTTTTTCCATTGCTGTTACTTCTGCCACTTGGTTGTAATCTTATTTGTGGTCACAAAAGATTGCTGATATTCCTTTAATCCCAACAACACTGCATCTGTGGTTACATTTAAGAAGAGGAAATTGTATTGCAGTCTTGTTTGGCTGACACTAATGATCTCAAAAACCTAGGAGAATAAATCCTGTGTAATTCTGATAGTTGAGAACCTTGCATTTTCACTACTGTGCAGTTAACTGAAATCAATCAAGGAAAATGCTAACCAGGATGAGGGAAGCAAATTTAGCTTTGTTGTAGAGCTAAAGTCTGCAGTTCAAATTTCAGAACTGCAAGGAATGGCCTTTGGCAAGCCTCAGGATCAACCTTCTGTCTGTAACAAGGGGATAATTAACACTGGCTTTGTTTATAGGATTGCTGTAATGGTTACTGAGATAATTTTCACTTTCCAAAGTCTCAATGTTGTACATAGAACAGGCGTTGGCTCTGCCCTTTTCCGATCAATTCATCAGTACTGCCATTTGTAAGGCAAAGAAATGCTTAATCTGTTTGTACTTTGCTTATAGGCTGAGCTGGAAGATGAAGAGCCGTTGCCCTGGGAGGAAAGGAACCCAGCCTTGGTGTCCATCCCAAATCCCATCTATGGAGCACATAGTTCTCTCTATGATGAGCCATTTGAGGTAAGAGAGCCAGGTTATTTATGCTTTGGTATTAGCTGCATGTTCCAGGCTGAAGTGGCCCACTCCCCCCCCCCCCGGGTTCTTCATGATTACAGCCCACTTCAGAAGTCACTTCGACACTGGTGCACAGTTGCTTCGCCTTTCCAGGGACCCCTTTAAATGTGACTTTTTTGTTTTGCTCTGGACCCGGTGAGAAGCAGCCACTTGGGAGTTCATGAAGAATCACAGCTCGGGGCTCAAAGAGCACGCCCTTCTCCTGCCCATTGTTCTCTCCCCTCCCTACCTCTTCCTACAGAGGCAACTTTCCTCCGATGGAGGACACTTTCTTTTCTACTGCTGTAGACATGGGAATTAGCAAGGGGCTAAGCACGTTCAGCAGCACGTGCCAAAGGGAGCCCTACTGAGTTCAAGGAGCCTAGCATGTGTGTCTCATTGCCAGCGAGACACCCCCCCCATTCTCGTCAACTATTGTTACCCCACCGCTGTTTGATTTAGGGAATTAAAAAAAGGGGGGAGTGAGGAAGCTACTGGCAAAGAAAAAGTTAAGTACGCCCTCCTGCCCTCTCTCCTCTAGTGCCAATATCGCTATTGTTTCACGGAAAATGGGGGGGGGGATAAAAGCGCTAGGGAAATTGTAATTGGGGTGAGAATATGGTGGAGGGGCAAATCTTATGCCTGCCTTCGGCACACAAAATAGCACCATTTTTTTTCTTCTCTGAGGACCAATTACAGCGCTGGCCAGCTGGCCAATGGGAGGGTACAGGGGGAGGGCGACAATGACGGCATTCCACTCCCTTTGGGGCGGAATACTGAGGGCTGCCTTTGAATGAATAAGCACAGCCTTGCACTTTCTTTTTTCAATGTGCAGCCATGAATAGGCATTTTTACATTTGGGTTATTTAACTCTGCAATGAGCGAGTGGCAAAGACAGCCTTTATAAATGACCCCAGTCTTCAGCGTTTATTGACTTATTTTTGCTGACTCTCATTAAGTTGGGAAAGCAGGGATTTTTGGCTGTTGGTATCTTTGACAACTGTACAAGTGGAATGAAGGTATTTTCCATAACATTTTCTTATTTGAATTCAATTACTTTATTAGCCTTGTCAACTTTCAGGCAGTGGGATGAAGTATTGTGTTCAAGCAACCCCAAATTACAACTGCACTTTATTTATTTGCTTCATTTATATTCTGCCATTCTCCCCTGTGGGGACTCCAAAGCAACCTACCTTTTTCTCCTCTCTGTTTTGTTCTCACAGCAGCCCTGTGAGTGTATCTGACTAGTTCAAGGTTACCCAGCAAACTTCCACGACAGAGTGGAGATTTGAACCTGGGTCTCCCAGATCCTAGTCCAACACTAATTGCTATACCACACTGGCTGAATTCATCTGACTGGAGTATAGTTAATTGCTTCCTTTTAATTGAACATTAGTTTAAGTAACATAAAAATAACTTCAAGAATTTAAGGGGGGAAAGCAAACATCAATAAGAATTGCAGGCATTCCCTTTGAACACAACAAATTATTAACACAAAGCTAAAACTTTTGCTTCTTAACTGAAACTAGCATAGCTAAATACTTTCATTTTTCTTTAATTTATCTTTTGTAGGTTAGGTTAGGTTCACGTTTATTGCATTTGGCCAAAGAAAGTTACAAGAACTGATAAAAGTCCCTATAACAATCATTAATAAAAGTTACATTTTTGCATCAGAATAAAAATAAGTATATCTCTCAAACCCACCAGAATTTATCAAAATACTGGAGAACGACACATAATGTTCTTTAAAAATGTAACGTTTGAAGTTATTTGGGAATACCACAGCATTAAATAAACAGCAATACCACTCCAAACTTCATATGAATGAGAATAAACCCTAATAGTTAGGTCTCAAGCCCAAACTTTGAAGGGCTGCCCAAATAATGTTCAGTTATAATTAGTAAATCCCACTTCCCATCAAAAAACGAGTTTATGACTCAGTTATGTTCAGTTTTACTATGTTGGACCAGCCTGAGCCGGATTTTCTTTGCTGCCAATGTAAAAAAGGGAAACTTTATGGGAGACTACTGTCTCTGTATCTGCAAGGAGAAATAAGATCTTCTCCGTCACAGTACGTTGGACCAAACTGGCCAGGATTGCCTCTAGACTTTTTGCCTTGGCATAAGATATAATGGGCAATCTAACAAATAATGGCACAGATCTTCTGTAAGGATAATGGAAAACTAGAAATGGCAGGGAGTTCAATGTTCTTCTCTAAAAGGTCTGATCTAAACATGGTCATCTGCAGGTTGAGACCCATGAAAAGGGCTGGTTTGAGCTGCCACTCCACATGGTGGGCATAGCTTTTAAAACGCTCTGACTCCTGACAACCATCCAGTATGTAAGGACATCTACACATCACCGTAATATGTACCAGCTAGCAGCTGTGTACACTTTATACAATTAATATGTTTATTAGCATTTAATACATGGTAAGTATTATCTTAGCTGGACTGGTGAGAGGATGATAAAACTCAAGCTTGATAAATGGAGGAGTTTGTCAGACTCGCCTTATGTGTGCTGTATTGTGGTTTCAGGATTCTGCCGGAGAAGACTTTTCAGATACACATGGAATTTTTGCAGATCAGTAAGTTTATCTGTACTGCAGGAAAAAAGTGTTTCCCAGGAGCGTTGCCATTCAGAAGGAACAGAGTGTGGTCTTGGTTATCATGGTCTGCTGTGGTGTCTTTATGCATCCAGTGGGAGCAAACTGACAAGTGACCTTTAGGTAAACTGTGAAGACTCATCAGCTTAGACATACGGCTGTTCCATTCCTCTTCTTAAAGACTTGGACTGGGAATTGAGATCTAAAGAGCCACATGCGTGGAGACATCATCAATGTTCTCTTCTGAATGCAGCACCTTGTGCTGTGCTAGATGCTGCTTTGAAGGGTCTTTCAGTATTGTGGAATTGTTTAGGGGTGAAGTGAGGAGCTGGAGGAAAGAAGGGATCCTTGAAAAGTCCTGATGCATGCTCAGGATCATTTATGGGCAGTTATCTGCCCATAAAGTAAACTTTAGCCATATGTAATATTATAATGAATGAATGTTTTTGTTCAGGATACTGCAGAGAACTTGCAGCGGGTTACTAAAAATCTTCCGAGGTGGACAGTGTTGATCATTTTTCTCTGAAACTGCATTGTTGGCCCCTCTGTTGAAGATGCTCTTCTATGTTACACAATTTGAAATAAAAACATTACCTGTCAACTGTAATTGGAGAATTGTTTACATATTGTGCACATGTTTATAATGGGTTGTTTTTGTCAACCTAACTTAAAGCATACTTCATTGCCCATTAAACACGGAGGAGGCATGTAGTAAAAGGACGGATAACTTCATCGGCAGATTAATCCTTGTATATATGTGGTCCTGCATCACTTCGATGCTGGTCTGCTGCCTCCCTGAAGTGTGGTCTTCATCAAAGATTTGCTCAAGGGCAGTATGATAGCAGCAGTTTTATTTTCTATTCCTGTTCTAATTATGGCTCGCGTGGAATTGGCCTTTTTCACAGCAGCCGCATACTGGGTTGACTCCACAGTTCCAGTGCCCAGCTCAGATCACACAGTTGAATGGTGTGTGTGTGGGGGGATCAGTGCCCTACAACGTACTTGATGACAGCGTCTAATGACTTGCAGTTGCAAATGAAGCCTTACAAAACACTGACACTTGACTGCAATGTTGTCCTGTGACGTTACTTCAACATTCTGCTGCAAGTAACGACATGCAGAATGAGTACAGTAATCTGTAAGCATATAGAAATGGCTCCTCAGTCTAGCAGAAATACAAGCTGCCCTACTAGTGAGAATTCTCACTGTTTCAATTTTTATTAATTTCTGAACAGCAGCCACACAACTACCCAGATTCATACAGATGGGCCAAGCAAGCTGAGAATAAGAGCCATTTAGCAGATCTGTGTCCATTCTTGTCTTTGCTCTTTGTTTCGTGCACCATGCTCAACTGGTTCTTTTAAATACATGTTAGCACCTTCAAATTTATCTAAAGTGTTCACATCAAATCTTTTAAATAAAAGATAATTATTTTAGCTATCTTCACAATTCTAATGCACTGTGTATTGGCGATAAGGCAAAAGTGATACAGGTTACTAGACAACAGGTCAGGGCCCAGGTCTTAGCACTGGAGGTGTTCCTACTAGAGGATGTACAAACATTCCATTCTGGCAGTATTATCACAGCTAAGGTACTTCTAAACATAACACTTCTATGTAGACAAGTCCAAATAGAGCTGTGTAGCATATATAGATGTTGAAAATACCAATCACCTGTATTTAACATTCAAACCCAAGGCCCTGACTAGAACATCTTGGGCAAATTTCCTTGGCGAAGAAACAAAATTTGACTTTTCAGGAAACCTTCCTTCTCCAATCTCAGTCTCTTGGTCATCAGTAAAGCATTTTCATAAGACAATTTTCCTACTCTTATTCAATCCCTCCCAGGTATCTTCTCTTACAAAGTGCCGGGAGGTGTATCAATGGCCAGTAACTGGGTAGCAATGTGTGGTGGAGCAGTCAACGCCCCTCATAAGCAGCATCTCTTGCCACTGGTGTTTTTTAACCTGCCCATCCTGCCTTCTTTCACCGGATGTGCAGCATTTCCTCTAAGAATGGTGTCTTCATGCAACCAGTACAGAGCTGATCCATCCAGAGAGGAGCTTCATGCTGCAGAGGGGTTCGCCGAGGGTAGAAGGTGAAGTTCACGTCATAGTTAAGCAGGCTGCTGATAGACGCCATGTAGATGTCAGAAAAACGAATCAGTCTCCGAGAAAAGTAGGTCGGGTTGTGGAAGGTTCGAAAAATGCTTCCAAACTGGGGATTAAACAGGTTTTTCGCAAGTGATCTGAAAGGAAAGAGTTAGATATTATCAGCAACATCAGCGACAATTTGGATTTTATCCATAACTGCTATGCTACGTTTCCCCAGAAGGTGCCACCATTATCCTCCTTTGAACATGTTAGTTCTTGGGAATTCTTTGAAGGTGTGGGAGACTTCAAGGAACACAACGCTATCCAACCAGAAAACACAAATGCTATTAGGTTTAAAATTCAATATCAAAGGCAGGGATTCAACAAATCTTTCCATCAAAGGGGAAGGATTTCCACAACATGAAAATGTTTTGCTAGCCGCAACTGTTTCCATAATTGTTCATATGAGTGCGATGTTTAACAGAGACACCAACATGATGTTGCCATTTGTGGAGTATGGTGAAGCAAAATTATTTTTTTTATAATGTATTTATTTTATTTGGTATAGGTACAGAAGGCAAAAAAAGGGGGTGGGTAAGAATCCTTCTGATGATGACGAAGAAAAATACTGCATATACATATCTCAAAAGATTAATCTAGCAGAATGCATTGTAGCTTTCGTTTATAATTACTATCCAGGCGAAAATGTAAGTGCATTTTAAAAATAAACATTATGTATATTCTGTAACTAACCAGATGGTTTCCTGCTTAACTAAACAACTACGAATGATTATATAACATTGAATTTTTAATGTCGTACTGACACTGAAACAGAATTTTTTTGAAGAACATAAGGATAAGTTATAGCAAGAGTTACCTAATTTCCTGTCGTTCTTTCACCCACTCTAGCAGCACTTGCTTTGATTCAGCATCTCGATACATCTGAAATTTAAAAAAATTTATTTTGAACATGCCTATTCTAAAGATCAGTTCTCTGTTACAGAAAATACCTTTCTATAAGTGGAAGCATCTTGACAGCACATAACAAGCACATAAATACCTGTTTTTAAAATGTTGTGGATGTCAAATTAATTCACATTTTGGGGTGGATTCAGTTGTCTTACAACTATGAATCTCCATTTTTTTTGTAGATTGTATATAATAAGTATAGATTATAAAGTTCGTACCTTTGTTTTTAAATCCCGAACCACAAATTAACTGAGATACATATTAGATAGTAAACAAAGCTTTAATGAAAGGTAAAATTGAGGTGACAGTGAAGTTTGTCACCATTCTTCTCTTCACCCTCCATAAATAACATCAGTGTCAGAGTCACAGTAAAAGGCATGCATCACCAGAATCCTCCAGTGGTAATCACAGCTAGAGATGAGGGAATCTCCTCTGGCAGGTAAGATTGTTGGAGATTTTTTGCACTATTTGCATAATTCCAGGTATTGGAAGGCCTTGCTTGCCCCCTTGCCATCTTATAGAAGTAACAAGGAGGTTTATACTCACTCTTTTCCCCCTGTACCAACTTACTTCTCCTCTGCCTAGGACTATGAGCTTTTAGGCAGCTATTGAGATGGCAGCAGCAGGAATAAGGCCACACTGTCTTATCAGAGTATGGCCCACAGCTAGCAGCTGTCGGCAACTGAACCAGAAGGCTCTGAACAGGCCTTCTGACTATGATATCACTGCAGCCAGGTTACTTTTAAATGAAAGAACTGAGGAGGGTCTAATCATAACCTCACTAAATGATGCATGTGTTACTTTACTACCACCATGCATGTGTTACTTTACTACCACCAAGGGTCTTTTTTACCTGCATCCTCTCCAGAAGTCCTGTAAGCGCCTGTTGCCAAGTCAAAGAGTGCATGTATTGCTCTGTATTAATGATACGGATTTCAGTTTCCAGTTCTGGAACAATGGCTCCTGTTCTCCAACCATGGAGCAGCATAAGATCCTAACAGAGAAGAAGGCAGCAGAGTGGTTTAATACTATAAGGCCCTATGATGCAGCCTTGCAAATAAATTACTAAGAATGTTTTATTAGTCCCACCCACCCTTGAAATTGAGGCATGTCAACTGAATGAACAAAAGGAGAGGGGCTGTGGCTCAGTGGTAGAGCCTCTGCTTGGCACGCAAAAGGTCCCAGGATCAATTCCTGGCATCTCCAGTTAAAGGTCTAGGCAAGTAGGTGATGTGAAAGACCTCAGCCTGAGACCCTAGAGAGCTGCTGCTGGTCTGAGTAGACAATACTGACTCTGATGGACCAAGGGTCTGATTCAGGATAAGGCAGCTTTACATGTTCATGTGTTCAAAGAGAGGCCATTCGCATTCAGCTTACAATAACGTCCCTAACTTGGCATTTATGAGAATGGGATGCTGACAAACACTAGCTGTGATCACCTTAAAAAAAATCACTTCTTTAAATCTGAATGATAATCTTGTGGGATGTTTTGGCTGTGGAAGGATGCAGGCACTGCCAAGGTTACGAACACAGCAGCATCCTGTGACCATGAAGCTTGGTTGTGGAGGACTGTTGCCCAAGATTTGCCTGTACTTGACTCCAGGAGGCAGGCTTGACAAGGGCTCTACTTTCAGGTTTCACTGCACAGGTTAGCCCTTCTTGAAAGAGGTATTTCCAACCCCCACAATGTTCTGTGCAGTTTCTGGACAGATGTTGTGAGGAAAATGCCTCCGATCATATATTGTTTGCAATGGTAGGCTGTGGAGGTTACTCATAAGCAGATCAAGCCTTCATCTGTTTCAAGTGGCTAATGACATAGGGGCCATGTAGCTGTTATTTTTCTTTAATTAAATATGTATACTAAAATTATATTGAAGACTAAAGGCAATTTAAGCTAAAAACACAAGACAATATATTCTAACACAAGGCTAAAACCTGTAGTGTCAGATTTCGGAGCAGCAGTCTCGGTCACTTCCATAAACTCAGCGAAGTGCATGAGAGATTATGTACAAGCCATCTGCTTGAGACTAAGGGTACCATCTTGCAGTGCCAAGGGGCAGGTTGGACAGGTGGGGAGGGGCTCTCACACAGCAGCAGAAGATCTGCTTTGCATGCAGAAAGTCCTGGGTTCAATGCCCAGAATCTCCAGTTAAAAGGATCAAGTAGGAAGTGATGTGGAAGACCTCCACCTGTGACTCTGGAGAATCACAGAATCATAGAGTTGGAAGCAACCATCAGGATCATCTAGTCCAACCCCATGCACGATGCAGGAAATTCACAACTAATTCCCCCCCGCACCCCCAGTGACCCATGCCCAAAAGATGGCCAAGATGCCCTCCCTCTCATGATCTGCCTAAGGTCATAGAATCAGCATTGCTGACAGATGGCCATCTAGCCTCTGCTTAAAAACCTCCAGGGAAGGAGAGCTTACCACCTCCCGAAAAAGCCTGTTCCACTGAAGAACCGATCTAACTGCTAGCCACAGTTGATAATACTGACCAATTGTCTAACTTAATATAAGGCAGCCTCATGTATCCATGGGTTTGGCAGCTGGGAAAGGTGAATTCCAAGATCCCCCCTTCACTGGGGATAAGAAGAATTCAGCTTACATTTTCACTGCACCTCACTTAAAATGTACCACCAACCAGCCCCTGCCATTCCTTTTACCAAACGGTGGTCTCATGGTACAGGTATGAGCCTATCTTCCAAAATCCAGTGAACATCCACAGGGAGATTGAGCTGGTAGGTTTCTGCAGAGCTGTTTATTTCATTTTTACGAGAAAAACAAAGTATGGTTTGAGCACTGTGTTGCATCTGTGTTCAAACTTTATGTCCAGAAGTGGCTAGGCAGAGAATGGGAGTGGCAGATGACCAAAAATGAGCTCACACAAAAGCATCTCCATCTGAATGAGATGTCAGAGGAAGACTGCTCGACCACCCCTTTTTCCACCTCATGCCCACCACTGGCAAGTGGGCTACTGACGTGAGGGTTTGCCAGCAGTCTTGGAGTGCAAGGCAGCCCTGATGGAACTGGGGGTCCACTAGTCTGGATTTACATCAGGACAGGGTGAAAAGTGAACCAGCTACTCAATGGAATGTGATCACACTGAAGAAAGAATGAAAGCCACAAGACTAGGATGTTTCCCACAAGCATATCATAAAGATTCAATGGAAAAAATAAAGGAGCATCTCCTTAGATTTTGCCAGTAGGCAAAGAACACCAAGCAGTACCGATAGAACAGAAACAGGAATTTCCATGGGGGAGGGCAGTACTTACTGCAAGGTCACTGTACAAATGGTCACCAAAATAAAGGACCTTGGATCCACGCCAGCCTGTTAACCGCAGAAAGTCAAACAGATTACCCTGAAAAACAGGATATATAAAAGAGTGTGAGGATAAACCAAATACCTCATTCCTTTCTGCAAGGGGAAAGAGAAGGGGGGAAAAACCTTTGCACGGCTTTCTTCAAAAGGTCAAAAGAAGTAAGTACTTTGATTTTTTTTTTTTTTACAAAACAAAACCAACAAAGGGAAATATTTGTTCAGAATAAGCAGCTTATTAAAAATGCTGTGGCTAGAGGCTAAGAATGTTCTCATGGGAACTTTGGTTTTTCAAAGACGCTCTTTTTTTCAAATTTGACAAACAATCACATCATTTATACAAATTCACATTTGACACTGCTTGGGAATACACATTACCAACCACTTTTAGGTTTACAGACCAATTTATCCGGAAGTCTCACAACGGGCAATATGCTTAACTCATCCATTTGGACTACAACCCCACAAAATATACCATTGCTATGCCGTTGCTATTCCTATTTCACCTTGAGATATTGCAGCAAATGTATTGATTTGCCATGCAATGATTTTGTCTAATTTTAAAGCAGGTATTCTAGATCACAGTATGCTGCCCTCCAACTTCTCAAGAGGGTGCATGATAACTTCAGCCATAAACATGGCTTGTGCACGGGCAGAGATTCTTGATAAAAATCAAACCCTAAATGCTGCAGCAGAGTTTTCTTCTGAGGTTCTCCTGTATTTTGGGGTAGAACAGCTGGTGGAGAGCAAGGCCTGCTGCTTGAATGAGAAGGCTTAGCACACTTGGTGTGCGCAGAAGAGCTTCTATCAACAGCATTCAAGGTACGACTAGAACATAATAGTTGTAACTCGCCCTGAGCCAAGTTCTGATGGGGAGGGCGTGTCAAAAGTCCAAGAAATAAATAAATAAACAACAACTGTCTTGCAGTTTTGGAGGGCTTGTAAAAGAGAACTCTTTAGAAGAGACTTCAGGTCCTTGAGGATGCCTGGAAAGACGGGGAAGTCCTTCTGACTTTAACTGTTCTACTGTCTTTTAGAATTATGTTGTACCAATTTCACTGCTACCTTGGATCTTGGTTATATGGTAGAAATGTTTTTAGTAAATACTTGGGGGGAATAGAGAAATGTGCCAATTTGAAGGGAAAGTTTTATTATTAAAGGCAGTTAGTCATTCTCATAGTCGTAACCCTGCCAACAATACAATTCTTATGCTGAAATGGGAAGATTCTAATTTGTTAAGCTCCTGCAATTAATTGGGAGCAACATAAATAGAGAGCTGGTATCCAAGATAATTATCCAACTGGGAATGTTCTGCAGATGCTGCATGTGTACCAGATCATGTGGTACGCTGAACCCACAAAGCCTCTTCCCTCCTTTGCTGCCTCGTTCCCATAACATTCCATCACTAACCCCAGATGCACTTATTCATATTTTATTTGGATGACATTAAAACTTCACCCAAAATTCTGTCCTTTGACTCAGCAATTAAATACAGCAACATACTCTGAGCTTACTATTCTTAGGGCTTCATTTCAACGAGAATCCATCTCAGAAGCAGTTTGCAGTTCTGGAGAGTTCAACTACAGACCATGAGAAGTGGGCTAACACCACTACCGTAACCATCCTCCAGTGATCAGCCTCCCAAGCTAGTAGCTTCTCTAGACCCTGCTAACCCCTGGCCTAAAAGACATGAAAGACATAATCTATTTGCCTTACCATGTCAACCCAGAGGAGCATGCCATAATGTAACCAGGCTATTTTCCTTCAGAAACCAAGTGCTCAAAAAAAATTTTTAAAAAAAAACTATGAATAGCATTTGGGATGAATAGAATTTGGGAAGATTACTATCTGCCTCAGTAGAGCATAATCACACCTAGCCTTTATCTTTTAGCAGCAAATATATATGCACCATAGGGTTTAAAAACCAGAAGCAATTTCAGTTGACTACTAATAACTGAGAAGAATGACCCCTGCTAGGATTGCAAACCTCCAGGTAATAGCTGGAGATCTCCTGCTATTTCAACTGATCTCTAGCCGATCAAGATCAGTTCACCTGGAGAAAATGGCCGCTTTTGCAATTGGACTCTATGACATTGAAGTCCCTCCCCTCCCCAAACTCCACTCTCCTCAGGCTCCACCCCAGAAATCACCAGGTATTTCCCAACTCGGAGCTGGCAACCCTAACCCCTACAGAGTGAAGTGGAAAATAGCTGCTATTCCCTCCCCCCAAAGAAGTCACAACCAAACGCCATGCTTGTTTCCATGTTTCAAGACAACCTCAGAAAATCCAGGCCTCCTTAAATATTAAGTGATGAATTACTACTAAATCGTCTTACCTGTTTGTAGATCTTCCCTTTTTCCAATTTGTTTATTTTGTCCCACTGAAGTGAACCTTTTTCATCCATTTTTCTGAAAGGTCTGCCCCCCAAAAATAAAATAAAATAATAATATTACAGGCCATGTCCAGACACAGTTGCCCAGTTACCTATCCATGAGCTGAGCAAAGAATTAAGCCCAACAGTGTAGGAATGCGGTGCTCAAATTACAAGTGTGCTCCCCCTCCCCCTTGCAATGGGCTCCATTTAGCAGTAGTAGAAGGCCCAGGAGAAGGGCATGATTTGGAAAGGAATAACCTATCTATCACTGCCGTCCACTCTACTCTCCTTGGAGGGCCCAGTGCTGGCAGTGTTGCCTTTTCTGGGCCCCACCTGTCACAAGCACAGTAAGAACAATCAGAAACGTTTATTATTACAGGCTTGGGATGTCTGGGGGAGGGAGAAAGACCAGGAATAATCCTCATTAGAACATAGATTTAGGAAATCCGTGTCACTTGATATAGCTCTATTGTAATCGTTCTCTTTCTGAATTTCTGTATTCCAACAGGAGGTGAAACATTAGTAGTGCAGTATCCAGCAGAAATAAGAGGCAGTGGGTCTTAGTAGTTTGTAGTCTGAATTGAAGAGCATTCCCAACACTATCCTGACTGTTATGTACACACTCTCATAAATCTGGGCCCCAGTGTCCCTAGAATGTTGTGAACATTTTGTACAGCAACCTGTATGAACAGAACAGAACTGGGGTGTGTGACTAACAAAGAGGATCTGAAATGGGACTGGGGTGGGACTTGTGGATATTGTTAAGGGCCCCTAATCCTCCTCCCATAATTCAAGCACGGGCTTAAGGTATATATGCCTGAGGTTTAATACAATGGAAGATATGTAACTCTAGAAAATTAAGACTTACACATTCAGCAACTGATAGAAGAGATGCAAGTATTTCTCAAATACATTAATTTTGGAGGGCTTATTAGGACTGATTAAGAATCACTCATTTATCTCAAATAGGAATTTTTCTTCTTTATATATATAGCTCTTCTTTAATCTAGATAAGTACAATATCTAGCTCCCTACAAGCTTGGAAAATGTTTAAAAAAATCTGATGTGGTTGCCAGAATGTTGAATTTAGATGTGGGAAAGGCAAGGTCCAATCCTTGCTCAGTTATGGAATTCACTGGTGGTTTGGGGAACGCCATTATCTCATAGCCCACTCCTGGAGGAGTATTCTGAGGCTATGCTGCTGCTCTTCAAGGAAAAGCATTTGTTGGGCTCGTATCCACATTATTTTTTAAATTATATGTACCATTATGACAAAATTTAGCACAATTTAGAGGTTCCTATTTAAAAAACATAGAGGGAGCACTTTGACCTTTGGCAAAAGTCAATTCGTAATGCTTAAATGGCACACAGTCTCACTGCTGTGCATGCACTGGCAATGCCATCAATATAACGGAAGGCAGAGGCAGGCAATGGCAAACCATAGGGTTGCCAGCTCTGAGTTGGGAAAAACCACCTTCCAAAGCAGCCATTTTCTACAGGTGAACTGATCTCTATCGGCTGGAGATCAGTTGTAATCCCAGTAATCTCAGGAGATCTCCAGCTAGTACCTGGAGGCTGCCAATCTTATCACCCACCTGTGAACTTCTCTTGCCTTGAAAACCCTACGGGGTCACCATAAGTTGGCTGCAGGTTGACGACACAGTCCACCACCACCAGAACTCTAGTGGACACCAGGCTTGCCACCTATTTAGCTATACAAAACAGGGACTTGTTCTATATCCCTGTCTTACTAAGCAGTGGTGGGAGATGAAGTAGGTATGGAACATTTCCACCAATGTCCACCACTAATGAGGTTATGGCTTGGCCATCATCTTGGTACAAAAAGGCGGGGTATTAGTTTACAGAGAGAGCTAGCATAGTGTAGTGGTTAAGAGGGGAGACTCTAATCTGGAGAACCAGGTTCGATTCGTCATTCCTCCACATGAAGCCTGCTGGGTGACCTTGGGCCAGTCACAGTTCTCTCAGAACTCTTTCAGCCCACGCAGAGGAAGCAATGGCAAACCACCTCCGAACATCTTTTGCCTTGAAAACCCTACGGGGTCATCATAAATCAGCTATGTCTTGATGGCACTTTCCACTACATTTATAGAGCCACTACAAAACAAACCCCCCACCCCCAAAAAAACACTTCACAAATAACTTGAGGGAAAAGTACACTCAAGGACTTAAAGCTCCCCCCGCCCAACTCCTAAATGACCCTTTAGAATTTTTGGAGGGATTAAAGCCATGTATGAGAAGCATTTCATCTCGACACAGACCTACTAAAACAAAAAGTTAGAAGAGTCACAGAGGAAATATTTCATATTTAAGAATGAGGATTGTTTGAGAGCTTGTTGATGAGAGCAGCAGAAAGAAAGAAATTGGCCAAATAATTTGTTGCGAGTTACATAATGCAAAGGGGGGAAAAACTGGGCACTGAATTACTTTCCATTTCTTAGATGGCAAGGACCCCAAGGTAACTGCCACAGCAGATCAAATAAAAATAGGGTGAGCTAGGACAGAAAGTTTTAAGAAGAACCGTGGAGGGGGAAAAATAAGCATTTCTCTTGCCTGGGACTTATTGTCATTGGCAGGCACTGCACAGAGTGTTAGATGAATTCCAAGCATACAGCAATATAGTTTCTCTAACATGTTTCCACAAACCCAATGGTTTTAAATGGAGCTATTATGTGAGTTTCTTTAGGAGCTGCATATTATACTAAATGTACAGCTGCTGTCTAAAAAATGACAATTCCGTGTTTAATTCCTCCTTTCATACTTAGGAAAATTTATCAGAGTCATGAGACCATGATGTTCTTTCTACCTTCTCACAGGCTCTTCTTCTAGCAACCAATTATGTAACATGGATGAGCACAAAACTGTGAGGCTTCCATTTCTGGCATCAGCTGCTTATTGAAGGTAATGCACCGATTTGGTCTAAACAATATAATACAGCAAAGAAACATACTTGCGTTTATCAGTGAAGAAGCTGGGCTTATCTGCTTGCACGATGACCATATCAAAGAGGTCTCTCCAGTCCTTGCCAACCATGTAGTTCATTCCCTTATCACTGTAGGCAAAGCAGGAAAGTTGATTCATGAAATCCAGTTCCTTGATACTCCAGAGATTTTGAGTTTCAGAACCTTTCTGAAGGCATTTTGTACAACTTCCATCCTTTTTTTGAACATAACAAATGGAGTGAAACCATTTATTAATGCTCGATGTTATTCTGTATCAAACTCAGAGGAGATGCTTCCAAACCATTTGTCTTTCCTTTATTTTAAATTGCAGACTCGCTGAGGGTTAGGGTTGCCAGCTCCAGGTTGGGAAATACCTGGAGATTTTTGGGGGTGGAGAATGTGGAGGGAGGGGTGGGACATCAATGGGGTAAAATGCCATAGAGTCCACCTTCCAAAGTGGACATTTTCTCCAGGAGAACTGATCTCAGTCGCCTGGAGATCAGTTGTAATAGCAGGAGATCTCCAGCCATCACCTGACAGTTGGCAACCCTACTAAGGGTTAAAAAAGAGTGGCCTGAGAAGTGAATATGACCCGGGAACAAGCCAAGGGGGTGCCCCTGTGGTGCTACAGGCCAGCGCTGCAGGGGCCACTCACCTCAGAAGTGTGCACATAATGGGTATTAGCTTACCCGTTGCTTCCTCCTAAAAACTGGCAGCAAAGCAGGAAAAACCAGTTGGTGAACTGACACCAATTACCACTGCCAATGAAGGGTCTGAGTCAAGTGCCCCCTGAGGCTCTGGAAGAACTGTTAGAGCTTGGGTATGCTTGCTCTTGCCCAACAGTGGTCCTCTAGGGCAGCGGCTCACCAGGACGTTTCCCAGAAAGTTAAATGCCCCCCCCCCCCGGATATTTAACACATCTTAATGACGATGGACCTTTAAGCCCCACAGAAAGAACACTATAAGAGCTATGCTAAGGCAGGACAGACCTAAAGTTTGTGTTTGCTGCCACTAGGGTTACCAGATCCCCCCTCTCCACCTGCAGGAGGTTTTTGGGGCGGGGCTGGGACAGCAATCCACGTGTGTGGCTACACACAATGCAATTACATGACTTCTAGGTTTACTCCCGGAAGTGCCGCATCGGATTGGATGCTTTAGCACTTAAACCCACACTAGTGTTTTGTGGGTTTGAGTTCTGAAGCGTCCCGGTGCAACGCGGCGTTTCTAGCAAGTGACGTAATTGCGTTGCCTGTGGCCACACGCACATGTGATAGCCACTCAGAGGAACCCAAGTGGATTGGCGGGCAATTGTTCACCAATCCCAGCAACCTGGCAACCCTAGCTACCACTCTTGTCTTTCCCTCCAGTTTTGCACAGAGATAGGGCAATCTGGTAGCCAGGTTGTGGGACAAAGGACTCCTGGAATGGAGTGTGCATATTCTCTAGCCTAGACAAACAGCAACATAATAGGATCTTTTTCTCTTGTATAGGGATGGATAACCTGTTCTACCACTAGATTCAAGTCCAGTAGGACCTTAGAGACCAACACGATTTTTGGGATATAAACTTTTGAGAGTCAAAGCTCCCTTTGTCAGGTATCTAAAATTAATATAAGTATCACAAATTTGGCTCACTTTATATCCTGCAACATTCTTTGGGCCAATCCTTCCCAGTTCAAAAACACAGTGTCTGGAGGCAGCCACGTTCTTTCTCTCTCTCACTGGTGTATGTAGAATAAATATGTATGGACACTATAAGAAATTAGAGGTTTGTGAATGCCCCCTATATTCCCACCTGCTTTTCTTCCCCAATCATTCAACTAACTAAAGATTTGGATTTTAAAGAAGAAAAAGAGTTGGTTTTTATATGCCAACTTTCTCTACCACTTAAGGGAGAATCAAACTGGCTTACAATCACCTTCTCTTCCTCTCCCCACAACAGACACCCTGTGAGGGAGGTGGGGCTGAGTGTGACTAGCCCAAGGTCACCCAGCTGGCTTCGTGTGTAGGAGTGGGGAAACAAATCCAGTTCACCAGAGTAGCCTCTGCCACTCATGGGTAGGAGTGGGGAATCAAACCCGGTTCTCCAGAATAGAGTCTACTGCTCCAAACCACTGCTCTTAACCACTACACCATGCTGGCTCTCAAAAGCATTTACTGTGCAAAGAGAGGTATGGTTGGATGAGGATATGGCAGGCATGCACAGCAATGTCCTGCCATACTGCTTCTGAGTATATCAAGGAGGAAAGAACATATGACAAGAAGAAACTGCCTAGTACCGAGACTAGGGTTGCCAGCCTCCAGGTTCTAGCTGGAGATCTCCTGCTATTACAACTGATCTCCAGCCAATAGAGATCAGTTCATTTGGAGAAATTGGCTGTTTTGGCAATTGGACTCTATGGCATTGAAGTCCCTCCCCAAACTCGCCCTCCTCAGGCTCCACCCCAAAAACCTCCCGCCAGTGGCAAAGAGGGACCTGGCAACCCTAACCAAGACAGACTATTGGCCCATTTAGTTTGGTAGCTCTCCAGTGTGTCTGTGAACAGAGATCCTTCACCTGGAGATGCAAAAGACTGAACCTGGGTCCTTTTGCATGCAAAGCAGCTGATCTACCGCTAAGGCATCCACCTTATGAAGATCCTTCTGTGAAGGCACTGTCCTATTATGGGGAAGGATTATGTCCTTGGACAGGACTGCTGTTACTTTTAAAATTTAGCATACCATAATTTAAAATAATTCCAAAATGGCTTTTGCAGCCATGAAAACAAATCTTCAACAGGGAAGGCTCTCCACTATACAATTCTGTACCCAAACCTAACAATTAAAAAAATGCAACAAACATGTAATATCCTCATATTTACAAACATTTGTAAACGAGTCACTATTTATTACTCACACAAAACTGAAGGGACTGTTCGTGATAAGGAAAAGTTTTTTATTGTGGCTAACCAGACGGTTTAGGACAGTATAGGTGTCATTTCCATGAAGAATATATTTTTCTGTAAACAAAAAGCATATGCATACTGTAGAGCACATAGTCTACTACTACAATGGGAAAGGGACAATACTTAGGTAAACTGTAGCTTGCCAATGTGAAATTACTGATCTACAAGCCATAAGATGCCATATTAGAGTGCGCTGCCATTTAACATGCTCCATTAAAATTTGTAATTTAACTGACCCATGTCCTTTTCGATCCAATTGTACATCGTTCCTTTCACATGGACATCTTTAATGGCATCCTAAAATGGGAAAGAAGAGTTGTACATAAATTTTGAATCATACGTTCACAGAGCAGCAATTAGGGTTGCCAGGTTCCCCCTCTCCTCCGGCAGGAGGTTTTTTGGGGCTGAGGTGAGGGAAAGATTGCACGAGCACGACCACGCCAATGCGGTCACATCACTTCTGGTTTGCACCCGGAAGTGCCACATCGCAAGGGGCCTTTTACCACTCAAACTGGGAATTTGAAGGGTAAAAGGCCCGTTGTGATGTGGCACTTTCAAGTGTCAATGCATCACAAGGGGCCATTTACCACTCAAACTCCCAGTTTGAGTGGTAAAAGCCCCCTTGCGATGCGTTTACACCCACTGGGAGTTTGAGTGGTAAAAGGCTGTTGCGTTGGGGCGCTTCCAGGTGTAAACTGGAAGTGACGTGGTGCGGCAGATAGGCGCGCATGCACGCATTGCCCACCGACCCTCAGCTGGCCAGCGGGCAGCCAGGTGGATTGGTGGGGGTTTGCCCGCCACCACCTGGCAACCCTAGCAGCAATGCAAATGACAGTTTACAGAGCAACCTTCTCCCCACAAATGTCTCTACCCCTAGCAGCTAACAATTTTAATAATGGGGGAAGGCGATCCTAATTGGCTGCGGTTAATGAGGGATAAATTAAGATATTGCACTGACACAGCAATTACAAGGAAGAAAATTAAAAGAGCACATTATCCTTCTTTATACCAACAAGCAAGAACAAAAAAGGCAGTTACTCAAAGTGAATTCACTATTCCCTCATATTTTGAGGATTTTTGGGGAAAGAGAGAAACAGCAAATAATGAACTTTGTTATCAGATAGCTACTAAACACCGTGATACAAGGGAGTTTTTAAATAAGTTTGGGCCAGCCCAAACAAAAAATAATGTTTCCATAGTTTACTAGCATATTCTTGCAGTCCAGCTGCTGTAGCATAAATTATCCCAGCCTTGCAGAGACATATATAAGAATCAATGAGAAAATAGGATCATTATATTACTAGATAGTAATCCCCTAATAACTAAACACAATCCACGTTAACTTCAGCCAGCTTTGAAACCCCAGGAAAGCAGTGTTTTGAAGCATTTCAAAAAACACTCTCTCAAGGCTGGAAGACTAACAAGTAGGATACAGCTTGTACCTTGGCACCAAACAGCTAATCAAAATGAGTCCGGGAAGTAGCTTGTTCACATGCCCCAAATCCCCAAAGTCAAATTTGACCTTTTGAGAAGTACACAGCATGTGCAGTGTTCTCCTTCACACTGAAAGGTTTTGAGCAGTTTAAGAAACTCCTTGGGCTGGATCACTGAGAATATTCTAATTACTGCTATCTGGCCACTGACAATGTAAGTGATGAAACAGCAATGCTAAAATGAGACTCAGCCATACCAAGGTGAGACTCGTATTAGTTCCACGCAGGGTCTTCAAATTTGAAGACTGCTTTCTAGTAATATCATGCACGTGTTGTCCACGGTATTGGATAATTACAGGCATTTTCATGTGTGTGGAGTGGATTGGAAAGGAACATTGAACTATTGAAGCATTCCAAGGAATATTTTCCCTGCTTTGCTTTCTTAGCTGCTTGAAAGAACAAGGTATGCAAACCACAGGGATTACTGGCAGCGTAAGGACGTAAGAACACCCACAAGTCTTGCTTCCTCAGCCCAGAAAGCACCTTCAGCAAAGGCATCATGTGTTCTGGTACACAACATATATTCTTCCAGTGGCTTTGGCCGGGGATTCCTGAGTGACCCATGTCATTATCTGAATTATACATCTTTGTTTCCATAATGAGGTATTTTATTGAGATGCCAAGGGTAAAGAGCTGTTCTTGGAAAATAAAAAAGTCAAGCCTTCAGAATAGGGCTGCCAGGTCCTCTCTCTTCTCCGGCGGGAGGCTATGGAACTGCGGTTGGGATTGTGCGCGCACGTGTCTCTCTGTCTGTCTGTCTCTCTCTCTCATTAAGTGCTGGTATGATAACGAGGCATCCCCTTGCAACGAGCATCAAACTAGGTTTTCTATTTCTCCAGATCTTGATACACTAGTAACTATATCATACCGTAATTCCTACTTCTGAGAGGTTAAACTGGTTTGCACAAGACCAGAAGATTGCCTGTACAGGTTATCAACCACCACACTCTTGTTTAGCACCATTCAATCACTACAGCAGTATTTAAGCTACCCCTTTTTAGAGCAGGTTAGCGTATTATGTATAAAGTCAAGCCATGAAGGACATAACATGGACCCTTAAAGCCATTAATTATACAGATGAGAAATTCTCACACTAACAGAATGAATATTGTTGCCTCATCAAGACAAACTGAAAGTGCTTCAGGGGTTCACAACGTTGATTGTTTATTAAATCAGTCCTCAACTCAAATGCGGTTCCCTCAGGAACACTCACAAAGTAAATGTCAAGAACAGCATTTTAAGAGCATCGCTGAACATGATAAACGCTATTTCGATGTGACTCTGCATACTTCACGTTAATTAAAAAAAAACAAAATTGTATTGCTGCATTTCCTACCTCTCTTTATGTTTAAACAACACTAAGCTCACTCACACTAGTTCCAATGATATTATAAAAAGAGATTAAGTGAAAACAGTTATACTCACACTTATATCCTTGTAAAGATGAACTTGGTCATACTCAATATTCTGAGACATGAAATAATCAGTCACTGATGAAAGAAGAGTCATTTCAGGAAGGGAGAAGACGTCCATGAATTGTTTAATTGATGGACCCTGTTGGGAAGAAAGAAATGTATTAGATATTACCCCCCAGCAAACAAAAACAACACTCCAGCTAGGGCTGCCAACCTCCAGGTACTAGCTGGAGCTCTCCTGCTATTACAACTGATCTCCAGCCGATAGAAATCAGTTCACCTGGAGAAAATGACCGCTTTAGCAATTGGACTCTATGACGTTGAAGTCCCTCCCCTCCCCAAACCCCACCCTCTTCAGGCTCCGCCCCAAAAACCTCTCCCCGGTGGCAAAGAGGAAGCGGGCAACCCTAACCCCAGCATTTGCAGAATTTTTGGAATAAATGATAGGTGGGAAAGGTTACTGCTGTTAAAAAATATTGCATTTTAAATGCAGTAAGATACTTGATCCAGTATTCCACATTCTGGTTCAACACAATATATCTTGCCCAAAGGCAATCAATCCTGAAGTCAATGGCTGCTGTGTTTAACGTAAGGATTCATGCATACACTTACCACAAATAAAAATGTAAGGATTCATGCATACACTTACCACAATAAAAATAAGGAGTGGTTTATTTTCTATTTTTATTTAGCTCTACCCTAAGGGTTAAATCCCCGTCCTACCTTCAATTAGCTTTTCCAAGAAAAAGCAGTGGGGGTGGGGGTGGGGGGAGACACAACTTTGAGGAATGAAAAAGCCTTTGTGGTTTGGGACCTGGATATGTGAGGGACCATATTCTCCCACATGTTCCTGTCCGGGAATTAAGATCACAGGGAGATGCCCTCCTAACTGTCCCGCAAATCAAAGAAGCCCGCCTGGTGGGCATATGAGAGAGGGCCTTTTCAGTGGCAGCCCCATAATTATGGAACAACCTCCTGAGGGAGGGTGCCCCGGGTGTCTTCATTGTCAATCTTCAGTATGCAGTTGAAGATGGTTTTATGGAGGACTGCATTTTATTTAGTTTTTTATTGGCAATTCTAATTGGAGTTTTTAAATTGTTAACCTTCTGTTGGGTTTTTATAATTGTTTTTGTTGTGTTTTATTAAAAAATATTTTAATCATGTTTTATTTATATTGTAAGCTTCATTGAGTTCTGCAAGGGAGAAAGGGAGCTAATAAATGTTCTAAATAAAATAAATTTAAATAAAAGGTCAGGAGGGAAAGGTTAAGGAAACTCTTGCTACCACCTTCTGCCCAAAACTACAGCCTTCTAACACTGCTTTTCATTAAAACAAATCTTGTCATTTGATCCTTAGATTGGCTCTTTGGCAATATGGCCAACACTGACATTAAAAGGGAGGATTTATCATACCCAATTCTGTTCCATTTACAGTAATGAAAAGTACCCAGGTAATAATCTTTTTAGGCAGAGAGGATGTATTGGTTAGGTGACATTTTTATCAAGCAAAAAACAAAAATGTGTACCGAAGAGGTGCTTAAAAAAAAAAAGCATAACATTTTAGCAATGCATTTACATCAAGCATTAAATAAAAATCTAAAGGGTTAAAGTTCTGAATATTTTCAGTCGTTATGTTTCTTGGACAATATTAATGGTACCAGCATGGTGTGGGAGACCTTGTGTTTTCTTTGGATGTGGCAGACACAAGTTCAAATTGGGCATGTCCTTGGGCAAATAATTCTCTTCAACTTTCCTATTTCACAGCACTGTTATGAGAACAAATAAGACGACCTCATAAGGGAAAACCAGAGAGCTAAATTCCCAGCATCCCAAACCCTGAATTTAATGGGGGCAGGGCATAATATGGCCTGCTTAGTTTCAGTCAAAACAGATTCTGGCCCATGTAGTTGAGTTGTGCATCCCTGGTTTAAAGATATGTTATTTTTATTTATTATTATTATTTAATAATAGAAACAGAACAAAGATATAGAAAATACAGAAGAGAAAACATAATACACCACAAAAGATACAGAATGATAACATACAAGTATAAGAGATGTTCTGATGTGGGCTTCAAATCCACTAGAAGTTAAAATGGATGCAGCCACCGTAGGGAGCCCAAATTTTACATTGTACAGTTATTGGACTGCTTTTCTTTGTGGTGTCTTCTAAAGTGTAATGTGTGGATGAATTACACCCATGTACTATTTGCCCTCTACAATGTGCGTTCTTATATCCCATATCAAATAGGATGTATTTATTGAATGTCTCATCCTGTTGTCTGTACTGACTCACTCTATGTAATCTACCTTGAGTCCCAGTGAGAACAGAGGACTATAAATAACATAATCAAAATAAGTGAATCTGAGTAGTGAGATTGGGAGTGGATCATTTTTTATTTTGTGTGTGTAATAGGGCCTTCACAGTAATAGCTCTGAGGCTGTGGAATGAATTGCCCCGACATATTCTTGGTTCCTCATTGTTTGCTTTGAGGAGGTACGTAAGATTCACCTCTTTCACTTCACTTAAGGGACAATGGGCTTTTGGGTTTATTGTAGGATGCTGTATCTAATTTTATTATTGTAAGATGCTGTATTTTATTTTATTTCTGTTGTGCCATTTGTATTGTTGATTGTATATTTTTAAGGTTATATGATTACATTTTCCAAACACATATAATGGAATGAGTAGTAAACATTTACTAGTGAAATATTCCATTTAATCTGCTTTCTAAGATGTCAGCCCCAGAGCCACCCAAACAACTAAAATCTATTTTACAGATGTTTTCCAGACTCTCTGGCTCCTTGATAAGCTTTTCTTAATTTTTTACAGAAAGAGTTTGTTCAAACTGGCATGTGCTGCTCCTTTCCCCACCCCCCAGTGGTAGGAAGCTATTGATACTGTCACTTAATCCCTCTGCATTAAATTTCCTGGATGGCAGAAAGAATAAGCTCCTAATTTTAATAACTGGTTAATGTTGTCTGTACCTTGCCATAGAAATCACTCATCTGGTATAATGGGATGTGCTGGGTTCCACCATACATCTCAATAACCTCTTCATCTGGCACTGGTTTCAGCCCCCTACAAAGCAAGTTACAAAAAAAACCATTTCAACAAATGCCAGTCTCACAGATAAAAGCCAGAAAAGGAAAGAATGGAGAAGCAACCTTTAATACAGCTGAAGTTAAGAAATTGACCTTTGTATCAAGTCAGTTTCTCATACAATGAGATCTTCCATTTGAACCGCAAGCTGTTTTAAGAAAACAGAGTTTAAAGAAAGCTGAGATTAAAATTTTCACAGGACACTTCTATATTGGCAGGCAGTCTACCATGTTAGCTTCGCTGAGAACAATTCTGATTGGATATTCTGTGAACGGAACAAAGTTACATAACGGGTATGTATTATTGTATCTTAGGACAGTTCATGCAAGTGAATAGATATAATATGACTTCTACTAATTCCACCACACTGCTCATAAAGATCAGCAACAATTTTATTTTTCGTATTCTGCATTGGCTGAACTCTCATTTTACAGTGATACTTCTCTAAAGAGTTTTTGCATTAAACAAAAAATATTACAAGAGCTCCATGTTCCTTAACAATTTTCCAATGGAAACTGATTACATATTATCCAAACTGCCATTGATAAGTATAGGGCATCTGAACTGGCTAACTGCCAACCTTGGGAAGCCAGAGAAACTGCACACTCCAAGGTTATGAATGAAAAAGGCTTCACAAAGCTTTGAAGTGCCTCCAAAGATGAGATAATAAACAAAAAGGGAAAATAAAACTCCCTTCAGTAGAGCCAGTGTTCTTTGTAATGCACCCTAACAAAGTACACAACTAGATCGGCCAGGTAGGTAGCTGGCAGACTATGCTTGAGCCAAAAAAATGGCTAGAGAAGACATCTGGGGAATATCTGGGGAATGAGGATGTGTTATCAGAAGTTATTTCTCCAGCAACCATTTTCTACTACACAGCAGTTCAAGGACTGCACGGCCAGACCTACCTCCCCTTCAATTGCCATTCCATGATCACCTGAAACTAAAGTTTTACCGTTTAAAGGGCACTAGACAAAGGGCTGCTTCTCTCAAAGGACTTGGGAAGTTCCCAAGAATGGATCTCTCATCAAAACAGAATAACGTTATCAAGATTATTCCGCTAGGTTAGCCCTATCTTCTCCCAGAAGATCAAACAGTACGGAGATCTTAGACCCGGTGCTACACAACATCAATCTCATAGTGTGGGGGCTGTCACTGAGACTCATTGCACGCCTTCCTTCCCAGATGGGAAGAGAGCCTGAACATGTCTCATTGCTTGTCTCTCAAAAGCTACATTGCCCTTGTGCCTGTTCAGCATCCCTCATGCATCCAGACTCCCCTTAATGAGTGAACAGCCATTGGGCCAATCGGGAGCCGCTGCAGTTCCAATCAGGAAGCAGTACTTACCCCTTCTCTGCTACTGCTTTTCTTTTGCCTCATGCTTTTAAATGGTTATATATATTTCACAGACTGAGAATTAATTCAACATATATTCTCACGTACACACAAACCATTTTTTAAGAGACTGAGATTTAACTCACTGATATGCAGTACCCAGCTGAACGTAGTGGAAAGCATCAATCTTCATCAGAAGGCTCTGAAAGATAAACAGATTATCTTTATGGAAAAAATAAATATGGAAACATTCCACTAGGGTTGCCAACCTCCATGTGGGGCCTGGACATCTCCTGTGATTACAACTGATCTCCGGGCAACTGATAACAGTTCACCTGGTGAAAAGGGCTAATTTGGAGTGTGTGTGTGTGTGTGTGTGTGTGTGTGTGTGTGTGTGTGTGTGTGTATAAAGTGCCGTCAAGTCGCAGCCGACTTATGGCGACCCATTTTTTGGGTTTTCATGGCAAGAGACTAGCAGAGGTGGTTTGCCAGTGCCTCCCTCTGCACAGCAACCCTGGTATTCCCTGGTGGTCTCCCATCCAAATACTAACCAGGGCTGACCCTGCTTAGCTTCTGAGATCTGACGAGATCAGGCTAGCCTGGAGCTATCCAGGTCAGGGAGTACTCTATGGCATTATACCCCACTGAGGTCTCTCCCCTCCCCAAACCCTTTCTTCCCCAGGCTCCACCCCCAAAATCTCCAGGAATCTTCCAACCTGGAGCTGGCACCCTTATGTTCCACATTTACTCAGAATGAACAACCCAACATACAAAAGTCCAAAGAAAATACCACATGTTAATTACAGAGCAAGTCTATCCATGAGTTACACCTGTTGGGTGGGGCAGGATTGCTACTAAATCCTCTTTAGCAGAGGAACCCAACATTATGTCAATACCAAGTATATATATACACATACATTATACACACACACAAGCCTAGCAATACCTTTGCATCAGCAAGAGAATACTGCAGGCACAAGGAGAAAAAATGGATAGGAGTAGTAGTCAGGATGTGGTATGAGTAAAGTCGGTCACACTGGAGTTGATGGAGCGGCTAGATGACTGCTCCCTACATCTCCCCAACTCCAGTAATAGAAGACACATTTCCAATTTATTGAATTGCCACATCCCAGGGCACCCCAGGGCATCCCAACTGCCACATCCCAGGGCACCCCAGCCCTCAGGGAGAAGGGGCGAAAAGTGGGCACTGCCCTATGCATGACAGCAGCACTGTAACGGGGCAGGAGGAGGCACCCGGGGGTTGATGAGGGCGAGCCAACAGCAGATAAGAGGAAGGACAACCTGGGACAGTTTCCGAGGCAGAAAAGACCTACTTGAGGCCAAAGGTCTCCTTGGGAGAAAATACCTACTCAAGACACTGGGTAGGTCCAGGAGAGAGAGGATAAAAAGGGCCCAGCTGAAGGAGGTAGGAGGAGAGTACTTAGCTGGGACTTCCTAGGAACTGGGAAGGAGAGTAGTCAGCCAGGCCTGAGTTCTTTACCATGGGTAAAGACACAGGACAGGGAAAGTGGCATTCCTGGCCCAAAGGCTACAGCTACCACTGGCCAGGTCTAGGTGGCCTAACTACTGGCAGTATTAACCCTACCAAAAGGTTAGATGGCCAGAGCTACCAAGAACTACCAAGACCAGGTTAAGGTCCTCAAGCAGGGGAAGCCTGCCTAAGAACTTCAGTGAAAGCCGGTGGAGGTAATGAGACCAACCAGCCAGGCTGTAGGGTGACTGTTAGCCTTGGAACTGATGAATGGGACTGAGCTAATTAATAAAATAGGCAACTCTGGCTTCTTTTGAGTGGTGACTCATCTTTGACCACATGGATACTGCATGGTGCATCCCTGGGGGGTGCACCTGGCCAGGGTGAAGGGGGCATTCCACCATCTCACAGCACATCAGCCATGGAATACAACTCATATTTAACAAAATGTGCAGAACAGGTCCACATCACTGTGCCCCAGTTCCTAAAGATCTAAGAGCATACAAACTGTTAACCTGATGAGGGAATCTTAACACAAAGAATGTGCTTTTCACAAGAACTCACTGATCAGGGAGAATAAAAGTGCAGAAGAACAGTACTTTTCTTCTCAGAATCCTTACAGGTAGCTTGCCTCAGTACTCCGGACACAAATCCACAGCAGAAACGTTCTGTCTGCTGCTGGCAAGGAGAAAGCAACCTACACAGGCAATCAGGGAAGTGGGAGATCAAGCCTCAAAGCAGGATTCACGCACTTCCTCCATTCCTCCTGGTGAAACCCTAAGGTACACACAACACTCAAACATCCACATCCACACAGCATCTCCTACTGACTGCACTTTGCAGAAATGGTCTATTGCTAAACCAAACTTCTCTTACGCACCTGTCTGAAGTAGCGTACCCCATAAAAAGGGCACAATGTTATTATGCAATGTGCAGGAAGAATGGCCTCTGCTGCTTACAAGCCCCCAAAACTCAAGCAATACTGGGAAGCCAACTGTTCCTCTATGAACTACTTGCAGGTTTGTGCAGGGCACCCATGATGTTCTGGAGAGCATGACAGATAAAAATGCACAGTATTTCCCGGCACAGAATGCAATGAGGGGATATCGGTCCCTGTTACTCTGTCATGAGGCTGACAGGCATAAGAATCCTATAGGAATACAAAGTCTGGCCACAATTCTCTTGTAATGCTATGGGAGCCAACTCCACTACAGCAGGAGGGGAGAGGTTAAGAGTCTCACACCATGGGCAGAAAGGTGCAGCAGGCCATATTCTTTCTGTATTGCTTTTTAAAATATAGCTTGAAAACAACAGGCTCCCAACGTTGAAAACAATGCTATGAATACTATTAAGGTACATGACTTTTCTTAAGCCAAATAAGTTTTCCACTCCTTTCACATGAAGTCCCCACCCTTACTTACATTTATTCTTCCAAGAGCAGCCATAATGTATGAAAAATTATTGTCTGTGTCATTTATTTATTTTATTTATTTATTCAATTTTTAGCCCGCTCTCAATCCCCCACCAAGGCCAAGCTCAGGGCAGGTTACAATTATTACATTAAGAGATAAAAGATCAATCTCATAGTTAAAATTTTAAAAGTATCAAAACAGTAATAATAAAATTAACACAATGATGGTGTACATCAGCAGGCCAGTTGCTGGAAAATCCAGAGCAGTTTTATATAAAATAAATATTTCAAGTGTACCTTATGCACATCATAGTGAAGCCCTCTTATGGCAAATCCAGGAATATATTCGTATTTCCTGAGTCCTTCTGGGTACTGCAAAATATTCCACAAAAAGTTATTAGTACATGGTGTCACACAAGGGAGTATATAATTTTATGTGAACATATTCTAATTTCCTCAAACAGAATTCTGGAAGACTAGCACAAACTACTAAAGAACAGTGTGGCACACGTCATGGACAGAGTAATGCTTGGAACATGCTCTGTAATGAAGCTCCCTGAACTTGGGTCAGTTGCTATCTCTCAACCTAATCTACCTTACATGTTGTTGCAGAGATAAACTGGGGGTGGGGGGAGAGACCATGTACACCACCATGAAACACTTCTGGGATGATTAGAATAAAAGTGTAATAAATAAATAAAATCCTAGCAACCAATTACAGCAATTCTATCAGCAATTCTTGGGTGGACAAGTAACTGATACTAAGAGCCTGCATAATATAGTAAGCATGTTGGACTGAGATTAGTTCGAATCGTCACTTTGCCCTGTAGCTTACCGGGTGACTTTGGGCCAGCCACTATTTCTCAGCCTAATCTAATTCGCAGGGATGTTGAGAGGATAAAGGTGTGTGGGTTCATATAAGCCTCCCTGAACTCCTTTGAAGAAGGGCAGGACAAAAACAAGAAATTAAGCATGTTCAAAGTCCTACAGAAATAAGCTGAAGTTCAAGTCATTACTCATTATTTTGGAGTATTCAGGACATATTGCCACTGCTTGCTCAAATTGTCCTCTACAGGTACGAAAGGCACAGGTTGCATGTCTTAAAAATGAAATTTGCACCAAAATTTCTCCAAAGCACAGCACTACCAGTCATCTAGGCAACCAGAACGCCATGTGTATATATTGTTACCAATGAGAAAGCTAACATGTAAGCACACCAGTGTTGTGGGAGGACTGTATTACCCACATTGGACTTCAGGTTAACACTAGAAGTCACAAAAATTGGGAAGAATGGAAGAATATTTTCTAATCTGATCCAGAGGATTTTTTTTTTTTTTTTTTTTATAATGAATAAGCATAATTATATTTACTAACAGACTATGTTTTAAAAAAAATTTTAAATGGTATTAATAGATTATTAAGATTAGATCAACTACGACGGGATGAACTTTTTATTAAGAGGTAGATAGAGGTGAAGGGGAAGTCATAAATTTTCCTAAATTTTCTTTTTTTTCTGTATATATCGTATGGAATTATAACAACACTAAGTCAGAATTGAAATTTTATATTGTTATAGATGTTGTTTATTGCAATGGAAAATTTGTAATATAAAACCCAATAAAATTTATAAAAAAAAAAAACACTAGAAGTCACAATATATTGCGCTCCTTTCTTGTGGGATGTTCTATAACCATCAAGCACATTTGCACAGGTCCTCGCCTCAGGATCACGATCACCACCACGATGTGCTGTCCTGGCCTGCTACAAGTTGAGTAGCACAGGAAACAGAAGGACTGTTTCAATTAAGAGAATAAACACAGTAAAATGAAGGTACATTACCTTACACTGATCAATCAGGATGTCTCTGGCAGTGTTGAATATCACTGAATGCAACAGATTAGAATACTGGGCTAACGTGTAGTCATAATCAAAGCCATAGATCTCCACATCTCCCAGGCTGATCTCATTATTTGCATAGACAGATGCTGGGTTTAGAAGATTGCAGACACCTGGTGGGAGAAGTTCTGGAACAAGGGAATAAAAATGGCTTTTTGATCTGGGACCACATGGAATGGGGACACGGTTAATTTGCGAACACAGTGTTCAGTAACAAGGGGCAATAACTTCTACTCTGATCAAAAACATGTTCTGTCTTGAACTTTAGAAGTTATTTTCACTGCCCTTTGTAAAAAAAAAATGCTCCCACAAGTTCTTATTTATCTCAGCTCAGTATTTTTTAAACATATATAACAGGTTGTAATCTTTAGCAAAGCCGATCATGCCTGAATTGCAGTTGGCAATCATGGTATAGTTTAACCTGGCAAGTTAGGCAAATTCTAGAGATTTGTTTCAGGTGATATCTAGCAGCCTTGTGGTTTTCAACGTTGAAAGCATATTTCACTAAAGAGACAAACTCCTACCCAGCATCTTCCCTGGGAGCCATTGGACATCTGATATTGATCAACAGTCAGCAGTTAAGAAATGTGAGTATGAAGAAGAAGAGTTAGTTTTTATATGCCGACTTTCTCTACCACTTAAGGCAGGATCAAACCGGCTTACAATCACCTTCCCTTCTTCTCCCCACAAAAGACACCCTGTCAGATGGGTGAGGCTGAGAGAGCTGTGACTAGCCCAAGGTCACAAAGCTGGCTTCGTGTGTCGGAGTGGGGAAACAAATCCAGTTCACCAAATTAGCCTCTGCCACTCATGTGTAGGAGTGGGGAATCAAACCTGGTTCTCCAGATCAGACTCCACCGCTCCAAACCACTGCTCTTAACCACTATACCAAGCTGGCTTCCATGGTGAATGACACGAATAAGGGGCACAGCCCTGATAAGGAAGCAACATATCTCACCCAGGACATTCACATTGTAACTGCTGTTTTCCAGCAGAAACTAGCAAGAATGCCACAGATGAAAAATGTTATGTGAATCACCATCGGAAGGCAGCGGCTGTAATCAAGGAGTCACCAGAACAGAAATTGCTTCCTCTATGTGGCTGCATTCCCAAGACCGCAGTGGTTTTTTACAAAGAGATTTCCAAACTTCTGAATCAACCTTGAGTGGAAGAATCCTACTAAAATTTAGTGGACTTGTCCTTTGGTACAAGCATATTAGTTTCAAGCAACTGAAGACATTTATTGGATGATGGAAATTAAGCATATCTTAACATACTTAAAAATCAGTTTTGAAGATAAGTGGTATGATACTATTTCTACAAAACTATTTGATGGCCGAAAAAAACTGTCACACCACAACTGTGCAATGTACTTTACTCCTTCAGTTACAGAATGGGTAATGAATGGTCTTTGAGATTGCTGTAACAGACAGGCTACTGATGTATTAGGTTTAAGGAACTGGAAGGTTATTTCTTAGCTGTCTTGAGAAGTTTACTTCTTTCATATATTCAGAAACAAGGAATACCCATCGGTATCTGAAGTAAAGAGATCCTGAATTTGTCACAGTGTTTACACATATGCACTACTTAAAGAGTTTGTTTGGGTAATTCCAGATTTAGTGTTAGCTGGAACTGGAACAACTATTGCAAAAAACCCTTCTTTAGATCCTTAATTATTCTGTGAACACTTTAGTGTTCTCCTAGCTATTCCTTCCATTAAGGTACATTTTGTCTCTTTTTCTATTCTGGATACTTCCCTCCTGGATGAACAAGAGATTAGGTTGAGGTGAGAGAGGAAAATTGTGAAAGATACTGTTCATCTTCAGTTTCCCATGAAACTGGCAAGGCCATAGCCCGGCAAAGAAATACATTTTGCCAGATGACAATTAGATAGTGCTCAAAGCAAAACATTAAAGCAGGGTTTGGTTCCAAAGGACAGAAAGTAAAATCATGAAAGCAAAAATGGCTTCTGCAGAAAGACTGGACTACATGGTACATTGATGCTGAAGTGTCACGTTCAGAATGCTGCATTCTCCAGGTTCTCAAGTGGTTTTTCAAAGAACAAAACCCCCCTGCTTCATTGCCTAAGACTGATCTTTTGTCAATCAAGCAACTGCCCCTGGAAAATAGGGTAAACTTTTGTTGCTACCATTAGAAGCAAATGAAATCTGCATCAGACAGCTAACAGCAACAACGACAAAAAAGTTAAATATTTAAGTAGTCCTTCAGTAGAAGACAGGATATAAATAAAAAGGCATAAAAACAAATAAAGGTCACAGGAGCCATTAACATTCTCTCACTGAGAAAGCCAACATGGATCAAGCCAGCTTTATAATAGCTGTTGAAGCCCTAATGTTTTTGCATTAAAATAAAACAAAGCTGATACCGGTAATTATAATAGCCAGCATAGTGTAGTGGTTAGAGTTGGACTAGGATCTGGGAGACCCAGGTTCAAACCCCCACTCTGCCATGGAAGCTTGCTGAATGACCTTGGGCCAGTCACTCTCAGCTTAAACCTACCTCTCAGGGTTGTTGTTGTGAGGCTAAATCAGAGGGAGGGATATAATGGTATCATAAGCCACTGAGTCCCCACTGTGGAGGAAAATGGGTTATAACTATCTAAATAAATAAAATTGTAATGAATCCTCACAAGAGTCAGAATATTGCTGCAAGGTTTTGGAACTTCAAAACTTTGAAAAAGTTTTAACCCCCGGCCCCCTGGCACGGAAAAGGGTTGAAAAGAAAACTGTCATTCAAAAGGCATTCAGCTGGAAAATTATATCTAGAGACCTCTGCATAAGCACATTATCAGAGCTGTTACTGCTGTACAGTCTAACAACAGAATAATGATTTCCCATAATTCTATTAGAGGCAGGATCATTAAAGTATGACAGACTAACAGAGCCATCCTAAGCAGACTTCCACCCTTCTAACCCCACTGACGGTACTGAAGTAAAGAGCTTCCTTGTGGGCACTGAGCTTGAACAGCTTCTTATTGAAGTCACACACAATTCAAAGGCCTTCCCAAAGCCGAAAGAGGAATTTTCACAGTTTGGCAGCTGAGAACACCCTGCCCAACTTGCCTAGAATTGTGCAGGCCCGGGGGTGGGGGTCAGAAAAAAAATCAGAACTCATAAGAAATACTTTCTCTTCTGAATGACATGTCCTGCTTCTGTCAAATAATCCACTTCCTTTTGTTAACTGAAAAACTGGTGTTTTCTTTTTGCAACTCTTTCCCCCTCCCCTACAACATCTAAAATGGCAAAAATGTTCGTATGCGAAAGTAGCAGAGTGCAGCAGTCTGCAGCTCTCTCTCTTTCCTGGTACATTTGCAATTTTAGTTGTGGAAAACTATGACCAGGGTTCCCCAGTGTAGTACTACCTATGGGTACCATGGCGCTAGTGGGTACTTCCCCTGGTAGCCCCCGAGCTTTTAAGAAAGTGGGTGGGGCCATTGTATGGTAGGGCTTGATATTGGTTGCCTTCATTCAAATGACAGGGTTTCCCACTGAAACAGCAGCCACAGCCACTATAGCAGGGCTTCTTAATGTGTGATCCATCAAGAAGAAGAAGAGTTGATTTATTATATGCCGACTTTCTCTACCACTTAAGGGAGACTCAAACTGACTTACAATCACCTTCCCTTCCCCACAACAGACACCCTGTGAGGTAGGTGGGGCTGAGAGTGTGTGACTAGCCCAAGGTCACCCAGCTGGCTTCATGTGGAGGAGTGGGAGCTCAAGATCTAGAATAGGGAGCTCAAGATCTGGAATAGTTTAATTTTTACAAATGCATACAGTGCTGAATCTTGTGCCAACAAAAATAAAAATCAATTTTATCAATACAAAAATTTTAACAGTACCTAAATGTGCTAAAGACATTTTACTAGTTCTTCACAAGTACCACTAATGCCTATGATCAAAGTTAGTGGCAACCTTTTTTTAAACAATTCACAATTTCGTAAACAAAACAATGTTTAAAAACTCAAGCATGAAGTAAGATGTTGACTATGGCAAGCAGATTCTTCAGTGCTACAGAATATAAGTTGCAACATCTTTTATCAGTGCTGGCAACGGCTCACTCACTGGTGATGATTACGATGCTGGGTTTGCAGAGCACCCAATAAAAAGTAATCTTGTTTATACAATTTAACAGGCCATTACTTAGGATACAAAAGGTCCCTAAATGGGTACATAATAATCATTTTTTAGAAGTCACTGAAGGGTGCAGCATAGAACTGCATGATGCCTGAAAGATTCACAGATATATTGCAGCATGAGCTTTCACAGAGTAGTGGGTCTGAGCCCAGAAAACTGATAGCACAATACGTCTGCTAATCTTTAAGGAACTATAGTACTTTTGTTTTGTTAGCCTTTTCAAAATATTGTTTCAGGAATACAGAAGACCAGATACACAATATCCAGAAGGCATTAAACTGCATCCCTGATAAACATCACAAACGTCAACATTCGCGTTACTATAGGTTTAAAGCGTTCTCCCCTGTACAGAAGACGATTCTGAAACAGCAGATCTTGTAAAAGCCGAAAAGCTATAGGCAGAACCCATTCTGTCCACAGTAGCAAAGGAGTACCTGTACAACACAATGAGCAAAAGGCTATCAGATGGGATTCTGGCCACAGGGCTCCCAAGTGAACTTAGACCACAGCTGCTGCATGCGTCTCCCTAATGCCAGTTGGGCTGCCTGAAAGGCTTCGGGGGGCTTGACCCTCTGCCCCCGACAATAAACACACATGGGTTGCAAACTGGGACCCGGTTTTGCGGTGGGACGCTTGAACGACACGCTTGCTTGATCATTCCCAGTGGGTCGCTGTGTTAGTCTGTCTGCTGTGGCTCACAAAAGCTCCTACCCTGCCAGAAAATATTTTTGTTTGTCTTTAAGGTGCTACTGGGCTCTTTCGACTTTAAGGTGCTACTGGGCTCTTTCGACTTTAAGGTGCTACTGGGCTCTTGCCCTTTTCTATGCTTGCTTGAGGTCACGTTTGGATTCTGTTCCTAGCCACACACAAAAAAAAAGCACCCGAGACGGGCCAGGAGCAGAGCCCCTGCCGCAGGCAGCTCTCACCGTGAACCAGCTTTTTCATTTCGTGGTACCTGTTCCACAGGTAGGACTTGGTGTCGATCCCCTCCAGCGGGCTGGGTTGGCCGCCCGAGAAAGCAGCCGCCGTGGTGGTGGCGGTGGCGGCGTGGCCGGGTCCCGCCGACCTCCTGGCTTGGCTGCTGACCCCAGGGGGCTGGGGCTGCCCCGCAGACCGCTGCTGGGGGCCCTGCGGCTGGCCACAGCCCGCGTGCCGGCCGCCCCCCTCCGCGGGGCCGCCGCCTCCACCGCAACGACTGGCTTGAGCACAACCGCGGTGGCTGGAAGCAGCGGCCACCAGCTGCAGGCTGGCCCCGCTGCCCTTCCAGACCCTCCTGCTGCTGCTGCTGCTGCTGCTGCTGGCAGCCTTGAGGGCGGCGGCGGCCATAGCCTGGCCGGACAACCGGCCCCTTGCCAGGAGACTCACCAGACGGCCGCCCGGAGAGGACCGCTCAGACCCCCCAGCCCCAAAGCGACCACTTTTAACGACGCCCGCCCAACACTGCAGGGCCGTCCCCCGCGGCCCAGCCAACCCATGGAAGACCAGCCGGGTTAACCAATCGCGAGGCCGGGAGGGACCCTCTTTGGGGCACCGTGCGGGTCTCCCGGCCCGCGTGCCTTCGCGGCCAATCCGTGACGCCCCCTGGGGTTTGTAGTCCCGCCGAACGCGCTGCCGAGGACTGACGCCCGACCGTTCCCTGCCAAAAACTACCACTCCCAAGAATCCTTTCGCCCGCCTGGCTGGAGGGTATTTAAAATGTTTTCTGATCTTCTCTACCAGTCCAGTCAGTTTTGCGCCCTGGAGTGAATACCTCTCATGCAAAATTTGGTATGGAAGGACACTACCGCTTCTGACAGCCCCTCCCTCTCTTTTCTAGGACAATTCCCAGTGGGTCGCCGTGTTAGTCTGTCTGCAGTAGTAGAAAAGGGCAAGAGTCCAGGAGCACCTTAAAGACTAACAAGAATATTTTCTGGTTGGGTATGAGCTTTCGTGAGCCACAGACCTGAAGAAGTGAGCTGTAGCTCACGAAAGCTCATACCCTACCAGAAAATATTTTTGTGAGTCTTTAAGGTGCTACTCGACTCTTGCCCTTCTCTTTTCTAGGACAGTCTGTTGTTCCCGTCTGTCATCCTACTCATTATCCTTCTGCAATGATGTATAATTACGGTTCGATTTACCACGTTAGTCTTTGATAATTCCCAGTTAGTCTGTCTGCAGTAGTAGAAAAGGGCAAGAGTCCAGTAGCACCTTAAAGACTCACAAGAATATTTTCTGGCAGGGTATGAGCTTTCGTGAGCCTCAGATCACTTCTTCAGTGAGCTGTGGCTCACGAAAGCTCATACAGCTGTATCTGAAGAAGTGAGCTGTGGCTCCCGAAAGCCCATACCCTACCAGAAAATATTTTTGTGTCTTTAAGGTGCTACTGGACTCTTTCCTGAAGAAGTGAGCTGTGGCTCCCGAAAGCTCATACCCTGCCAGAAAGTATTTGTGTTAGTCTTTAAGGTGCTACTGGACTCTTACCTGAAGAAGTGAGCTGTGGCTCCCGAAAGCTCATACCCTACCAGAAAATATTTTTGTGTGTCGTTTAAGGTGCTACTGGACTCTTACCTGAAGAAGTGAGCTGTGGCTCCCGAAAGCTCATACCCTACCAGAAAGTATTTGTGTTAGTCTTTAAGGTGCTACTGGACTCTTACCTGAAGATGTGATCTGTGGCTCCCGAAAGCTCATACCCTACCAGAAAATATTTTTGTGTGTCTTTAAGGTGCTACTGGACTCTTACCTGAAGAAGTGAGCTGTGGCTCCCAAAAGCTCATACCCTACCAGAAAATATTGTTAGTCTTTAAGGTGCTACTGGACTCTTACCTAAAGACGTGAGCTGTGGCTCCCGAAAGCTCATACCCTACCAGAAAGTATTTGTGTTAGTCTTTAAGGTGCTACTGGACTCTTACCTGAAGAAGTGAGCTGTGGCTCCCGAAAGCTCATACCCTGCCAGAAAGTATTTGTGTTAGTCTTTAAGGTGCTACTGGACTCTTACCTGAAGACGTAAGCTGTGGCTCCCGAAAGCTCATACCCTACCAGAAAATATTGTTAGTCTTTAAGGTGCTACTGGACTCTTACCTGAAGACGTGAGCTGTGGCTCCCGAAAGCTCATACCCTACCAGAAAGTATTTGTGTTAGTCTTTAAGGTGCTACTGGACTCTTACCTGAAGATGTGAGCTGTGGCTCCCGAAAGCTCATACCCTACCAGAAAATATTTTTGTGTGTCTTTAAGGTGCTACTGGACTCTTACCTGAAGAAGTGAGCTGTGGCTCCCGAAAGCTCATACCCTACCAGAAAATATTGTTAGTCTTTAAGGTGCTACTGGACTCTTGCTCTTTTCTACTAGTCTTTGATAGACCACGATAGGTAGCCGTGTTAGGCTGTCTGTCTGTAGCAGTAGAAAAGAGCAAGAGTCCAGTAGCGCCTTAAAGACTGACACGATTTCTGGCAGGGTGAGTGAGCTTTAAAGACTGACACTTCTTCAGATAGTCTTTGATCATTGGACAACAACGGCGATTCGATCGCAGCCTTTCGCCTGCTCTTTACAAACGCGCTGGAGGGTGGCCCGTGACACTTAAGGGGACCTGTTTTGGGGCAAACAGGCCCAGGCCTGAGCTGGTGAGCGTGTGCGCATGCTCCCCGGGCCGGGGATGCCGCCAGAACGTCCTACTCACAGCCCTCAGGGATCTCCCCGTTCATCTCAGAAGCTCCGCCCAGATGAGCGTCGGCAGCTCCCCAAGCCAATCAGGCCCTTTTCCGCGAACGCGTTGGGTCACGTGACGCGCTTCCTCCGACGTCTTGCGTGCTCTGCCCTTCAGTTCGCGCCCAAGGTGAGGGGCGGGCGGGAGCGTCGGTTGTGCGACTCGGGGGGTGGGGGGTATCGGGGTGTTGTCGTTGTGACCCGGAGTGGGAAAGAGCTGCTGGAAACGGTGTGTGGGAACAAGAAGAAGAAGAAAAAAAAGAGCCTCGTGGCGCCTCAAAAACGCATTAAAGACTGAAGGGCCTCTGAGAACCCCTGTCCGTGTCGTGGTTGGCATCGGACAGGGGTCTCCCAGGCCCAGCTTCAGACCTCTCCTTCGCCATACAAGCTCGCTGTGCTATTCAGTATGCAGTATTGTATACTCAAAAAGGATGCGTAGTCCTAAACCGAACTACGCCGTTCTAAATCTGTTAAAGTCACTGATTACACTTTAAATATATATTTTTAAAAGCGAGATGCTGTAGCCAAGTGGCGGGAGTCTGCCAATCGCACCTGTTCTGTTTCGTAGGATTGCCTTGCGACCCCCAAGTATCATGAATTGGGACCCTAAACAAAAGGAAATGATAGAACTCATAAAATTGTATGCTGCAATCTTATGCATGCTGACTTTGGGAATAGTATCTGTACTCAAATGACTAACTAGGCTATATTCTAAACACAAAATAATCTAGCAGGCTTTGAATTCCACACATTAAAATTATTCAGGTGATTACTGCAGACCAAATGGTGGAATTATTTGCATTTCATACTGGTAATGCTTACTTGGCTCACATTTGGTGCTAAGTAAAAGCTTAATATAATACTAGGAACAAAGTTCTTAGGTTTGTGTGTGTATAGTGTATGTGTAAATCAGTGATCTTTAGGAACAAGTGAGAGGATCGGGCTGGCCTTGAACCAAGCTGTTCCTTATGTGCTTATAAACATCCCTGAGATCAGACTGCACAGCTCTTCATTTGAGCAAAGGCACAAGGTATAATGACCAGTATGAGATATGTAGGTGAAACTCAGTTGGTGTTTTTCTACCTATACTTAATGCAGTTTTGCTGGTTACTTTCATATTGTTGCTGTGTCTTCCAGGATTAGCCCAACACCCTTGCAGAGGTTCTAAAAGTCCTTGTAAAATGCTGGTTAAGCATAAAATAAGACGGTTATTGCTCATGGTGCCAGGAAAGAAGCGTTTTGGTGTGTATAGATTTCTTCCTTTCTTCTTTATCCTTGGAGGTGCTATGGAGTGGTTCATGATCAACGTCCGAATCGGAAAAGAGACTTTTTGTACGTATTGTTTTAAGATGAACTATCTAACATCACATAGCAGATATTTTTACATTGTAATTGTTAAATGCTAGACTTGCTTATCATGCCCAGTTTGTATAACTCATTTTTGCTTTTAAAATAAGTTTAAAAACAAGCCAAGAGGCTGTGAGAAATCACGGGGAGGGACAACTGAAAAGTTTCCTTATGATTCCCATCTTCCCTTCCATGACACTATAGGATGGATGTTGATCTCTCCCCCACCCCGGCACTTAATTGCACTCCATTCCATGCCTCCCAGAAGACAGTGAGCATACGTAATCTTCATCAGGCCATTTTTGGTTTTTTAATTTACAAATAATTTGTATGCATATGTGAGAGCCCTTCGACTTTGCAAAAACCACTACCTTTTCTGTGGGTGAACCAGTTTTGCTGATATACACTTGATCATCAACTTCATTAAGTATTTATAGGGAATGACTGTATAAATAATCACATTGGAAGATTTGACTTGCTAGTGTTTGCCATTACTTTCAGCTTTAACAAAAAAATAGCTTTATGTAACGGACTGCTATTTTAATCCTTTTGATATCATTGGCCTGCATGCATTTAGTTACAAAAATACGATGTTTGTATTGTTTGGTGTTTAATGTGATGTTTTTATAATAAAAAAATTAATAATTAAAAAAGCTGATAGTATATAGGTGTACAGGCTTCTTTGCAGCTGCATGTTCAGTGACCTTCCTCCTCAAGGGGAAGGTTAGAGATGGGTAGTAGTTGGCTGAGGTATTCACATCCAAACTAGTTTTTTGAGAATGGGTGAACTAACCCAGATTTAAGATTATTCTGGTATCTGTTCTTCAAAACTGAACCACCAGTTCCAGGCAGCAAGGAAACAAACTTTTCTTGACTAGCTTTCAGCAGCAAGAATGATTACTGGTGCATCTTGCTGGCGCTCATCCTCATGGCGCTGAGTACATCCTCTGCACTGACAGCTAAAAGTCTGAAACAAGTCCAAATAAAGTTTTTAAAGCTGCATTGAGCAGAATGAGCTTGTGACAAATTAACCGCAGTAGGAAAAAGATACCCTGTCTTTTGGGAAGTGGCTCCCCCATATCTTCCCATTGCTAGGTTTTTTTCCTCCTAAGGATGGTCTGTGCTACATCTGGTCTGCTTTTGTATTTATTTCCCTTTAAACTTTAATCACTTACTGTTGAGACTAGCTAAGAAAAAATACATGAAAGACATATTTAAAAACCACTTTTTTACAATCTTTTTTGTTTATTTTACAGATGATGTTTACCGTAGAAAGCGGTCTGAAAGACAGCATGAAAGTTTGGAACAAAGATGATTTTTCGCATTGAGTAGCTCATATGAATTCTGAAACCTAAATTCAATAAATAAGAGATATTTACTGTTAAAAGAAATGTGTAAGTTTTCAAATCTAACACTGACAGTAGCTGGTCCCATGGGACATGGTTTTCATACCCAGGTAGGACGCTCGCTGGTTCCTTATCATATCACACATCAGTATCCAGCGATAAGGCAATCTGCCATGAGCAGCAACCAAAGCAATGAAGCTCTACAAGCAGATGATCTTGAATTTTTGTAAGGAAGCAACGTTGTTTGCTCAGATGCGGACCAGAAGAATGGGAGCCAGCTGGAGTTGCAAATTGACTACACTGAACTCCAACAGAGTAAGGGGAGCAGAGTCCCTGTTAGTCTGCCCCAGGTTTCTCACAGGACCATCATCCTGTCCCCCAGGATAAGGGAGGTATCCTCATTGAACTGACAAGTCTTGTCATCCCTCTCATTTAGCTGTTCTTTTTCTTCTCCCGCTGAAGATGGATTTACCATTCTGGATGTAGAAGATGGTATTCATTTATCCTGAGCTATACAGTATTCTGGTATCCAGGAACTATGTAAGATGAAGGCATATTATATTGGCATTTTAGAAGTGATGATTTATCCTGCTTGAGACTGTTTCATCATGAGCTTATATGTGTACATAAACTGACTAATGCAAACGGGGTGTACTGAATCTTACTCATTTAGGAATGACTGGCATGGCAGTATCTTTGGGAAATGATTGTATCTTAAAAGACTGTTTCACAATCTAATACAAGATAGTAATTGGTTCTTGTAGGTTATCCGGGCTGTGTAACCGTGGTCTTGGAATTTTCTTTCCTGACGTTTCGCCAGCAACTGTGGCAGGCATCTTCAGAGTAGTAACACTGAAGGACAGTGTCTCTCAGTGTCAAGGGTGTAGGAAGAGTAATATATAGTCAGAAAGGGGTTGGGTTTGAGCTGAGTATTGTCCTGCAAAAGTATTGTCCTGTAAGTATCAAGATAATGTGCTAATGAGGGTATGGTATGTTAATATGGAACCATTGTATCCTGAAGTGATCTGTTAATGTGTGTAATCCAAAGCTAATCTGTATGGCTATTGTTGAATGTTGTCTTTGTCTGGAGGTTTTTCAGGGCAGGAAGCCAAGCCTTATTCATTCTTAAACTCTCCTCTTTTCTGTTAAAGTTGTGCTGATGTTTATGAATTTCAATGGCTTCTCTGTGCAATCTGACAAAATAGTTGGTAGAATTGTCCAGTCTTTCAGTGTCTTGGAATAAGACCCTGTGTCCTGTTTGTGTCAGTCCATGTTCAGCCACTGCTGATTTCTCAGGTTGGCCAAGTCTGCAGTATCTTTCATGTTCTTTTATCCTTGTTTGTATGCTGCGTTTTGTGGTCCCGATGTAAACTTCTCCACAGCTGCAAGGTATACGATATACTCCTGCAGAGGTGAGGGGGTCTCTTTTGTCTTTTGCTGATCGTAGCATTTGTTGTATTTTCTTGGTGGGTTTAAACACTGTTTGTAGGTTATGTTTTTTCAAAAGTTTCTCCATCCTATCAGTGACTCCTTTAATAAATGGCAAGAATACCTTTCCTATGGGAGACTCAAGAAAAACAGTCTCCCATAGGAAAGGTATTCTTGCCATTTATTAAAGGAGTCACTGATAGGATGGAGAAACTTTTGAAAAAACATAACCTACAAACAGTGTTTAAACCCACCAAGAAAATACAACAAATGCTACGATCAGCAAAAGACAAAAGAGACCCCCTCACCTCTGCAGGAGTATATCGTATACCTTGCAGCTGTGGAGAAGTTTACATCGGGACCACAAAACGCAGCATACAAACAAGGATAAAAGAACATGAAAGATACTGCAGACTTGGCCAACCTGAGAAATCAGCAGTGGCTGAACATGGACTGACACAAACAGGACACAGGGTCTTATTCCAAGACACTGAAAGACTGGACAATTCTACCAACTATTTTGTCAGATTGCACAGAGAAGCCATTGAAATTCATAAACATCAGCACAACTTTAACAGAAAAGAGGAGAGTTTAAGAATGAATAAGGCTTGGCTTCCTGCCCTGAAAAACCTCCAGACAAAGACAACATTCAACAATAGCCATACAGATTAGCTTTGGATTACACACATTAACAGATCACTTCAGGATACAATGGTTCCATATTAACATACCATACCCTCATTAGCACATTATCTTGATACTTACAGGACAATACTTTTGCAGGACAATACTCAGCTCAAACCCAACCCCTTTCTGACTATATATTACTCTTCCTACACCCTTGACACTGAGAGACACTGTCCTTCAGTGTTACTACTCTGAAGATGCCTGCCACAGTTGCTGGCGAAACGTCAGGAAAGAAAATTCCAAGACCACGGTTACACAGCCCGGATAACCTACAAGAACCAATGAACTCTGACCGTGAAAGCCTTCGACAATACAAGATAGTAATGTTTGTGACAAATGTTGTATAAGATTTGTGGTATGATTGATTGTATCCTCGTATCATACATGGAGGTAGCCCTTAAAACATGGATCATGCTAAAGGTCTTACTGTGGATCTCAGAAGAAAATAATGTATAAAAGTTTCAAGAACCACTATATTGTATTAAGAAATAAGTTATCATTTTCTGCTGCCTCCTTAAGTCTCACTTAAATATATGGTAATGTTCTTAGTGGCATCTTGGAATTTAATTTAGTAGAGAGTGGCTATTTCATCAAACTGGGAAACATACTGGAGACCGAGTCCTATGAGGAAAGGTTGAAGGAGCTGGGTATGTTTAGCCTGAAGAGAAGACTGAGAGGGGATATGATAACCATCTTCAAGTACTTGAAGGGCTGTCATATAGAGGAGGGTGCTGAGTTGTTTTCTGTTGCCCCAGAAGGTCGGACCAGAACCAATGGGTTGAAATTAAATCAAAAGAGTTTCCATCTAGACATTAGGAAGATTTTTCTAACAGTTAAGAGTGGTTCCTCAGTGGAACAGGCTTCCTTGGGAGGTGGTAATGCTCCTTCCCTGGAGGTTTTTAAGCAGAGGCTAGATGGCCATGTGTCAGCAATGTTGATTCTATGACCTTAGGCAGTTCATGAGAGGGAGGGCATCTTGGCCGTCTTCTGGGCATGGAGTAGGGGTCACTGGGGGTAGTTGTGAAATTCCTGCATTGTGCAGGGGGTTGGACTAGGTGACCCTAGTGGCCCCTTCCAACTCTGATTCTATACCAGCACTGGAGCACTATCCTGTACAGCTGAAGTTGAAGGATACAACTGTCAGTGCCTGAGGACGGTACTGAAGTTTTAAGGATAGGATCTGTACGCCACAGAAACAACAGTATCTCCTGCTGTGCAGATGATACAACAGAGTGAGGTTGAAACTGCTTTCCATTTAACAGTGCTAACTAGACTTAAAGGCTATGCAAATACTAACCCTAGCCCATTTCGGGGGGGGGGATCTTTCCAGGTGGTTATAGAAATTGATGTTAACTTTTCCAACCAGAGAGTAGCGCAGTTTTCAAAGATGCTGTAAAAGAGCTCATTAAAGCTTAGCAGTATGATCCAGCAGTTTCTCTACGCCATCTGAGTTGAAGCAAGGCACTCAGCTTCTCGCAGCCCCTGATCATATTTTATTCACGAAGAACTTCCAGTAGCCCCATTTTGGGGGCTACTGGAATAATGGAAAACCATCGTCCCTCTTAAGGCATGGCAACCTGCACGCTTTCATCCACATCTCCCTTCTGTGAGGTGCTGAAGAACCCTGGGTACAGCAAGGTGGTTAAGCTTTTCATCTATGTACCGTACTTTTCACCAGATGTGGAAACATCTCAGGGCAACATGGAACAGCTTATACTTTCAAAACCAGTCAGCACCTACCTTGCACCTCTGAGATTGTAGCACAATGACACAATAAAATGTGAAGTTAAGATTGCCTCTACCGTATCTTCAGCATCTTGGATGAGCACTGTCCTTTTGTCATTCAGGTTAGCAATGGATTTCAAAGGCGGTACTATATAGTATTGGATTCCACACTAGGATAAAAATATTGGTGTTGCACCAGCTAATTCACTTCCATTTTCATGTTTGACATAGATAAATTACAAATCAACTGAATTGCTGGTTCTATCCGGGCTGTGTGACCGTGGTCTTGGTATTTTCTTTCCTGACGTTTCGCCAGCAGCTGTGGCAGGCATCTTCAGAGGAGTAACACTGAAGGAGAGACACTGTCCTTCAGTGTTACTCCTCTGAATATGCCTGCCACAGCTGCTGGCGAAAAGTCAGGAAAGAAAATACCAAGACCACGGTCACACAGCCCAGATAGCCTACAACACTGGTTCCCAACCAGGGGTCCATGGACCCCCAGGGGTCCACGAGAACTAAATTAAGGTCCGCAAAACAGTTATAAACCCATAATAAATATTTTCAATTAAAAGTTCTCTATTATAAAAATATATATTCAAATATTATTCTAAGTTTAATGTTTAACAGTTATGATTAAAGTTTATTTTCAAATTCTCAGAATTTTTATTTTGAACCTTGGGGTCCCTGCACCGAACAAAAAAGTCCTAGTGGTCCCTGGTCAAAAAAAGGTTGGGAACCACTGGCCTACAAGAACCGATGAACTCTGACCGTGAAAGCCTTCGACAATATTTTTTACAACTGAATTGCCTTGCAGTACATTTCTTCCAATACTCCAGTTGCTCTAAACAGTTCTACTTTCATATCTCCATAAAGAACAGGAACTGCATTAGGTAGTCTTTTGGCTATTCATATCTGCTTGTTAGAAATTTCACATTTTAATTTGAAACCAGACCCCCAGACGCAGGTCATTCTCGCTCTGAGAGAGAAGGGCATCTATGATTGGGTGTTTCGGCTTCGCTTGCTTCGGGAGGCAGGACCTTAAAAACTTTCACTCCCACTTCCTGTCTCCTGGGAAACGGCCCCCCTTCTTCTCCAGTTCTTTCCTGCCTCGCTATCGGGAGAGCGTGTTTTTTTTCCCAACTCTCTGCAGCTTTAGGAAAGTTCCTTTTTCTTATCTGATTCTTCTTATCCAAATCTAATCTATTTAAATCTATTCTATCTTAATCTTCTCTTCCTTCACTGTTTTCCCTCTGTTTAGGCTTTTAATAGAGGGCAACGGTCGAGTAGCGAGTTCCCGCCAAAACAAAATGGCGGACGATCGCCCCGACCAATACATCGCCCAGGGCGATTTGGACCCCTCTCTGCTGAGACCAGCCGCAGGAGGAGACCAGCCCTCTTGCAGCTATTCTGCAGGCGCTAAAGGCAAGAAAAAAGCCGCGCCTAGAAAAAAGAAAATCGGGTCGGCGCACGGGAAAGCGGCCAAGCGCCTCCTCAACGCCGCCCGTGGTCACAGAGCCCCGAAGGTACCAAAAATGAGCGCGTCTCCTCCTCACCTCCAAAGCGCTCAGGGACACACAGCAGCGCTGACCGCTCCGTTCCCAGACCCCCGAAATGAGCACACAGCGGCTATGTCCGCTCCGTCTCTAGCCCGCGGCGCGGAGCACACAGTGGTGGCAACCGCTCCGTCTCCTCGTGATGGCGCCGCTTCAACCTTGCAGGGGCCAGTCGCAGAAGTCTCCTTTGGTAATGTACCTACGCAGTCGGTTCCCATGGGGGCGGAGGGACTGGTGGGGGGACTAGAATTCTTAAGAGCAGAGTTATCTGCCCTAGTGAGGGATTCTTTTGCCGAAGGCCTGAGAATGGTCAGCTTGTCTTCCCCAGCCCCTTCCCGCGGCCCTTTTACTTCGCGGGACCCTCCCCCGACTCTCCACCAAATGGGGGCGGATTCACGCGCCAAAAGTAAAACGAGCAAGCATCGCCTTACAAAGGCTGATCTGAAGGCTCAATCCATGTCCTTTTCACAGCAGAAGGAACCCGATACCTCTCCCTTTTCCTCAGATGACGAAGGAAGGGAGAGAGAGGAAGGCGAATTCTCTTCTAGTGAAGAGGAAGAGGGGGCAGAAAATAAGCAGAACAGAATTTTTAATGCTGAGGATTTTCCCTCTCTTCTGACTAAAACCCTGGCAGCCTTAGATCTATCAGAGGAGGCCGCAGCTCCCCCTACTGGAAAAGGGAAAGGCTCAAGGGAATTTTTTCATATGAATGACTCACCTTCCAAATTCATCCCTGTTCCAGATTATTTCACTGGGCTAGTTAAGGCCGAATGGACTAAGCCTCTGGGGGGGGAAAGGGCCCCTCAATTCACCAAAACGTTTTACAACTTGGCAACTGCTTCAGCTGAACTACTTCGGGTTCCCACAGTTGAATCCCGTTTCAGCCCTGCACTCTGCAGACTTGGCTACGGAAGAGGGCCATGTAATGATTAGAGATCCTGTGGATCGCAAGGTTGAGCTAGCCTGCAAACGTTCACATGAAGCCTCAGCGCTAGCTACCAGTGTGTCCATCACTTCAGCCTTAGTCTCTAGGGCAGCTATTGTTTGGGTCAGGAAGTTAGCCCAGCTTATACCCGAAGACGATAGGAACGCTCTTGAGGGGGTGTCAAGGATACTTAAAGCGGTTTCCTTCCTGGCTGATTCCTCATTGGATTCCACGGTCTTTTCTGCAAGAGCCTTGGCCACTTCAGTGGCGGCTAGGAGGGCCATGTGGATCCGCCCTTGGCAAGTTGGACACCGCTCCAAAATCGTTCTGATGTGCTACCCGTATCAAGGTGGCAAGTTGTTTGGGGAATCCTTAGAATCTATCTTAGTTGAAACCAAAGATAAAAAGAAGGCCCTCCCCAAGGTCCTAAGCAAGGATTACAAATATCACAGCCAGACTCCCTTTCGGTCCTCCCATACCCTATCACGTTACAGACCTGACAATAGAAGAGGCCAGTGGAATTCACAGCGTGGGTCCTTTCGTAGGGGAGGTCGCTTCTCCAGGTCCTCCCGCTTCTCCAATAATCAGTCGGATAGAGGGGACAAAGCCCCACGTCAGCCCAAACAATGACGCTCTTCTGCAGCCTGTGGGGGGCAGGCTCAAGTTTTTCCAGGACCATTGGTCCTCCTCCCTTCCAGACCCCTGGGTTCTAAAAATAGTGACACAGGGCTATCAAATAGAATTTTTCAGGAATCCTCCAGACCGTGTGGTGCCTTCCCCACGTCCCATGAACAAAGAGAAACGGCTCAGAACATCGGCGGCCATTCGTCACCTTCTGGACATCTGTGCCATAGAAGAAGTCCCTTCGCTGGAGAGAAGATCCGGAGTCTACTCTATCTTCTTTACAGTGCCAAAAAGGGCGGCAGCTGGCGAGCCGTTCTCGATTTAAAGTTTCTAAACAAATTCATCTATCGAAAAAAGTTCCGCATGGAGACTCTGAAGTCGATTTCAGAGGCCCTCAGACCAGGGGACTTCCTCAGTGGACCTCAGGGAAGCGTATCTTCACATCCCAATTCATCCTTCACACCGCAGATATTTGTGTTTACAGTTCCAAAATCTACACTACCAGTTCACAGCCCTCACGTTTGGTCTCACATCGGCCCCGCGAGTGTTCTCCAAGGTGATGATAACCTTGGTGGCCCTGGCTCCCGAGAGAGGCATAAGGCTTCATCCCTATCTGGATGATCTCCTGATTTGTGCTTCTTCAGAACGCCAGAGCCAAGAACACACAACTATAGTCCTGCAGATGCTGGCAGAGCATGGCTTCCTGACAAACTTCGAGAAGAGTCAGTTGATTCCATCACAGCACATTCGTCATCTGGGAGTTTATATCAATACCTCCGCCAACCTTCTCATCTTGCCAGAGGACAAGATCTCCAGAATATGCGACTTATCCAAGAAGACGATCACTGCCAAATCATCTCGGCTGATGCTTCTAGCCAAACTCCAAGGCATGATGATTGCATGCATCCAATCTGTGCGGTGGGCCAGGCTGCATGCAAGACCTCTTCAGGATTTCCTCAAGTCTTACCAATCGGACATCACTCGAAAACGGGACAAACTCCTAGTCGTTCCAGAACAAGTCAAGTCCAGTTTGATCTGGTGGTCGGAGTCCACCAACCTATCCAGGGGACTCCCCTTCATCAGGCCCACACCGACGGAGATTTTTACAGATGCCTGTCTCTCGGGATGGGGAGCCACTCTCCTGGGTCAGCCAGCCCAGGGGGTATGGAACTCCAGAGAAAGAAAACTTCATATCAATGCCCTAGAGACCAGAGCCGTTCTAAAGGCCTTGAAATTCTTTCAGACACAGATCCGGGGCGTGGACCTCCTGGTAAGGACAATGTGGCCACCAAGGCTCACATCAACAAACAGGGGGGGTCCCGCTCGGTGATTCTCAGCAGGGAAGCCAGACGGTTGATGCTCTGGGCCGAAACCAACCTATCCTCCATCGCAGCAGAACACATTCAAGGGAACTTGTACGTGCAAGCAGACTGGCTCAGCAGGGAAACCCTGAGCGAAGCAGAGTGGTCTCTCCACCAAGAAGTATTCCTCCAGATCTCCCTACGATTCGGTCATCCAAGTGTAGATCTGTTCGCAGCACGCGGAAACCATCAACTTCCCAGGTTCTACTCCAGATACAAGCAGAGCGGAGTGGAACAGACCGACGCACTGGTGTCCCTGTGGCCGAGAGAGCTCCTCTATGCCTTTCCCCCGCTACCCTTAATTCCACGAGTGTTACGCCGTATACGAGGTCTAAGGGCGTCGGTGATCCTTGTTGCTCCTTATTGGCCATGTCAACCTTGGTTTCCAGTCCTGAGAGAATTGTCCACCCAGGAGCCTTGGAGACTACCGGACAGGGAAGATCTTCTGCATCAAGGTCCGATCCTTCACCCCAATCCAGGATGGTACAGGCTGACCGCCTGGGCATTGAAAGGGACAGGTTCCTAGGCTTAGGCTACTCTCCAGAGATTACGGACACCCTCTTAGCATCTCGGAGACCTTCGACAATCAGGATATATAATTCTTCCTGGAAAGCCTTTGCCAGATGGAGCCGTCGTAAACATGTCAACCCGCTAAAACCACGTGTGTCAGATGTTCTAGCCTTTCTGCAGGATGGGCGTAAGCAGGGGTTGAAGGTTTCCACACTACGCCGGCAGCTGGCCGCCATTGCCACCATAGTTCCCAAGATCTCAGGTTTTCCAATTGCCAGACATCCTCACATCCAGGCCTTTTTGAGAGGTGTAGTGTTAATTTCTCCGCCTGTCGTCCATAGGTTTCCGACATGGAGTTTGCACACGGTCCTAACGGCCTTAACCAAAGCCCCTTTTGAACCTCTGCGCCAAGTGGACCTCACTTGGCTCCGCATGAAGACACTATTCCTAACGGCAGTGACATCAGCCCGACGGGTTTCAGAGCTTAGTGCCCTGTCGGTCAGACCAGGCCTGTGTACCTTTCACGCGGATAAGGTAGTCCTTAGGCCTGACCCGTCCTTCTGCCCCCAAATTAATTCTAGGTTCCATAGGGAACAGGAAATAGTTTTGCCTTCCTTTTGTCCCCATCCAAAAACATTAAAAGAAAAAGAATGGCATTCCCTAGATCTGAGACGTGCCTTGCGAATCTACATTAGACGCACAGGCCCCTGTAGGACTTCTGATGCTCTTTTTATCAATCTTTCCCCTCCCAACAAGGGGAAAGCCATGTCACGGGCAGCTATTAGCAGAGCCATCACGAAGTGTATTTCTCAGGCTTACACACACAGTAACCTAACGGTCCCTTCGAGAATCACGGCCCATTCAGTCAGGAGCGCGGCCACTTTTATGGCCTTTGACCGCAGGGCCCCCTTAGAAGAAATATGCAAGGCTGCAACGTGGTCCTCCATATCCACGTTTGTTAGGCACTATAAGTTAAATCTGTATGCTTCAGCGGATGCCACCTTCGGTAGGCGCGTCCTTCAGAGCGTACTACAGGACATCTAAGCCCACCCTTTAGGGGACAGCTCTGGTATGTCCCAATCATAGATGCCCTTCTCTCTCAGAGCGAGAACGAGCCTTGATTACTTACCGTGAAGGCTCCTTCTGCTCTGAGATACGAAGGGCATCTCCCCGCCCAGACGTCCTGCATCAGTTGGTTCCTAGTAAGATTAGTTTAACGTTAGACAGTACTTTGTTAGTCCTGTTACTTACCTCTCTGTCTTCCGTTATTATGTTATACCATGACTTATATCTGCAGATGTTCTTTCTCCTTGTTATTGCTTGTTGTTCATAACCTGTTTTTTCTAAGTACTACCTTCCTGGGGGACTTATATTTGAGCCCATTAGCTTCTCGGAAAGTTTTGAACTGGAGAAGAAGGGGGGCGTTTCCCAGGAGACAGGAAGTGGGAGTGAAAGTTTTTAAGGTCCTGCCTCCCGAAGCAAGCGAAGCCGAAACACCCAATCATAGATGCCCTTCGTATCTCAGAGCAGAAGGAGCCTTCACGGTAAGTAATCAAGGCTCGTTCTCCTGAGAGGAAACCAATGCTTCCAGAATCTTACAAAAATAAAATCTGAAAACTTTTTTAAAGCCTACTCAGATCCAGAGTTCTCTGTGTCACCTACATTATAAACTTGGTTAGGCATGGGCCAACTGTACGGTATTTGCTTTGCATGCAGAAAGGCCCAGGCTCTGGTCTCTAGATGAAGAGATCTCAAATAGCAAATGTTGGGAAAGACACTGGAGAGCTACCTCCCAACAGAATGCTGAGCTAGATGGACCAACGATCTAATTCAGTATAAGAGTTTCCTATTTGGACTGCATTGACACATTATAGGACATTGTAATTATGTTACACCATAGCCATTTTCAATAGGATTTTCACAATCCAGTTGCATATGATAGCTAAAGTGTAATGGCAGCTCAATATCTAATGTGTGGATACAGCCCTAGGTCTTATGAAATTATGTTTAAAACCTCTGTGAATCACATATTCCATAAACTACATATAGGAACTCAAGACAAGTGAATCCACAAGACCATAATAATTTGAAAATCTGCCTATTTTAAGAACTATATAAATGTAGAATGGGGTCTAAGGTTTTGCTTCACATAAGTAGAATCAAATGTACTGGGACTATGACAGAAAATACAGTCTTCACGTGTGTTCAGAAGAGAAGTTTTGTTATATTTTCGATAAAAAATTTACATTTACAAAAAACTTAATCCACCCAGGCTGCAAACTAGTGTACAGATTTCAATCCATTTTGATTTAATATTCAGCTATGAAATAATCCCTAGAGATGTATGACATCATCATACTTATGCTCCTTAGATCCACTGGATTTGGGTGATAATTCATCAGCCATGCAGCAGAGCAAATTAGAGACTTCTTTCATTCATACCAAAGTTTGTTTCTTTGGGGGAATGGTGTTCAGTTCTGCTAATACCACACATCTCTCCCTTTTCCTCAAATCTGGTCATCTAATACTATAACAAACAGTGTATACAACCTACTTTTTACTGTGCTTTCTTTACAGGGCAAGTGCAGGAAAACTAAAATTAATACAACATCTCAATGGAACAATCAAACCTGGTTAATCCAAACTGCAAACTATTTTTATTTAAATTAAAAGCCTCAGAAAAACAAACTGATAGTACATGCACATTGACTAGTTATCATTTTACTCGATGGAGTATACAACCAGGAGTAAAAATGAGGCATGGATTAACCAGGTCCAAAAGCACATATGCTGAAAAGTTATAAACATCAACTTCAATTATTACATGAACAAGTTGCTCTTCAAGGAAAGAGCAGGGAATAAGGAGTAGGAGATGAGCACTTCCAATTGGTTTAATGAAATATATATTTTCCACTCACGCAAACCAACCACTTCCCATACTTTTATTTCCATAGTCAAAGACCTTTTATTCTAATACAGTGCGTGGCTGTGGAAAACAACAAATGGGTTCAAATGGCCACAAATAAGACATAATTTGCTTTCTTGAACAATTTATAATTAGAATAGCGTTCCATTAGCTGGTTGTGCAATACTGGATTGTAGCCACCAAATCTTAAACCCTATGTGTTACTGACATGCTTCCAATACACAGAGACATGATTTTGGAATAAATTAAAATAATTAGGGCCAGCCCAACAGTCTACGGGCAGTGCTCTGCACTGCCATAAAGAAAAGGCTAATGCCTCATTTACAGTTCTAACTGTTTACTCCCGGTCCACTAGGAGTGGTAAAGCTGCCCTTAGCTTGAAAGCCTGGGAAAGACAAAGCTGCAGATTATTCAACACTGATCCTTCTGACATGTACAGCTTCCAAAAGGTGTCTTCCTGTTCTTAAAAGAAGTATACTCTTAAAAAATAAATAATAAATAAATAAATTTCAGGTTCTTTGGTGTAATTTTTGCAATGCCTAAAAAATGATTGTATTAGTAAAGGTACGATGGTTCTAAGTACTAAAAAGAACTAAAACTTGCTTCCTTTTTTATAGTTGTTGAAAACTGCAATGTCTGAGGTAATGTCAAATATACTGGCCACGATCCAGAAAAGCACCCATGCACTCACTTAAGCATCTCCCAGCAAAATGAACTGGTTTGGTGCTAGGAGATAGTACAAAGCTAAGGAAAACCTCTGGATGCCTGCACAGACCTTGGTATAGCAGCACTTCTGGGTACCTATGATGTTCTAAAATATTGTCAAGGGGCTACAAACCAAGGGTATGCTTACACAGACTGTTCAGCTGTAGAATTTACAGACAGAAAACATTTCCTCTCTATAACGTTAATCAGTTTGTACTTTACATTAGTACCTCATTTGAAGTACTGAATCTTTTGGGGCTTGCATGCTAAACGAGCTACTTCCTGTTATCATTACACATCATTATTCAGTACCACTGAAACAGGCCCTAAACTATCAATTAATGTTACACGTAATTTACTTTTTCTAGGTTTGCATTAAAATAGGTAAGGAAATATAACTTTCATTAACTACACTAACAGTTGGTCCAATGAAGGTTATCTTTCCTGGCAAACCATTCATTCTCTAAAACCAATACGGTAACAAATATTTCTCAAATTACCTTGTAATCAAAATAAGGATCACACCACCATAATACTATGTGAATCTCATTATTCCAGGTTTATCTCGGTTAGTAGAAACTTCTTCAAATCTGTGCCTTTTATAAACTGAACTGTACCGATGAGCCTTTCCAATATTTGTCACAACTTCATGCTGTACTAACTATATAAACTCAAAGATTATTTCTGTAAACTACCAAATACATCCTGAGCAGCTGAAGGCCATGAAACTAGGAAATCCCATTGTGTACCGAGGTAACTAGCCAGACAACTTGTACAGCTAACTTCCAAGCAGTGGGGTGGCATTTGTTAACAGAAGAAAATTAAAAAGGTCAAAGGTCCAACTGGCCTTACCCAGGACTTCAGACATGCCTATAAGTAGTCTCCAGATTGCAAACCAGCATTAAAGAAGACAAATACTATAATACAAATGCCCTAAGACTGTGTTCCCAAGGAATTAACTTGGAAGTTTTATTTAAAAATGTAAGCATTTGATTCTATATATAGATAGATTCATCTGTCTATAAACCTTATTATACACTGTGTTGTCGTCATAAGCACTGCAGTACAGTTGTCGTAATTATGCATGTTAAAATTCTCGACAACTGGACGACAAGGCTTTTTTGCCAGTGTAAAGAACTTTTAGCTCACAAAATACCAAATCATTAACAGAACAAATGTTTTAAAATGCAAGTATCCTTTCCAAACATCTTGTTACTTACCTTTCACATTCAGAGTTAAAAATCTGTTTCAGACTTGCAATATTGACTTAAAACTGTATGAAGAATGAAATGTCCTGTTCTGCTTCTGGCGATAGGAATGTCAAAAAATCCTAAATAAGGTATCGGCTGATAAAACTTTGTACCTTTAAAAATTGTATTTTTAATATATACATGTTCTGTTACTGATTTGGAGATGAAAAGGCATGACATCTCCTATCAAAATCTGACCCATCTTAAGACAGCCAGATAGAAACATCTGCATGTTTCCTCGGTTATCCTCCCCAAGGGAGCTGCTTTGGTGATGAGTGGGCATCTCCTACTGGAGAAGTGCAGTAGACATCTGTTCTCTCCCTACACCAATGTCTGCCAGCACTGCACACAAGCTTTCTTATTTGTGTTGATGAATCTACTCCCACTATAAACAGTTCTGCAACAAATCAACTGGAACTTGCAGTACCAACAGAAGATAGTCTATCCAAAGTTCCTGCTTTGCCAATTTTTTCTGTCCTTTTATATCAAGCTCTGGGACCCTCAGAACAGCCACACAATTAAGGGTTTGCATTTACCAAGTTGATTCCCATACCCTCCACAGCCTAACAGTTTTATTTAGAGCAAGTAGTTTAGTTCATGTGATGTATCTGCCAGAAGTAACTACCCACACAAGTACAGGGATGCTCATTCTGCTAAGATGTTAACCAGGAGCGATTTCACATTTTTCTGCGCGAAACTGTAAACACTCTTTTGTTTTTTAAAAAATCAATGGCATCAGAAATCTCAGGGTAAAGAAAAGGATGAAACCTTGTTTTGCATTTATAACCAAATATGAGATCATCTTCCAAGTCAAAGAACCATATGCACAAGTCTGTATATTTAAGAAAAGTCAACATAATATAACAAAAAGTGAAATATACTTATTAAAAGTGTCCTTATATAAAAAAAAATCTTGCAATGTACAGTAAGATGCAATAAAAACAGTTTGCCCACCCCCACCAATAACTAAAACTGCTATTGTTCCACGAACTCTTTATATGTTGGTATCAAAAAGTTAAACATTTTCTATGTTGTACGCTTGACGGATATTAAGAGTATCTCTCAACATCAAGTCTCGGAGGCGCCACAGTGCATCTGCCATTGTCGTATGGGCCCCTTTGCTCTTCAACCAGTGCGTAGGAAGACGGCTCTCTTGTTCTTTTGAGAGATGGACATCACGCCTTCGTGCTGAAATGGTGAAAGGGCCGGCAGTTAAAAAGTGCCTTAACTTTTTAATGCGCCCCCTATCGTTGACCTAAGAAGCTATGAGAATCTTCCGATGGCTGGCCTGCGCGTGCGCAGTCCCCAATGTGGGACTGCACAGAAGACCGAAGACGAACTTTTAGTTCTCCCATACACCTTCGTGCCATCGCAATCCGGGCAGTAAAGAATTCAAAATAACTTATAAATATGTCTAGTAACACCACGGGTATTAATCCACGTTGTGTAATTCATCATGTCCCAAAGCCACTCCTGTTTCTCATTCCAGTGATCCTTCCCACATAGCTTAAATGTGAGCAGCAGTGGGAGCAGCAGATAAAAGGTACAGGTTGAATATCCCTTACCTGAAAATCCAATATCCAACATCCAAAACTTTTTGAGCGCCTGCAAAGGGTAATAAAATGGCATGTGTGCAGGCCAGTCGCGCCAACTGCAGGTTCCCCATGATGCCCCACATGTGCAACATTATTAAAAATATTGTATAAAATTACCTTTAGGCTATGTGTATAAGGCGTACATAAGACATAAATGAATTTCACGTTGGGTCCCATCTCCAAGATATCTCACTATGTACATGCAAATATTCCAAAATCCAAAATGATCAAAAATCTGAAACACTTCTGGTCCCAAGCATTTCAGATAAGGGTCAACCTGTACAATATGCAATTATTGGTATTTATTAAATTAACTTGTCCCAGCTCTATGGGTTTGGGACAGGTGACAATGTTTTAAAATATGTCTTTAAAAACCCCTCAAACATCAAAGTGTACCCTGCACTTACCTGAAAGGGTCTGGTCCCACTTACTAATGCTACTTGAATCAGCACTTAGACCTTCAATGTATTTTAGATAAGCCTCAGAGTGAAGAAGCCTCTGTGTCTTTGGCGGAGGGGAGACAAACATAGGAGTTGTAGGCTGCTGAACAACCTGCTGAGTTGTGGGATTTTGACCAGGGTAGGGTGGTGGTGCCTGTTGGCCTGGAGGGCCAAGGATACCCATCTAGAATAGTAAAGGATAACAAGCAAGAAGGCATTTTAAAAGTAAAGTAGCAAATCATGTGAATCACAATGTACAAAGGTAGACAGAATATACTCTAGTGAATATGCTCTGTTTCAAAATGTGGCTCATGGAACAGGATGAACAATAGGACAATGAATGACACCACAAGGATACAGGAGCCAGGTAATAATAACGATAACATTAACAATGAACTTTTATTTATATCCCACCCTCCCCTGGCAACACCAGGCTCAGGGTGGCTAACATCAAATTAAATACACATTAAAATACATTCCACCATACAATAAATAAAAACATTTTAGGCAATGTTGAATTCGAAGATTCACTCTTAATAAATGGCGCCAATTTAGTTCCCTGCAGGGAGATCTGTTACTACGACAGCCACTATTCAACGTAATGCTATACCTCATGGATCGGGAGAGAAGGATGGTCAACAAACAAAGTAGAGATGGGACCCAAAAATTATGCATGGTTTGGAGAGAGTGGACAGGGAGAAGTTTTTCTCCCTCTCCCATAATACTAGAACATGGGGTCATCTGCTAAAGCTGGAGGGTGAGAGATTCAAAACAGATAAAAGGAAGTATTTATTCACACATTGCATAGTTAAATTGTGGAACTCCCTGCCCCAGGATGTGGTGATGACTGCCAGCTTGGAGGGCTTTAAGAGGGGAGTGGACATGTTCATGGAGGAGAGGGGTATTCATGGCTATTAGTTAGAATGGATACTAGTCATGCTGCATACCTATTCTCTCTAGTATCAGAGGAGCATGCCTATTATTTTGGGTGCAGTGGAACACAGGTAGGATGGTGCTGCTGTTGTCTTGTTAGTGGCTTCCTAGAGGAACCTGGTTGGCCAGTGTGTGAACAGACTGCTGGACTTGATGGGCCTTGGTCTGATCCAGCAGGGCCTTTTTTATGTTTTTATGAGTAGGAACACCTTAAAGGAACAGTTGTTCCTGAGGACTGAGGAATCCTCAAGAATGATATGGGGGGGGGGGGTGCTGAAGCTGGAAGAAGCCATTCACAGAAACAGAAGTGTCTTCCATTCACACAAGGAGAGTGGTTGGATCCAACCTACAGTTGTATGATTTATGTGATTTATACACAGCAAAACCAGTTAACACATATCACAGTTTTTAAAAGCAGATTCTTAATTCAAGATTTAGATCTTTAATGGGAAAAAGCAGCTGTTGTTTCCAAGCACTGGTCCGACCCAATAATGAAGAACTAACAAAGAGCTATTCATAATATTGAAATCCACCTGTCCTTTCAAAAACATATCAAAACCTTGTAGTCCTACTTAACCCTTCTGACACCTTTTGTTTCCAGGGCATAATTGACAGTATAGTTTATAACCTCTAACTGCTACAGCAGCCCTTGAAACCAACCTTTTGGTTTTACGTGACTTTGCTGTGCTTTTTAATAAAAAGGTTGTACACTGACTTGAGGCCATGGCTTGGATCCAGCAAGACACAAGCGGAAACATAAGCGGATTTAGTGCAGTTCCTCTTGTGCAACACCTAGCCCCTCCCTATCTATACATTACAGTGCCCAGAAATTGGTTGCACAACATCTTGCATAAGAGGAAATGCATATGGGGATACAATAAATTTAACTTAGCACGTGGCTACCGTGGCCTTTTTCTTGCATTTCTGCTTGCAGAACTTCTGCACTGGATCCAACCTCACATGTCTGAAAGATGGGGTATGAGTATTTGAAATAAATAAATACTAGACAAAATGTGATAAGGGAGAAACGTTGGCAAGTTAGAAAAACAAAATAGTTTCTACGACACAGGCAGACAGCTTCTTCAAACAGCATAGCCCTGGAATATTACTGATAAGATTTTTGTGCACACCTCTAAATTACTTACCTGCTGTCCAAATGGGCTTCCTGGGGCTTGGGCTCCTACCATGGAAGAAACATTTTGGCCTATAACACCTGTATATTTCAAAATGAAAACAAAATTAGAGCCTTATTTCAGGTCAGCAACAAAAAGCTTTGCTTTTGATACACCTAATAAGAAACTAATATATAACTGTGTAATTTAAAAAGACCACTTTCTGTCAAAATAACATACAGTTTCCTAAACAGTCTTTTTAAAGGTGACCAAGATGCTTTCTTGTTTGGCTCATCTGATATTATTTCATTCAGCAATGACCCACATCTCAGCTACAGGCTGTGGAAATAGTCCACCAGACCCTACTGCTGGGCAACCACAACAGATGAGTTTTCATTCTGCAACAGAGAGGTGGCCTCTGCACAACTCTGTGGAAACCAATGTAGGCTGTGCATCAGTCATGTTTGCCTGTGTTTTTTTTTCATTCAGCACTCATGCAGGTGCCTTCCTGAGGATATTAAGGATATTGTCTAAAGGCTTCCTTTTCTAAGATCATGCTCCCAAACAATTCTAGCCAATAAAGTATCACTGTGTGAGGAGATAAATACTGAATCTCTTCTAAGCACACCTAGGGCAGACACTGGAGCAGTCATGAGAAACTTATGGATATTCTGATTCAAGGGAACAATGTGCCATCAAAGAATGATGGGTTTAAAAATTAGTCCCTCATTGTAAATACTTGTATCACATTTGTGTCTGCTCTTCAGGGATATACCTGACAGGCTATATTTTCCCCTTAAAGACGACCATAGATGTCATATTTCACATTAACAGTAAATTTTTAGGGAAACATCCTTTGTTACAAATGTGAAATAAAACGAGGCAAGCTACATTGGTTTTTGCCCATAGATTAACGGCTGAATTTCTGAACATATCCTAAGCATGCAACAAAGGAGTATCCTATGGGGAAGTGAAATAAAAACAAGTAGCAGCAAAGAGGCTAAACCAGGGCAGTAGCTTAGGTTTGCGTAACCACTAGCTTACATTTCCTATCCATGGAGACAAATCATGTTCACCATCACCTCCAAATATAATAATCTGCACAAGTTTACACATGCACAAACACTGTTGTAAAACATTAATAGAATAGGAAACTGAAAGAAGTGATTGTCCATGTTTAATGTTTTACACTGTGATGGATTGAATGTCTCCAAAAGAACTCTTGTTTCAAGCTTGGGAGGTAACTGAAAACTACATCTTTGAATGAAAGAACACACTATCAACCCATATTTCTCCCATTCAAGGCACTGTTCTCTTGACTGAAGGTTCAATTTAATTTGTTTAAAAAACCTGTACTGATGCTATTTTCTATTATGTATTTAATGGTCAAACTTTAAAATGACCTGCTATTAAAACCATTTGGAATTACGATATTTATCTGAACTGGTGGTACATATATAAAGTCAGAAAATACTCGTGGGATGATTCACATCTGGCTCTGGGAAGAAGCTGCTTTTTAGATTCACTCCATTTTAATGAATATTACAACTTTCTACAGATGCAGAAGGAGCTGACAGCGTGGGCCTGCTCTCTTCTGAACCTCTGGTAAAGTCAAGCCCACTTGATATTCTTTTTTTTTTCTTCAAAAGGAAGAGTTCTTATATTTCACTGGTGAACTCGTTTGCTGTTGGGTCGACTATGCGTGCTGCTCTCTGCCAACATAGCAGCACATTCAGGATACAGACTTTGGCTATTTCAGCAATGCACCATGAGTGTTAATGCATACCTAGAGTAGTCCACAGCAGTTAAGCAGGTAAAGGCTACAAATGCACATACTGTATCTGTCCTGACGTAACTGGTTAAATGGTGAGAACAGAAAAGTGAGATAATGAGGGAATGAGGAGGTCATTCTTACCCGGAAGTGGGATGCCTGGCATGCCTGGTGGAAGTTGGAGGGGTGGAGGCACCCCAGGGTGAAGTGGCTGCATGCTGCCCATGCTAACAATGCCATCAACTGGGCCTTGTAAAGGTGGCAGCACTGGTGGATAGCCACCTATCATGCCTTGAAGGACACAACAAATTTCAAACATGCATCAATGACATGCAAAATGATCCCCCAAAAAGTAATGACATGCACTATCCGCACATAAGCACCTTCAATATTGCTGTACAATATTACAAATTAGTACCTTGCAAAATGAACAATGTTACAGAGCCTAATGCTGTATTAAGGGAACGTTAGTATTTGGCCTAATGGCATATTCCTCCCAGGAGACACAGAACATCTGGCACCATTAAAGGGTGATCACTGCGAGCAAATGCAATACGTTCTATCAGTCACATGAACATTATCTGCAACTTCAGAGTTGTTGAACAACACTGTGGACTAAATGAAAGGGGGAAAGGCAATTTCAATTATAATCTAACTACTAAAATGAAAGGGAATTTAATATAACAGCACTACACTGACTGTACTGTTTTTCCTCACATGTCACTTAACCTCATTCAGCCAGAAAAACAGACCTTTCTTGCTTTGTGCCTTATAACACAGGGAAAATGTCATGGAAGTTCCCGTCTTGGAATATTTACCACATAATCTTTTCATAGAGCTTTAAAATTATTACCTCCAGTACTGTAATTTAGTCTGTTGCCAACAAACAATACTGAAAAACTATGTGAAAAGTTTTAAGTCAGCTACTAAGCTGTATTTCATTCTGCCAAAACTCTGCTTTAAATGTATGTTAATTTTTACAGATCGCTCACAAGAAGTCTGTGGAATTGTTACACGATAATCACAGCTCTCACTTGTTAACCTGAACAGATCACTGTAGGCAATTATTTCTATGAATTTAGATCTACTGAAGAAAGGCAAGTAGCAGAACCATTTTTTGCCTAATATTTTAAGCTGGCCCCCTAAACTCAGTTTACGAGTTATTAAAATACAACTATATGAACATGCAGGCTTGCTTTCTGCTCCAGATGCTGTGGCAATAAGCACTGATACCTGCTACAAAAACTACAAATTTGATGGTTGCTGCCACCTTGGTACTGAGGCCAGGGCCAGCACTAGGAGGGTCAGCTATCCCTCTGCTGTAATGATAGAACCGCACTAAAGCGTGATAGTAAATTGGTGTTCTAAGCAAGCTATAAAAGAACAATATGATTTCTGAAAAGCTGAATATCCCTATAGGAACACAAATGTCCTATATAAAGTTTTAATTCTACAGTAAAAAAAACTGAACTAGATGGAAATCCTCACAAACAAAGCTATTATAAAATGAAACATTTCTTGGACTAATTTATACTCAACAGACTGCACCTAGCACACCAAATTATGTGTGAATACTAACCAGATTGTTTAAAAACTGATGCAACTCCAAATATTCTACTTGTCATTTTTCATATTTAGCTATCAGAAACCGCTCATATTCAGTAATTAATATTAATTAATTAACAGTTTCATGGGGCTATGCCACCCTTTATGCTGGCGCAAGTTCACACCAGCAAAAGATGGCATTCCTGGGGCGAGAAGGCTCAGGGAGCTAACTAAAGTCAGCCTCTGCCCCCAGGAAAAACCCCTTTGGTGCCAGCGCAAGTCCTTAGGGCAGGGAAACGCCACATGTGGTCCCGCGCTGGCATAAGTGCCACTTTAGCTGGCATAAGTGGTACGAACGCCGGCACAGGGGTCACGCTGGCTCCAAACGCCTTTCGCTCCCTCATTAGGATTGCTCTGTTATTCATGCATTTAAAATATTTATATTATGTTAATATCATAAACTAAGAATTCCAAACAAACATCACAGTTAATTCTTACAGCAGACCACTAATGTACATTAATACTGTCATTCCCATATTTCAGATGGGAGGAATAAGTTCTATTAAGTTTGCCGCTGATAGGAGACTTGAACTAGGGAACTTCATGGCTCACATTCTTAGCTAATTTGGAACTCCAGCTCTCAACATTCAGTTGATCAAATTTACTCATGGAAATAAATACTCAAGTGAAACATGCATAGCAAACAATTCATCACATTATGAAAGTCAGCAAAATCAGTTTCCATCAAAAGTAAGACAAGAAACGTTTCTACTTGATTGTGTGTGTATGTGTGTGTGTGTTAAGTACAGTCAAGTAGCTTCCGACTCATGGCGCCCCTATGAATCAAATGTCCTATCATTAACAGCCTTGCTCAGACCTTGACTAATGTTGCCTATTTTTACAGTTTTGTCTGCTGGGCGGCGATGATTTGTATGGGCTGTTTAATGATCCTTTTGGGGTTTTTTAGTTGTTTTTACTTGATTTTTTAAAATGTAAGCCACTCTGAATGTAAAGAAGAACAGGATACAAATTGGGTTTTCCCCCAAATGCGTAAATAAATTATTATGAGTAGTTCTGTAGAATTACATTGGTTGCTGACTGTGAAATAAAAAATATTGCAAATAAACATTTAGACATTTCTAAACAGAAGTCAGTGTATTAGTTTGGGAGCCTTCTATACCATGCAATAATAAAAAATACATGCTAGCTTAATGGAAAACCACTGAAATTATTTTGAAGGACAAGATTTGACAATGCATTTTAGGAAGTCTTTTCTATTAATAAGTGTCCCCTAACTCAAAAATACAAGTATTTCATACAGTTCCTATATATTTTTTCAACCCACATTTGGAAAAGCTTTACTGTATATAGATCATGACATTAAAAATCAAGTTAACAGAAACATCAACATCAACATCAACAGTAAACATAAAATAAATTAATTCACTCAAACACAGTTCCTTTTTTCATACTTGAAAGAAGATGTTCTTTGGGTTAGACAAGTGTTTCAGAAAGAATGTTACTCTACATGTATTTGGATGAGAAAATGAAAAGTTAACACTAACAACTATTGCTGTGAATGTAGCTGAACAGAAATGAAATGCAATACTGGATTTCTTTAAGATACTAACTGAAAAAGACGTTTATGTAGACAGATATAAGGAAACAGATCCCATCCCTTGGTTCCATTTCACAAAGAGTGGCACTTTTCTCAAGGGCAGGTAGCCTTCCCCTGATGCAAGGCATAGCAGCCCCCTGCATCAAAGGAAGTCTCCTTGTGCCAACTGGCCCTATTAAGCCTAAAGCAATCAAAATGCCATTACAGAAAAAGAATCAATTAATTACTGAAATGTACTAACATGTAAAATTAAAGCCAACTGTATTTCTCACAAAACACTTAATCAGATCTTGGTTAAATTTCTGAACTGATTCGTAAAATAGATTCACCTAGATGAAGCTAAATTAATATGTACCAGCAGTGGAAAAACTTATTCCTATTCTTCTTTCTACTACCTGCCCTATTACAGTGCTTCAGGACCCTGAATATAAATACTTAATTGTAGAATTTTGACAAATTTAAATGTGCATATTGCTGTTATATTAAAATGACTTTGTAATTGCTTCCAAGACTCCACAGCTTCAAAAGTGGTTTACAATGGGGCACACATGGGCTGGTATTCAAGAAATACCAGCCTTAAAAGCCTGGGGCTACTGAGCTAGTTGCAATATTTCCTAGATCTTGTGCAGTGCCTCTTAAGTCTCTAACCAGGTGAATAGACAACAATTATTTCTAGTTGCTAGCTGTTCAAATTTACAAAGAGTTATGTCAGATTTATCCGTACTATAAGAGTCATACCATTGGCCTAACAAGATGAACATGTCTACTCTTACTTGCAGTTGCTCTCCAGAGACTCAGATAGAGGTCTTTCACATTGCCTGCTACCTAATCCTTTTAATGGCCAGGGATTGAATTGGAGACCTTCAGCGTGCAAAATAGATGCTCTAACATTCAACAACTGCCCTTCCCCATATATATGATACAATACAAACCAGCAGCAGGCTTGCTGCTTGGGAAAGAAGATGCTTCAGCTTGGTCAGGCTAAGATTGCATGCTTATTATTAAGTGGTTATCTCTGCAGGCGAGGGCAAAATCAGTGACCAAAATGTTTTGAGAATAAGTTTTTTTAAAAAGGTTTAATAGACATGTTAAACATCTTCAGTAAAGAGATTTGAGAATAATATTCAAAGTTATGATGAGTTAAACGTGAATGAAGGAAAAATTGTCGGAGCTCCTGTTTTTGTTTTTTACCTGCAACAGGTGTCAACTGCGGATTGAGCATCCCCATTGGTGTTGGTGGCGGCACCACCCCCATAAGAGCCCCCACAGGAGTCCCTGCCCGGGGGGAAGAATTCTGCTGCTGTTGCTGTGCTGCTCTCTCTCTCTCCTGCTGCTCAGCAACCTTAGCTGCCCGCTCTGCAAAAGTATTTTTAGATTTTCAGTTCTGTTTTGGAACCCAGAATTAAAAAAAAAAAAATCTTCCTTTTTCCTTGAAAAAAGGACTTGTCAAACATTGGTCCCAAGTTTCGGCTAATGTGGAAAAAAAAGCCCAGTTCATTTTTAATAACAGTATGTGATTTTGATTTCATTTGTCTTCCAACTGAAAGATAATATAGAAAATTTATAATAAAGTTCCATGAAAGATTCAAAGAAATATGGAGTTTACAGTTTATTTACTCACATCAAAGACCAAAATGTCATCAAGCCCCCAGTGTTGGCAACATGTCAGCACTAAGAGATGCGTGCACCAGGACAACTTGGCCTTTTCGCCTATTAGATTTAATTTTTAAATTATTTTAATCAATTTAAAGCAGCAACGCAAGACACTCCAGGGGTATATGAATTATCAGAGCTGCAATCCGCAGCCTAGTCATTCTACATAAGCCAACGTGCCTTTTGCAGAGTAAGCAGGCTGTAGAGTACAGCCCATGTCAGTTAGACTTGCTCGGACCCAATACATGCATCCAGTTTGGGGGCCCAAGATGACAAGTGACCGCTACAATGGAATTCTAGCATTTGTCCACTCTAAAACGGTTACTGCTGCCACATGGAGAATCTTTGCAACTTTCTCCTTAAGCAACCAGATTGTCTTGGTTTAATATCAAAACTAGCAATTGGGTGGAAAAATCAACTTTCCATTCTTCTTTATCCATTAGCAGTTGTTACTCTTCTGACACAACAATAAAATGCTGCATGGTGTTCCCCTGCCCCTAATAGAAGTGCTTGTTGTTGAAGCCTCCAGTCAGAATGAAACAGAAGTGATGAAGCTGTAAATACTCTCTTTCTTACCCTTTGCTATATAGTAAGAAAAAGGTTGGGGGCTGTTTTATCATCAACCCCTCCACACACACGGTTTACCTATCACAAATTTGACACATTCATATATTTTCCTACGTAGTCAAGAAGTCCCTCAATTATGTAGTAACCCCTACCATTTTGTGACCCCCCCTGGTTTCTTCTGGAAGATACTGACAGTGCATTCCTAAGGAGAGTTACTCCAGTCTAAGCCCATTCATTCCAACTGGCTTAGACTGGAGTAACTCTCCTTAGGAATGCACTGTTAGTTATCATCAAGCTATTCCCCTACCCCTTTGGTTAATGCACCAAGTCATATTTTTCTGCACGGAGTGTCCCCCAAGCAGGCAGAGACTCCTATCTGTCTGTAGGTGGTCCATTTGTGCAGTCTGTCTGTCTGTCTAGTACTTCTCATACACCCATAGCCTTGAGCAGAAAATTTGTGCAGTCTTACTTATCTGCACAAGGGATTGCCAGTTTAGACAGAGTGATAGATTCATCTGACAAATCAGCTGTTTGGTATCCTAAATACCATACACCCAATCATTATTACAAGGTTCAAAACAAACTTCTTCCTACTATCATGAGAGTTAATATTTATATTACATTGCGCAAACTCTGATCAGATAGCAATTTTTACATAAGCAAAGGACATGTTCTAAATGCCTATTCATGATTAATGTGATGCTTGCATACTGCTGATATATGAAGGCAAGTCTTATCCTAAACTCCTGGGGGGGACGGGACACTACTGAGCAAATATAGCATCCATTGTTTCTACTACTGAATGTTGTGTTGCAGTATTAAAAGATTAAAATTTTATTAGAAGGAACAGGAATAGCTAGATATTAAAAGAAACTCAGGAGTATTTTTTCAATGTATCTTATTAGACACCTACTTTGCTAAACAGAAGCACAAGTGTTCCAAATATCTGCTATAAAAAGACTGCTATACAAACAAGAAATTATTGGTAGTCCTTTCATTTTTAATACACACTTCCAAGAATGGATGAGATAACCCATCCCCTCTCATATTTCAAGGGCCATGAATCAAAATTATGACTAGGATATCACAAAATAATACATAGCTGAGCACTTGCAAAAGACCAACAGTGCACAAAATAAGGAATAATATAAAACATCATAATGGTTTACTATGTTGGAAACCCTTTACAAAGAGGCCTATGCCAAGAACCTCTACCAATACTATGAAAAAAGAGTAACTTTGCAACTGAATCTTAATTGTTTAGACTGTTTTTTAAAAGTGAATATTGTACTGAAACAGCTCAATACATTCTCACGCAATAAATATTATATTATATATATTAATATTGTATTTCGTTAATTCTGGAGAGTTGAATCAGGACAGAGACAAGCAAAACAACAGCCAACATTTCAGCAATGGGTTTGTTCTAAAGGGTTCTTAACAGATGTTAAGTAGACAGGAAAACAAACGAAATTAACTTTTGATAGAGCAATGCAACAGCAGTTAGTAAATACAGGAGCTCTACACTGGAGTTTCACTATCAAATTCAGAGAACTCAATCCCAAATCCTACAACTACAGCTTGCAAACCCATGGGATACAGTGAAATGTGTTCTTATTTTGAACCTGAATGTCCCTTTTCACCAGCTCTTGCCTGTGTCCATTCAGCTTCCTAATAAAGAGATGTACATTGTGTCTGGATGAAGAGCACTTGTACATCTTTCACTGCATGTTCACACAGTAATGAGTTTTCACTGGCTTAAAACTCAAAATAATACCAAAGTTCGTTTTCATGGTTTTCTGAATGACACTTATTTATGCATAAATCCCCAAGGATTTCTATCAGTTGACCTTTTTAATAATAAAAAAAACTTTTAGTAAAGAAAAAACTCTTCAATCGAACTTTCACATGTCCTTTTGTCCACAAATCTGTTCATAAAAAGCACAAGGCAAACTGAACAACTTTTTCAACCATTGATATACTCATTTAAAAACAAAATGAAGTAAAAATCCATCTTCAACAAAAAAGGCTGAAAAAAGGGCAGCCTCAGAACACAGCGTAGAAAGTCATAACCAAATAAAACAGGACCAAAGTAGAAATACTTAAATAACCATAATTCCCAGGCCTAAGACCAGTACCACAGTGTATTTCCAAAGGACAATGTAAAGGGCCACGTTTTACACAGAATATGAACGGGCTTCAAAAAAGTAGGAATCTCAGGGAAGACCAACAATGTTGCTTTGAAATATGTTAAATATACATTGCATGAATCAAAAGCATTTTTGAAAAAGGAAACTATACTGAATTTTCTATTATTCTAGTAATGAAAAAAGGCAAATAGCAAGACCATGTTAAAACAAAATCAGATGATATGCCGATTTTAGTCAGAACATTAAACTTACTATAAATTATTAAGGAAAACCTTCAGAACTCAATATCTGTTCTGGAAGTTAAGGGTAACTCTAGAAACAGAATATATCTTTAATCCAGCAGTGCACTTAAAACCACATTGAAAAAACAGTGTTGCCCTTACCTGTAACTGTTGTTCATTGAGAGAACATGACAATGAACAGAACAGGCTTCTCGGTCTCACAAGTCATAAACTTTGCAGCCACTAAACACCTCTTGCAGTTCCTTAAACTATCAAGATTAATCCAGTGAAACAATATACATGGACCAGACGCATTTCGGCCAAGAAGTTCTTCCTCAGTGGTCACAATCTACTACTACATACACACTAGACGAAGGATAAATCCTTTATCCATGAATATTGTTTCATTGGATTCATCTGTGATTCTTTAAGGAACTGCAAGAGGTGTTTAGTGGTCTGTTTTTAATATGTTTTTAAGCACACTGCTGGATTAAAGATATATTTCGTTTAATTCCTTTTTATAGTGTTACCCTTAATCTCCTAGGTTTCCAATTCAGTTTTTGGGTTTGGATTGCCCCTTTGTGCTGTTGTTCCTCAATATCTGTTCTCACATCAACATAATTCCCTGGCAATTTTATTTTCTAACGCTGAATGAAATATATTCTAGCATACAGTTTTAAACATGTCTTTAGAGATATGCTTCCAACAGCAGAAATAAATCTGAATAAGAATTTATCTACGTTCAAAAGAAGATCACTTGCTAAAAAGAAATCATGCTCTTATTTTGTTCGAACAGCAACAGCAATTGTAACATAAAGAAATAAAAGGAGAGTGTTCTAGGTTGGTTAGATAAATCTAACACTAGTCAAAGAGCATTTCAAATAATCAGCTGTTAACAACTGTTTGAAATTCGTCATGTTAAAATCCATCGTTTTTTGTAATAAAACCATCATTTTTCTTTTCCAAAATGTTTCTAACCCTCCTCAGGACAATGTAATGCTAGTTTACTTCCTCTACTCTACAACTGCCAGAGGACAGCACTGAAAGGTTTGATGTATTATTTCGTTATCAGGCCACTTTTCATTACTTCTGAACTTCCTCCTTACCTACTTCTCTTTTCCAGTTTTCCGTCTTATTTTAAACTCCCCCTTATGACCTTCTCTTTTTCACCTATTTCTTCTGGACCACTCCTAGCCATAAGCCAACTTGCTTCTCCCACTCCTGTCTCCTCCTTTCTTGGGCCCAACCTCTTCCTATTTTCTATGCTTTCTTCCTGTCCTGCCCCACCAGTGTCGCATTAGGTTAGCTCAGCAATTAACTGCCAAAGGGTTCGCCTGAAGCACAAATTCACTTAGTGTGTTACAATACAGATTCCTTAAATACAGAACTAATAATATTGCCTTCTTTTACACTTATGTGCTCCCAAAAGACACTACATCTCTTCTACAAGGAAGGGACAGACAGGCTTTTCACCCCTACAGTTTATAACTTACCTTCATATTCTGCTTTCTTGGATGCTTCCAAGTTTCGCCACTCCGTTCCAACAAGACGACTGAGTTCTCCAAAAGAATAGTCTGGGTGTTGAGCTTTGATAACTGCTCTCATTTCACTACTAAATAGGATGTAACCGCTCATGTTGATCTTCCTTTTTGATCCCTCCTTCTTTACACTACCCTTGGCAGACTTGGGAGTGGACTATGGGAAAAGAGAGTTACGGTCACAAATGCATAACAGAAACTTCTCAAGATAAAGAACTAATAAGCAATGACTAGAGAATACCGTCCCTGATTTCTTAGGTTTTCCTCTTCACAGGTATGAGTTTAAGCTGAAAAATATATAGATCTTGCATATTTTCAGTGAGAAAGCAATAAACACCAGAGCTGGAAAAAAAAACCCTCAGCTGCCTGGTTGCCATGCACCTTGGAATTTGTCACTGGCCTCTTACGATTTACAAAAATGCACCTCATAGGGGTAGAATGCCCTGACCTGCATAGCCCAGGCAAGCCTGATCTCGTCAGATCTCAGAAGCTAAGCAGGGTCAACCCTGGCTAGTATTTGGATGGGAGACCTCCAAGGAATACCAGGGTCGTGACACAGAGGCAGGCAATGGCAAACCACCTCTGAACATCTCTTGCCTTGAAAGGCCTATGAGGTCACCATATAAGTTGCACTTTCCACCACCAGGGCTAGACTATGCCATATCCTGAAAATGGATATGGACACTTGGGAACTTGATCTGCTTGCAGTGAGAGGTGGGATAGAAATGTTTCAATTAACAATTTTTTCAAAACTTTTCGCTCTAAAATGTTTTAAATAACAAACATTTCAAATATTTTGCACCCAGGGCTAGTTTATATTATTTCGAACTAACATTTTGGACTTTCTAGATACAGCAAACAATCCAGTGAAACCACATATACAGCCAAGAACTTTCATTCATGTGTATCCTGTGATGAAAATGAGCCTCTCCTCCCCCCCCCTGCTTTCCTGCCAGCCTGCTGCCGCCTTTTGAAGGCCCAGAAGGGCAGGACTGGCCCCACACTCCCATCAGTGTCCCCATTTCATTTGTGGCCCAACCATGTTTACTTCTGGCTAGGCCCTCAGGAATGTCCTGGCGCCACAGGGCCACCCATTACAATGGCAGCTATGACATGTACACTAACAACCTAGCAACTGGCTGATGATAAGACTTCCCACATCAGACGAAGTAGACCCTGGCTCACAAAACGCTTATGCCACAATAAATTTACCATTCTATTAAGACCCCTTTTTAGTCTTGGCTGCAGATGATTAATATAGCAAATCCTTTGAAATTTATATAAACCGTGGGCTAGATCTAAAGGGGCATCAACGTAGTTCACAGAAGTGATTTTTAATCTGCTTCCTCTGCCCCGAGCAGCCTCCTACCCCCTCTCAGAGTAGGGTGACAGGCAGCCCGGAAGCCTCCAGTGAGGAAGGAGGTCTGGAACGAACTTTCCTTCTACTTTCTGTGACTGGTCTGCCGCCACGGTAACAGAACTTATGTGCACAAAAAGGTGGCAGCAGAAGTCGTGGCATTTTGGGGTGCAGAGACGTCTACTGAAACAGGAGAAAGCTAATGGAAAAATAATTTCTGCCACCTTGCTACACTAACTTTGGGTGCAACTCGACCAAATAATCTCAAAAAGTCAGTCTGTGGACCTACTGCAGCTCAAAGAGCACAGAGAAGGAGGAGAATAAAAAGAAAAGTTTAATCTAGAGAGTTTCTAAATAATACTACCTGTGGTGGTGTGTATGGCATTATATCTAGTTCATTAGACAATGGAGTCTGAAGCTGAGGAATAGCTGGAGCTTCTGCAACTTCACCTTCCTCTTCGCCAGTCTCTTCAATGTCCTCATCACCTCCTTCCAGTTCAGCAAATTTTGCTTCTAGCTGCTGAATCTTCTTTTCAAGCAGTGGAGACGGCTCCTTCTGAGGAACGATGGGCTTCCTGAAACAGAACACTGTTGGAATAAATCCCCTCTCTGACAATCTATTCATCCTAAACTCTACTTAGTAATAAATGGTGGCTTCAAGAAAGAGTGGGAACATATTAGAAATCAGCTGATTAAAAAAAAGAATGTGTAAACTACCGTGTCGACTCAGTACCATAACACTGAGTTGAATCCGATCAGCTTTTCTGCTGGCGCAAGCAGGAAAAAGGGCAATCTAAACCAATTCCGCTCCTTACTGCAGCCTCATCCTACTTGGCTTCTCGTTCAGGGCGTCAAAAGGAACCCTTCCTCCATCTCGCACCAGAAAAATGCTTGTAGGATCCAACCCAGAACAGATATTTAGGAGTCTTCTATACTTTAGTTGCAGAGCATGAAGAAGACAGTCGTTTTGACAGTTCTGAACTGTCCACTAATGCTAAAATAATTGTATCTAAACAATAATCCTAACAGCTGTCCTAACACCAATGCACAGAGCCAGTGTGGTGTAGTGGTAACTAGTCCCCATTCTATCATGGAGCTTGCTGGGTGCCCTGGGACCAGTCATATACTCTCAGCCTAACCTAATTTAAAAGGAGGAGAGCAGAACAAGGCAAGCTACTTTGGGACCCCATTGGAGAGAAAGCTAGGGTATCTATAAAGTAAATAAACAAATAACGCTGCTTCTTCTGCAAGATCAGGAGGACTCTCTTTGAGCCTAAGGTTCCCTTTATTAAGTGTACGTTCAAAATGGAGATCAAAAATTTACAAGATTTTCAACAACAATTTACTACTTCAAATTTTACAACAGTGGCATGTTCTGAGAGTGTTTTAAAGCATCAGATCAAAGCAAAATCCCTAGATCTGTGATTTGTTAAATTATTTTTTTAAAGCTCATTTTACCTGAAGTAGTAAATTTCATCATCTACTACTTTTGCAGAGAGAGAAAACCTTTTCAATCCCTTAAATTTCTTCATCTGTTTGTCGCTTTCATTATAGCGGCTTTCACAGAGGAGAACATCATTTTCATTAATCTCGGTTGGCCTGCAGGACAGGAAGTCTTTGAAAGACAACACGGCACACTTTCCTACAGAGAGATGAAAAAGAAACAGCACATCCGTTAGTTAACAGCTCTATCATAACATTTTCTAAAAGGCCTGCAGCATTTTCAACCATCAGAACGTTTAATCCTGACTCGCCATACGTAGCCTACATCAAGACAAGCAACTTCAGTCTAGCACATGCATATAATTAAGACCTCCACTCACCCACCCATTGGAAAGAAGCATCCCCATGCACATCCATCAGATTAAATGGGCAGCGGATGAGTGTCATGATGTTTAGACTTGAGTCCTATCCCCAAGATATCTCATTATCTCTATGCAAATATTCCCAAATACAGATAGATCTGAAATATAGAACACTTCTGGTCCCAAGCATTCAGGATAAGGGATACTTAACCTGTACTGAAAACTATGATCTGTCTGGTTTCTATTATATTGCTTTTTCCCCTCAGTACCCTTGTCCTGTGCCTGTTTTAGCACAGGCTGTCTTATAAGTCTCTTTAAGCATTCTTGAATGGAGGGAAAGGATACAAATTTTAATAAAGAAATTCCTCATTTGCTGCACCCAGGAATTCCACTGCTGTATCAGAATACAGGGCCTTGCTCTGCTGTTGTAATTTATTATATTTCAAATAAAGTTAGAAATTCATTTAAAATGATTCAAAACCATCCAAGGGCAAGTCTCCTTATTCAAAACTAAATTAAAATTTACACCTTGCCTGACAGCAGCAGCCATTAAAGCTGACCCAGCTACATCAATTCTGTATCACAGTAATATTCAAGTTAAATTAAATGTTATATCTTGCATGTCAAAAAGTACTACAAGATAAGTAACTCTACATGAGGAATCTATTGTATTTTAGAATACACTGCTTTTTCCTACCAGAAGAATAAAAGTTACTGCTTAAAAAAACTTTAACGTTTTTATTTTCAAAAGATCATAACAGACTGAACTTCGCAGCAGACACTTCATTTTAACAATCACGAACACAAGATCAAACATCTCCTTCCCATAACAGAGCATAAGAATTTAATAGACCAGATATTTTAACTGTACATTTTAAAACACATATGTGAGCTAAAGTCTTCAGTTACCCAAAATGCAAGTCATGGGACAAGTCTCTTCCAGGTTACTCAAAAAAACTTCCTTCTTATAAAACATTTTAGTTGGCTCATGTTCAGTTTCTTCCGGATGTATAAAGATTGGCCCAAAGAAATATGCAGCTCCATCTCTTACCCACATTTTTTCTATTCTGAAAAAACACAGACAAATAATTCCTTTAAAGTACCATGACAAGCTCTGACAGCAAATTTTAACAAATGTTTGGTTCTATGATAGTTATATCCATTTTTTTTTTTGCTTTTGTACATGTATCCTGAACCTAAGTTATATAATTTTCCTGTTAGCAATTATACAAAAAGACATGCATACCTGCCAACTCTTGGTCGGACTAAGCCATGTGATTTTATGAACACACAATCCCCAACTTTCAGCCACATATCATTGTAACAAAGTTGTTCATAGTAGTGACAGCCAGGTTCTCCATTAGCCATTTCTACTGGAACATCTTCTTTATCCTGTACAGAAATATAGATTTAAGAGCTGGGAAAAGCTATGCAACTAACAGAGAAGAATATGGTACTTGAGTACATAAAATAGTCATATCCAAAGAAATGGAGAGTCAGCATGGTGTAGTGGTTAAGAGCGGTGGACTCTAATCTGGAGAACCAGGTTTGATTCCCCACTCCTCCAGATGAGCGCCGGACTCTAATCTGGTGAACCGGGTTGGTTTTCCCACTCTTCCACATGAAGCTGCTGGGTGACCTTGTGCCAGTCACAGTTCTCTCTGAACTCTCTCAGCCCCACCTACCTCACAAGGTGCCTGTTGTGAGGAGAAGAAGGGAAGGTGATCGTAAACAGCTTTGAGGCTCCTTAAAGGTAGAGAAAATCGGGGTATAAAAACAAACTCTTCTTCTTATGAGAGTTGGGAATGCCATTGTATGGGAATTCCACTGTGCACAAAGCTTTCCTCATTTATTTTAGAAATCGATTTGCCACCCCTCAACCATCCAACAACAAAATACCAAACATGGCAGTATGACAGACCAACAACCATAATAACCAATGAAAATAAAATTTAGAAGTCCATTACCCAAGGAGAAGAGAGATGGTGAGGGAAGAAAAAACTCACAACACAACCAATTAAATGCCTGGGTAAATAAGAATGAATTAAGTGGGCCCCTGAAACAGAAAAGATCAGGAAACAGGCAGGTAACCAAAGGGAGGTCCATTCCATAAATGAGAAACCACCACAGAAAATATGCTTTGCCTGGTAGCCACTGGATGAGTGGGGTGAAGACAACGCAACAGTCATATTCCTCTGCAGGCAGAGGGGCACCCCATCTCTAAAATGACTGAAAAATCTCAGATATCCATATCTAAAGTACAGCTATATCTTTTTGAAACAGAAAGCAGCTTCGACAGTCAATTTTCTAAATGTAGTAAAAGGCTGTGGAACAGTGAAAGAGCATCTGCTTTGCATGTGGAAGGTCCCAGGTCCAACCCTCAGCGTCTCCAGTTAAAAGGATCAAGTACTAGCTGTAATTAAAGAACTCTACTTAAGACCCTTGGGACAGCTGCTACCAACAGACATTACTAACCTTGATATATTAACCTTCTGACTGATAAGGCAGCTTTATAGGTAATCTGATTAACACTTTTAAAAACCCACCTATCTAAAGATAAGAACAAAGCATTTTCATCGGACAGTTTCATTTTAACCTTTTTACCTTTTCAAGGCTAAGGACATTGTCTCCCACTTTGTTTTCCTCTAATGTTTCAGTATGTTTTTCTTCTTCAACTTTGTCTGTATTAGCAAAGACTGACGCAACCCGGACCACAGGCAAGGGCATATCTCGAGGGACAAACCGCACAGAGCTAATTGGCATAGTCCACAATTTTATTTTCTTAAAAGATTTTGTCTTTGCAGAATAGCGTGATTCACAAACATAGACATCTTCATCCCTAAAATTTTCTGGACACAGTTTAAAATACTCCTGTTGAATGGAAAGAAAGAATTAACCGGATGACAAATTAAAGAGCATAAGCTCATAAACCATCATTGTTTTTGATGTCTGATGAAACAGCATTTAAACACAATGATTACAGTCCTTTAGTTATGTTTAGGATTTCATAAAACCATGGAGCTGGAAAGGGTCATATAGGCCATCTAGTCCAATATCCTGCTCAATGCAGGATCAGCCTAAAGAATCCATGACAAGCATTCAGCCAGTGCCTTCCTGCCAAAACTGACACGAGGGGGAAAGGGGTGCTCATAGAACAGTAGAATCATTTCATAACAGTTATTATATGAAGGTCACAATGCCCAGGTTCCAAAGGGTAGAAATAACTGGGGACTTTTCAGCACTCTCCCCACTCTGCAAATGATAAGGTCCAAGGCGTGGAACTACTAACAGTAAAGGAAGCAGAAAATGTATCAATAGATAGTGACTTTTTAAAGATATGACTAATGAACCATTGCTGTTTTTCTGCATTATAATTGAGAGAATAAGAAAATATTTTTTAAAAATATAAATATTAACTCGACTACAATAAATACTGGCAGTATGATTCTTTTCACCCAGCCATACCTGGAAAATGTACAAATGCATACAGTTTTCTATTTAACAGTACACATAGTTTCATCTTACCTTAACAAACATGACCACACATTTGCCTAGAATTTTATTCACAGGAATTTTGTTGTAATAGTCACTCTTGAAAACTTCCTTCTCCAAAAACTTCCGGGTAGCAAGATGGAATGTTTCATTTGGTCGGTAAAACCAGCAGCCATACAACCATTTTTCTCCTAAAAAAATAAGGAAAGAAATTATAACTAAATATAAAATTGATTTTAGGATCTTCCCCTGGTGCACATGAAGTTATGTTGGGCCGTGTTCAAAAGTTTGTAGGAAAGTACATAACGTCAGAAGAATATTTGTACGTTTGAAAAGCCCAAATGCACAAGAGTGTGGTACAGGAAGACGGCCTGGCTGCATATTACGGTGCTACTGGACTCAAAAGCTTGTTGTCTTGCTGCAACTATTTTTAAAGGGCAAGATGACTGCAGAAGCTGTGATATTACACAGCAGGGACATGTAACCTCCCAAAAAAAATGACATTCACATTAACTTAAGCAATAGACATTAGCACAATGAAGCAGCTAAGACCTTGCTGGGATGGAGTAGGGTGGTCTGAGCAACCAAACAGTTAACATTTGTGGAATTTCAAGGAACCGATGCCCAAGAATCACAAGAGCAACGGTGGTGCTGGAGGGAGGGGGAAATAGCATGAACCCACATGAAAAATACTGTGCAACAGATTTGCAGCTCTGTGAAAGCACTATGGACTGTATTTAACCAACAGGAAACAACTGCACATTTGGTGTTCTTGTCAGCCATAAATATGTCAGAAATTCTCAGTATTTTTGCTTTATTATGCCCTAAAATAATTCTTTGATTATATTTTCATACATTCTTATTGGTAGATAGCCTATTTAGACATTTTCCCAGAAGAATCTCAACTGAATGGTTACAGAAAGGCACCAATCTATCAGAGAAACTTTGTGGTAGTGTTTGTATCATCATACAGAGCTCTCTCTTACACTATCAGTAACTGGGATCAGAGTGTAGGGCAGTCAGCCATAACAGGTCAACTACTCGGCTGCTGGCTGGGATCTAAACGGCTCTTGTGTGAACAGAAGTGCTTTCTGCTTGCACAAGGGGAAGAAATCCCACATTTATGATTCCTCACCCCAACGGCAGCTCCCACAGCACGCCCCCAAGCCGAACTCCAAAGTCCCACAACAAGGAGCTGCTTAGCTCAGGGATGAGGGGCTGCAGCAGGAAGGAGGCAGCTGGGCTGCACTGCCCAAGCAGACTGCTGCCTAGACTTCCCAGGATCCAATGAACTTGGGTGTTTCCCTAAAACCAAATAACATACTTTTTTTTTTGTAGAAGTTGTTCTTAAAAGTTTGTTTTCCTTACCAGCTGAATCTTCCCACAGTCGTTCAATACAGACTATATGAGGTTGCAAATTGGCTTCTGCAGGTTCAACATATACATAATCTCCAACATGATACATGCTGTTCTTAAAGCTGCAATCTTGGCTGTATGTCCTGTGTAAACTAGACAGTGTTGATCCTCCAGAAGAATCTTCACTCTTTTCAGCTTCTTATTCCAACATGCAAGGAAACATTTGGAATGACTAAAAGTTAGTTTAAAGATCCAATATTCCATGCCTTACTTTGTACACATTAAGGACTTTTCCCACGGAGAATAATGGAGTTTCCTCTTTGAGCTTTCCTAGCTCTAATCACATGAAGAGATATCCCCCAACCCATGGTTAGTTGTACCAGACAGCAGGAAAGCATAGTTTGTAGCAAGTTTGCAGTGAGCACTGAAGGGGCTGAATGTCAGCTTCCGAAGGGGGGAAAAATCAGGGTGAACCTTTTTAAAATTGGCCATGTATTTAAAATGACATGGAGGAATGCAGACAGAACTGCAAGATATGCACTTGCTGTAAACCCACTGTAATCCACTGACACTAGCAAATTTGCTGTGGACAAAAACTGCTGTTAACCAGTAACTTGGGTTAGCTGTTTGAGTACTAGTAAACAGCAATTCCTTCACACCCAAGTATAATGCAGGGGTGAGGTTATCTGAGTGGTACAGTGATGGTTATGAAGTCCTCACTGGTAAACTATGTTTTCTGGAAAGCTTATTGAAGTTCTCTGCAAGATTTCTGTTATAATATATTCTTTTGAGAATGGATTATTGATCTAATTTTATTCCCACTTCAACAGCTACAGTCTAGTTACCACCCCAAAATGCATGTGTGGAATATTATTTGAAAGCACTCTCATATCACCATAGACCAAAAGGTATATATATATATTGCCGTCAAGTCATAGCTGACTTACGGCGACCCAGTAGGGTTTTCAAGGCAAGAGATGTTCAAAGGTGGTCTGCTATTGCCTGCCTCCGCATCACGCCCCTGTTATTCCTTGAAGGTCTCTAAATACTTGTCAAGGTCGAGGCTGATAGAGTTTGACTGGCCCAAGGTCACCCAGCAAGCTTCCATGGCAGAGTGGGGATTCAAACCTGGATTTCCCAGATTCTAGTCCAACACCTTAACTACTACAGCATGCTGGCTCTCTCTTAAGTAAACAATTCCCAACATGAATTCTGAAGCATTACTCAGTATGCACGGTTTATATGCAACAGGCTCTCCACTGACACACAGAAAACACACACAGTCTCTCTTCTAAGTCCACTGGGATATGGGCCCACTTGCTGCTCAAAGGAGATAGGCCTTACCCATGCAATCTGCTTCCATATACCTTTAATACCTCAATTCACACTGAAGATTCCATAAGTGATGAATGATGTCTTATGGCCCCACCACACATCTGAACCAGACTTTAGTCTTTCAGATTCAAAGTCAGTATTAAAGACACCTGATTGTTAACATGCATTTGCTGTCCATGAAAACTGATGCCCCAGCACTTCGGATCAGCACTTCAAAAACCTGCCAAACACTGACAGTCCCAAAAACAACTAGCTTAGTGAATTTGTCTTGTCTCTAGCACAAGGTCAATTTATCTTCTGATCTTTGTATTTCATCCTTTTGCATATGTAATCACTCATATTTTGGATTAGTGTGGGGGAGACTATTAACGAAAATCATGGCTGAAGGACTTAATAATATTTTGATCAATAATGCAAAGAGGGGAACTGGACATATGAGGCACCCTACTAAAGAATAAAGGATGACCTTTAATAATGGGTATGAAAGTTAATTCCTTGGCTAATTACTATACTGTATCCGATCATCACTGCTGGGAAAGTGTAATGAATTACTCCTATTTTCATTAGCAATGGCTGGATCCTACAAATGGTGAATGGCTTCTCCCCACCCCTACCAAGCTACTTCAGAAGGTCAGGGATGTCTTGGAAACAAAGTAGGATGTGGAGGAATCAGCAGAAATTGTTCATCCTCTTTTGCAAGCTCTTATTCCAGTGATGAAAGAGCTTGTATAAGAGAGTTTGAGAAGGGCAGCCATGTTAGTCTGTAGTACAACAGTGAGATTTGAGTCCAGAATCACCTCAGAGACCAACAAGAGTTCCAAAATGTAAGCTTTTGAAAGTCAAAGCTCCCTTTGTCAGACACAGTAGTCTGATGAAGTACTGTGTCTGACGAAGGGAGCCTTGACTCTTGAAAGCTTATATCCCTGAAACTCTTCTTGGCCTCTGAGGTGCTACTGCACTCATATCTCACCGTTCTTGTACAAGAGGGAAGTGATTTTTGCTGCTTCCTCCGCTTGCTGCATTCCACGCTGCTTCCAAGGACCTCTTAACTTTCCGAAGCAGCTGCGGGGAGTGATGTTATAGGGGGGAGAGATTTTTTCTATAACAGCCTTCTATTCATGGCTTGTAGGAGTAAGACCCGGTTAATTTCAAGAGGAGAGCCCACTTAATTTGAAAAAAGGATTTTAGTAGGTACTGTACTATGTAACTGCCACTCCCACACTTAAAACCTATTATTACTTTACATTTTGGCTTGCTGCCAGAGATTGTGAAGCACACAAGAGAGCAAAGGAAATCTTTTAGACACACTTTTCTATATCGCACAACTATACACATCATTTATTCACACTGGTGCCACAGAAAACAATGGCCATCTTCTTAAGTAATACTAGTAATGCTAGACAAAGGTAAACGTACCTTGTTTCAGTAAATATTCAGAAAATATATGCCAATGCATAATGATAATGGATAGCTGTTTTAATCACCATGTTACCTCTCTTCTCCTCTTCTCTTTTCAGTTTGTCCTCCTCCATTTCCTTTGGGAGTTTTTCCTTCTTTTCTTTTTCTACATCATTATGAAGATGTTTGGTGGTGTAGCTGAGAGCTGGTGATAACAGGATCTCTCCATTCTTGCAGAGTTCATCACGGATTTTGATGAAGAACTGCTGTAGTTCCACTGCGTCCTCGTAAATCTCTGAATCAGTCCTTAAAGGAAAACGACTCCTCAGTGAAAGGACGTTAACAGCAGACTAAGCACGAGTTCATCCACTTGCTCTGAAAATCTGAAACGTCGCTGTTTGTAACCAGTTTTATCATGAATTACTGCAGCCAAAGGAGGGGCCAGGAGTGACATTACTTACAGAGTGATCTAAAATTAGAAAATGAACTCTTCTTTTTGGTCACAAGTTATTTTCCCAAGTATCAAAGGATAAGCACACTCTAACCTTGACTCTTAACAACCCGGTTCTACCTGTGTGCACTGAGTTCTCCATACCATTCAAAAGACTGAGTTGCAAGTTTAGCAAGTCTTAGGCCTGGATCAGCACTTACTGGGTTGGCACAGGAAGACAATACCTTAATAAGGAAGTGTTTTGTTTTTTTCATATCCAGAACTAGGAGGAGAATGGCTGGGACCTCTGCTCCTAGTTATCTGAACAAGCGACTGGAGGAGAGCAGAGATGTGCTTTCCAGCAGGGACACTGGATTTAAATTACTATGTCTGCGGAACTGACAGGTAAGCGGTCCAGACCTTCAAGTGATTCCCAGGTTCAGAGAGGGTCTAGTGCTTCAACTCTGTCCTCCTTAACTGTGATTACTGAACCTGTCATGGGCTCTTAAAAGGAAGCCACTGGTCCCATTTGCACCACTGGAACTGCCATATGGAACTCAGATTTCCTCAATGTCCTGTAAAAGCTGAAGAACTGTTTTCCCTATAAACTTGAGCAGCAGAAGATGAAAAGATTACAGGCAAGCAGGATTTTTGTGTATTTTAAAGAAAAATGTAAAAAAATCTTCAAGTGAATTCTTCAGTCACCTGCGTCTGAAGAGTCTGGAAACGTACAGTTGCACTGTAACAAGTACTGCCATTACAATCTCAAAACCAGCAAATTTAATCTAATCCAATTAAGTTTCACTTTTCAGCATAATCATTTTGGGTTTAAGACCCAATTAATATGGTCATGACTATGTAGTTTTTCTCTGATTAAAACTTATTTATATACTGCAAATTCTCAACTAAAACATCTGATATGTGTCTTCCCCCATCCCCGCTGGCCAAATGGGGCAAATCGCAGCTCCAGATCAGGAAACCAGTCAGAAGGAAAGAGTTAACTCCCCACTTCCCTCTTGTACCACAATCCTGAATCAAACCAGGTCCTCCCGGTGGCTGCTATTTACCAAGAAGGAAAATGCTGGAGATCCTTTCACAACTCTTCCAGATCTCGTTAAGTTAAGACCTAAAACATATTACTCCTCATCAGGTTTCAGAATAATGAAATATTCCTAATAACAACACTTCAGATGGTTTAAAAAAACAAGTAAGTTTAAGATCCAGAATTAAATACAGGCACTAAGTGCTGCCCTTGGTACCTGTAATATCAGAAGGAAAGCTACAGGTAAAAACTCAGAAAAACAAAAATCTAAATTTTAAAGTTTACTATAGATTGGAGGCAGCCAGTTAACCTATGAGGTCTGCATTATGGCATGTCACTAAGAATTCCAAATGAAGCTTTTCAGAACACTGTTTCTTTTTTTAAATGTTTAATTTCTGAAAGCTGGTGGCCCTGAACTGATCTTTTCAGTCCCAAATCACATCATTACGAAGCAACATTGGCTCAGCTTTTGCAAGGCAAATGACAAAAGGTTGAGAAAGGTAAGGTTTCACCTACCGATTCATCCTCCTTGCTCGCTCAAGCACTTCAAACATATGCTCTTGGAACAAGTCCAATCTTCTGTACCGGTTACTTTCTACATTTTTCCGTATTATATCAAAAGTCAGGGGTGCTTTGTTTGGGAAACTGGGGTCAACAGCAGGAATTTCAGCTAAGGAGTCACTATAGCACCTGCCCTCATCATCCTGATGACTCATGACAGAGACAAAAAGATTATGTATAAGTTCCTGGATCAGCAGTGTCACATTGGGGACATGAGAATCTTCATCACCTTCTATGTCCCTTCTGGTCTCAAGCAAAACTTTATGCAGAACCAGGGCATCTTTGTAAATCAAAGATTCTGGTTCATTGTAAGTGCAGGCGTTATTGAACATCATTACAAAATCCTCGACCATGGCATCAATGTCCTGGTACTTGCTGGCCATCATGTGACTTCTGATCTTCTCCATATCAACTGGTTTTTTAATGGTCAGGTAGTAGTCAGGAAGCTCTGACCGAGATGGAAGTCTTAGAAAAATAGCACTCAGCCTTCTACCTCTCTTATCTGTGTAGTTCTTCACTGCTTCATACACCTCATTAAGTTTCTGTTGCATTGGAGTCATGTATTTTGATTTTTTAGGGGATATACCAGTTTTTCTACCTAAATGGAGGAAAAAAGTGATCAATTTCAGTGGTCAGCTTTCTGCAAACTGTAAACTCATTGTGACTTCATTTACTCAGGTACTAATTTGAGTATATGAGGCAACATGATGTTTATACCACACCCCCTCATCATATTTCTACGTCCTTCTCAGTGTGTTACATTACCTGTTACCTAACGGAATGGGACAAACTCATTGTAAGAGTCAACCACAATGTCTATTGAATTTAAAAAGAAAGAATCCTCATGTCAGAATCAAAACTCACACACTCCCTAAAAACGTCACATGCACAGGGGTTTAACAAAGGGAATTATTCCTTTTACATCTGCACATTCTCTACTAAGCATACATACAGTACATGGCACAGTCCAGAGAAAAGAAGCCCCTGCATGCACAGGTCTGTAGACACTCTGGAGCCACAAGATCATGGTCAAGAGTTATAATGAAGACAAACCAAACATTAACAATCTTCACTCCTATTGCTACGTTAAGTCCCTTTTCCGATCTCAGTGGATAAAATTAGTAGATCCAAAATAGGGCTACCAAGCCTAACAACTCATGCCAGTACTGGTTTATAATTCGTGTACTGCGTAACGTTTCCCGTCTGGGGCTTTCCCTATTTATTGGCTTGATTTCTGAATGCCATGAGAGGGGGTTTCCTTCCTGCTGCAACCCTTCCCCCCTGTAAAGTTCCTCAGGACAAGGTAGGACGTGGTACAAGGGGCTGAAGGGGGATATTAGTGCAAGCGAAGGATTACCACCACTTTGACAACAGCACCTTTGGATGCAAGCCACTGTTGTTAACAATATATTGTCGAAGGCTTTACAATCTGTTGTACAAATACAACAGATGCTACGATCAGCAAAAGACAAAAGAGACCCCCTCACCTCTGTAGGAGTATATCGTATACCTTGCACTTGTGGACAAGTTTACATTGGGACCACAAAACGCAGCACACAAACAAGGATAAAAGAACATGAAAGATACTGCAGACTTGGCCAACCTGAGAAATCAGCAGTGGCTGAACATGGACTAACACAAACAGGACACAGGGTCTAATTCCAAGACACTGAAAGACTGGACAATTCTACCAACTATTTTGTCAGATTACACAGAGAAGCCATTGAAATTCATAAACATCAGCACAACTTTAACAGAAAAGAAGAGAGTTTAAGAATGAATAAGGCTTGGCTTCCTGTCCTGAAAACCTCCAGACTAACAAAGACTACAGTCCACAATAGCCATGCAGATTAGCTTTGGATTTCACACATTAACAGATCACTTCAGGATACAGTGGTTCCATATTAACATACCACACCCTCATTAGCACATTATCTTGATACTTACAGGAAAATGATTAGCACATTACCTTTGATACTTTTTTCAGGACAACAATTCAGCTCAACCCGCCCCCCTTTCTGACTATATATTACTCTTCCTACACACTTGACACTGAGAGACACTGTCCTTCAGTGTTACTCCTCTGAAGATGCCTGCCACAGCTGCTGGCGAAATGTCAGGAAAGAAAATACCAAGACCACGGTCACACAGCCCGGATAACCTACAAGAACCAGTTGTTAACAATGTTTTGCTCAGCAAAACACAAACAGTGCATTCCTGAGGAGAGTTACTCCAGTCTACACCCATTCATTTAAATGGGCTTAGAGTGGAGTAACTCTCCTTAGAAAATGTCAAACATTTTCCGTTCTTTTCTCTTTGAAAATCTCCCCATTTAAGCCAACATGCTGAAAAGATACAGAAGCAAGACTTTTACAAAGAATAAACAACTGCACTACGGGAACAATCAGCACAAGGATCTGTGGATGGCATTGTGCAAGCACAGCTTCCTAGATGCAATCAATACATAGCATAACTCTGGAGAACACTAAGCCATGGGTGCAACAATTATGGATCTTTCCTTTGTTTTCCTCCCACTGCCAGCAGTCATTTCCAATTCCAGAAAAGTTGACTCCCAGGCTGCAGGGGGTCAGGGTTGAACTGAGAAAGAGGCAAAGTCACCCTCCTCCTACTTCTGCTGAGGTATCCTAATGGAATAAAGATGAAAGAGCAATTCCCCGCCCCCCAGTGTAGACTGCCCCTGATCTCTGGGACAATTAGTCCATGCAGTTCCACAACTCTGGAAATTAACTTTTCCACAGGTATAATGACTGCTAGGGAAAGGAGAACAAGAGAAAGATTTCCACTGGTGCCTTCCACTAACTGATGGCAAGATCCAACCCATACTAAGAGCCACTGCTTAGCTACTCTTTGGGTCATTTAAAAAGCAGGGTATTTCTTCAACGCTTTCTGCTTAAGTGTAAGAAACCTTGTGATCCTCATCTCCAACTCTGTTCCAATCTGGAAAATGGGAAGGAGACAAAGAAGGCCATTAAGTTAAAAGAGATTTATGAAGGAAGTCAATACAGAAAATTTATTTTTGCTTCTCGTGCTCTATTTCCTTAACCTGTCAACACTTTAGGCTACTACCATTTTTCATGTTCCAGAAGCCTAGTTCATTGGTTTCACTTCTACCTACTCAATATCACTTGTGATATTGAGGAAGATTCCTTTTAGCATTCATTAGAAATACTGAATTATACGCACGTTCTTTGTTCAGGACCTTCCCTCAAAGCACACACACAAAGTTTATGACTATTTTGATAAATAAATTTCAAGTGTGGCTGAAATGTTGCTAACTTCTCAATAAGACTGCCATTTATTTACCATTTTATATTTCAAATCAGCATATATGAAGCGTGGAATTTCACAAGAGTTCCTTACTTAATTTCACTTTTGGGGAAGCAACCTCCTCATCTTCAATCAGGGGTCCCAGCTCTTTTCTTTTTTCTTTAAGAATCTTCTCCAGGATATGAGCATCATTGTATACCTATTAATTGTCAAAATGTTTAGAAATGCTTAGCGTTGTTTTGCGTTGAAAAACAGTAAGGGGAGACATGATAAAAGTCTATAAAATTATGCACGGTGAGGAGAGAAGCTTTACTCCCTTTCTCATAATGCTAGAACCCGGGGTCATCCACTGAACCCCAAGGGTGGGAGATTCAGGACAGACAAAAGGAAGTACTGCTACACACCGCACATAGTAAAATTGTGGAAATAGTTGCCACAGGATGTGATGATGGCCTCCAACTTGGAATGCTTTAAAAGGAGAGTGGACGAATTCATGGAAGATGGGGCTATCGACGGCTACTAGTCATGATCAATATCTCCTCCCCTGAAGTACCAAAAGCCTCAGTTGTTGGGGAGCACAGGTGAGAGGACGCTTTTGCAGTCATCCTGCTTGTGGGCTTCCTAGAGGCAGCCGGTCAGCCACTGTGTGAACAAAATGCTGGACTTAATGGCCTTTGGCATGATCCAGCGTGGTTCCTTTACGTTAATGGCTGGGGAACCTCTATACTTCCACAGCAGCAGTGAGGAAGAAGAACAGACTGCCCTTGCACAGAAAGGGGTGCCACAGGTACACAAGAGCTCCTGTATGAACCTTTGGATCAGGATTCCGAAATCTAGGAACCATTATTCATATTACAGCGAAGCAACTGGCAGCATAAAGGTACAGTCTGGCTCCCGAAATAGAAGACACTCCACTCTTCCCTTTGTACATTTTTGAAATGGCTTTAGGAGGAACAGCAACATGCCCACCCAGGTGAATGTGGAAAGAAAGTGCTTTCATGTGACCAAGGGGGAACTGATAATTTTCACTCCCGCTATATTCCCTTACCCTGTACTGAATCCTGCTCCAAAGGGTCCTCCAACCTTGTGGAGAAGCTTTTTTGGGCATCACAAAATATATAAAAAAGGTGGGGGAAGCCGAAAAGCCTTGTTGCACACCCAGAATCCCAATTTCACGGTCTACTGGAACCTGGCCATGAGCCAGAAATAATGTTCTCTTTTTATACATCAGCCTCACTGGACTTCTCCCCACTGTTTACCATCTAGCCAATATTTTGACATTTTACTGATGGAGCTCTTCATATCTGTATCCTTAATTGTGGACTATCCAAAACACAGCTAGGAAAAAAATGTCAAGTGCATATCTTGAAATGTTATTCCCTAGGTATCATCTGCAAAATAGGTACAAATCAGTTTTCCGGCAATGCAGACTTCCCCGCAAGTACATCCATTAGGCACGAAACCAATAATACACTAATGCAGGAATTCCAAAATATTCTTCCCTGTAGCTGAAAAAATGACTCTGCAAACTGTTAGGTATCTTAGGAGTTCATTGCAGTGAAGGCAAGGATATCTCCAGGAAACAACTGTAGAGCTTCAGTGCAAGGGAGTAGCTATTTGTGGCATGCTGAAATGTGATAACCTTCCTTTGAAGTGAGACTAAGAGCCTAATACCGGTCGTCCCCACCATAAAATGTTGATTTATTAGTGCCTGTGTGCTGCATTCTTGCAACAGCGACCTGTCAAGCTAGCCACAAAAAAGTCCCCAACCCACTAGATAAGATGAAGACGGCATTTTAAATAATTTTTTAAATCAAATTTGTAACTTGTATCGAGAATAGGACTGTAGTAAAGCTGGCATTGTTCAGGAAGATGCTTTAATAAAAAGATGAGGGCTATAGCTTATGGCACTGTTTATTATATGTGTTTCTGGTTTTACTGCATTGTTTTCTAATGTCTGTCATCCAGTTTTTGCATGTATGTCACGTCTTATACTGTTCATGTTGCACTGTTTTATAACTTTGTAATTAGGGTTGCTAGCCTCCAGGTGGTGGCTGGAGAGCTCCCGCTATTACAACTGATCTCCAGCCGACAGAGATCAGTTCACCTGGAGAAAATGGCTGCTTTGGCAATTGGACTCTATGGCATTGAAGTCCCTCCCCTCTACAAACCCTGCCTTCCTCAGATTCCACCCCCAAAATCTCTAGGTATTTCCCAACCTGGAGTGAGCAACCCTATTTGTAATCCAGTCTTTCTCCAATGTCTTAAACTGTTCCTATTGCACTGCTAAATTTTGTAATAGTGTGAGAGGCAGACTAAAAAATAGTAAACAAATAAATTCATCCAGGTGATTGTTCCATGAGGATGGGGTGCTTTTCTACTAATGTGGATGCACACAATGAAAATGTAAACATGTAGAATATACACCAACGGCCATACATGAATGGCACAGGCTCCCTCTTTAGATACATGCTGTGAAGTTCATCTAATGCATAAACAAAGGAAAGCATGAGTGATGGCTATAGAATTTTAGCTCAGTCTTTCTAGAAGATGTACCTGTGAGCCTTCTTCATTATAATGCCTTGCATTTCGGAACATTAGTCTCATATCTTCTATCATTCCCTCTTCCCCTGAGTACTTGTCACTACGGATGTTATGCTCTATAATCTTTAAATCCATTGGTTCCAAGATGATTTTGTAGTAATCTGGATAGTCTTTTTTGGAAGGTTTAACCATAAACAGCTCACACAGCCTTCGGCCAGTGCCTGGCTCGCGTGCGTCAATAACAACGTTGTATAAAATTTTCATTCGCTGCTTCTTTATGTTTTTTTTGCTGTTAAGATTAAAGAATGAAAAACAGCAGTTCAACAAACATACTTTTCTTTGTAGTAAACGTGACTGATCATCTCTTCACTATCATACAAAGGCAGATAAGCTGGATGCTGCCATCATCATCATATAGAGCTGTATTTATAAATTTCACATTAATATAAAAATCCTGTATGGAAGGTCAACACTATAAGAAGGCAGGGTTAGGCTGTACGTTTCAACAGAGCCCACTGATCTGATTAGTTGACACCAAATTGCAATTTCTGAGGTATGTTCTTCCTTGATTCTAGGCAAATATTATCTTGCTCCAAAGTTACTGAGGAACAATTAATATTTCTTTTGGTGTTGATACGTCTGGTGCCTACAAACAGAAAGCACCACTGTGAAGATGTATAAATGTAACACTTTTAAAAGACAATACTATTCAGATGGGTTTGATACTGTATTCCCTCTTCTCCATTATAATGCCTAGTGCAGGAATGTCGAACTGGATTGTTACAAGGGCCAGATATGACATAAATGTCACTTGGGCCGGGCCATGCCTCGCCAGCCCCGATCGAGAGTGGAGTGGAGGGGGCTGCCTTGGCTGGCTCGCAGGGCAGATAAGAGCTCTCAAGGGGCCGGATACGGCCTGCAGGCCTCATGTTTGACTCCCCTGGCCTAGTGTAAAAAACAGATAAGCTAATAAACTAAAGGCCAGAGGTCATAGCAATGGTAGTAAAAGTACATTTCATTAAGAAGTCTTTCCTACTTTTTATGGCAGAGGGTCCTGAAATGTAAAACTTTTTCAAACAAGCAAAGAATTTCTCAGCTCTATTATCCTTTGAAAGATACACCCGCACAACCATTTTTTAAAATTTACAACAGATGGTATCTTGCTGTCATATAGACAGCAGGTGTGGTGGCTCAAGAAGTCATATCCATTTTCTCTATAATCTCTTTCCCTTATTCCCCGATATGTAGGAAATAGCTATGTTTGCTTGTTGAATTCTCTATTATTATTATTTGACATGTATTAGAGTTGAACCTTGGAGGGATCTCTGGCATACTGTCTACATTTGAAAGCCTATCTATGAAGCAAGGTATAAATATTTCTCATAATTTCAGAGAAAAAACATATGGGGTTTAATGCTGTGGGGTTCTCCCCCCACACACTTTGCTTCTGATTGAAAAAAAGAAAAGTTGGAAAGTCTTCACTATTACATCCAGAATTCTGCAAACTGATCAGGCAAGCAGTTCTCAAACTTTTTGTGTGTGTGTGTGTGGAACCCACTTCTAAAATTTACCCCTTGCTACTTTCCTTTCCCAAATATAAACTTGTTCAGTGTTAACCGATATAAAATATCAGTCCTTTATAAAATATTGTCGAAGGCTTTCACTGTCAGAGTTCATTGGTTCTTGTAGGTTATCCAGGCTGTGTAATCGTGGTCTTGGTATTTTCTTTCCTGACATTTCGCCAGCAGCTGTGGCAGGCATCTTCAGGGGAGTAACACTGAAGGACAGTGTCACTCAGTGTCAAGTGTGTAGGAAGAGTAATATATATTCAGAAGGGGGTTGGGTTTGAGCTGAGTCATTGTCCTGCAAAGTATTAAAGGTAATGTGCTAATCATTGTCCTGTAAGTATCAAGATAATGTGCTAATGAGGATGTGGTATGTTAATGTGGAACCATTGTATAAGTGATCTGTTAACATGTGGAATCCAAGGATAATCCGCATGGCTATTGTGGAAGACTACAGTCCACAATAGCCATGCGGATTAGCCTTGGATTCCACATGTTAACAGATCACTTCAGGATACAATGATTCCACATTAACATACCACACCCTCATTAGCACATTATCTTGATACTTACAGGACAATGATTTGCACATTACCTTTAATACTTTGCAGGACAATGACTCAGCTCAAACCCAACCCCCTTCTGACTATATATTACTCTTCCTACACACTTGACACTGAGAGACACTGTCGTTCAGTGTTACTCCTCTGAAAATGCCTGCCACAGCTGCTGGCGAAACGTCAGGAAAGAAAATACCAAGACCACGGTTAATACCAAGACCACAGCCTGGGTAACCTACAAGAACCAATCAGCCCTTTATATTTTATTTTTAGCTTTAGAATTTATCAATATGTAACTTTGCTGAGCAACAGGTGACATTTCTAGGCCCTTTCACACTTCATGCAGAGGCAAACTCAAATTTACTACTGAGCCTCCTCAGCTCACCCTCAGCTTCCTCCTGGCCACATGACCTACATGTCAGAGAACTGATTTTAATGTAAAGGTAGGCACATAAGTGTTACTAGAGGAGTACCTTCTCGCACAAAAATCTGAAGTTGCCAAGCCAGAAATCCATGGAAGTGTTGGTCACCACCCAACTGGCCATTTTCAGAGAACACAATATCTTTTGGCTACTCCTCTCCATTGTGACAGTTTCATCTCGTGTTAGTGTTTCAAATAATGCGTTATATCCAAACTCCCCCTTCTGCGAGTTCTTCTGCTTGCACGTGGTTGGGGGGACTATTTCTGCCAATTTCCCCTTCCCACTGTGTACCCCCCCCCCCCGCATGTATAAACAAACTCATAGTCACTCGAATGAGAAAGTAGACAGTACCTTTTAAACCGAGAAAAACATATATAATGTCTAGCACACTATGTCAAATTTTACAGTATGAGGACCAGACAATGAACATTTTTGCTAACTTGAACATATCAGAGTTATAACTGGCTTAGAATAACTGAAAAATAAAATGAAATAGTTACTCATTATTATTATTAGCAGCAAGTCAGACATGGCAGTATGCAAGTACACACCTTTTTCTTTTTGAACTTCCAGCATCAGACGTGGCAGAAGAGATCATACTGTCCCCGTCCTCAATTTCATCTCTTCTAGCTAGCTCCTTCTTCTTTGCCTGAAAGAGCACAAATCCCTGGACTCAGATTCTCTCTGCTGAATCTCCACACATATTTACACATCTTCAAGGGCAGATGTACAATTTCTCCCCCTGAAGGGTGTCTTCAGTATTCACAGTCAGGGAAACATAATTAGTTTAGTATAATTCATCCCATATGTAGCCTATTAACCTGTATTCCCAATTTAGGGCTGTTGAAAGCTCTCACATTTACGATAATACTTTGAGTTAAAACCAAGAAACAGCAATGTTGCATTTTCTGAGCAGCTTTAATATCACAAGAGAGCAGTGTGCCAATGCAGATATCAATGCACCAATACTAACTGCTACAAAAAAAATGAGCCAAGAAACACAACGATTCAGCCAGTGTGAAACTTTACCTGCATAACCTGCTGCATTTTCAACACTCTTTTATAAATAGCCGAATTTGGAACATTGTAACGTTTGGCATTTTCAAACATCAAGTTGAGATCACATTCCAAATGGTCAAGTGTTTCATATTCATGGTTCTTCAGTTTTGTTCTGCAGAAGAGACAATCAATCTTGTTTCAGTGCTGCAAAACAATCACTTTTTCTAAAACAGAATTTAACTGTTCAAGAAACTCTGAACTAGGTCACTGAACCATCCATCCCTGTTCCCTTCAGAGAACGTCTTCCCCCCAACATCCTCCAAAGAGTAGTGCTTCAGTAGACAGAAAAGGAGGGATGCAGAGACTTGGTCAGTTGCAAGAGAGAAACAGCAGCTTCCCACAGCTTAATTCTCAACTCTTCCCAAGTGCAAAAAGACATCAAGAAACAGAAACGCCACTCATACTATATAGTAGTTTTGAGAAATGTTCTAAATGGAGGTATTAAGAAAGGAATAGATTATTTCAATTGTTAGGTGGTTGCATGGCACTTCTTCACTTGAAAATAACTATCACCAAACATGACATAAGCCCATTAGAAAAAGAAGCGACTGCTGTCTATTCTCCTACCAGCTTTTTGATGATGAAATGTTGTCTCAATATTTTACAAACTGATGACAACACAAGGAAGATGAGTAATGATGTAATAAACTTCACAACCTGACCTACAAGAATGAATTGACTTTCTCACTGTATTATCCCAATAAAAACTGCACCACTGTGCTGGCATTTCAAGTAATGATTTAACATCATACATGGATTCTTCTTGCCTTTTTTTTGCCATCAAGTCACAGCTGACTTACAATGACCCTGTAGGGTTTTCAAGGCAAGAAACATTCAGCGGTGGTTTGCCACTGCCTGCCTCTGTGTAATGACCCTGGACTTCCCTGTTGGTCTCCCATCCAAATACTAACCAGCGCCGATCCTGTTTAGCTCCTGAGATCTGACAAGATCGGGCTAGCCTGGGCTATCCAGGTCCATCTTTAAAAACAAGGAGTCCGAAAGCTTTTATACACAAACAGCTATAAATAAAACTTTAAGTCTGTAAATACAGTTATTAAAAATAGTTGATTCATGACTTAATATTCCCTCCCCCCCAAAAGAAGCAGCTCTTGCAGCCATTCAGGATTGGAGACGGTCACGTCAGTTTTACCTGATTTGCTGCAATGAAATAGGCATTTTGATTTGCTGATAATAATCAGGATATTTTTTCTTGGAGGGCAAATGGAAAAAAGGTTCCGATATGAGCTGACCCTGGTTGTTCCGGCAGTTTCTAACTGTATCATAAAGCTGATAAAGAGGACTGGAAGTATCCATAAAAGATGTAATGCTCTCGGCTTCAGATTCCCCTTCTTCATAACGAGCAGCAGCTAGAGGTGGTGATACAATTATACAATATCAATGTGATTTTTTTTCTGATTGAAATAGAAAAAGTAATTATACTGGATCCTCTCAAAAAAAGAATTTAACTACTTTCTCTCGCGTGACTGGTTTCATAGCTCTCAAATAGGCAGCTCCCTTACTAGATGTTGCTCGTCTTTTTAAAAAGTAGCAATAAGATTTCCTACTTGCTTTTAGCTAGAAGGATCAGATACAGCCATAGACTTCAAGTGCAGTCCAATCTGTAGAAGGCAAAGGGTCAATCCAGATGTGGTCAGGACATGTGGAATAAATTTTAAATCTATTCACTGTGGCATACAAGTGTGCAGCGAGCTAGAAGCCACTATGCAAAAGCTTAAAGAAGCTGCCTTCCTCCCCACTTTGGTTGTATTGACCCCAAGGCTACTTGGAACTGCATACAAAATCAAGTCCACTTGGAAGTAAAGGCTAGTACCATAAAAAGCACAACAGTTGTTGAGCTCCAATACAAGGTCAATATTAGTCTATACGACATTTTTAAAAAACCTATGCAAAGTTCTTATTTGTTTTTTAATGTAAGAATTGAAAAACCCTCCATGCTGAGTCTTCTAATTCTCCAGACTGGTTCAAATGTTGAAAAACTGGAGTCACAGAGCATGAGTCTGCACTCATAGGTGCAAATAAAACAGCATCTGTCCCACCACATCCATAGTTACAGGTGCTGTTTCCTGGAGGATAATACACACAACACAGACACTGAGGAATTGATGGGACTGCACCATGTACAAGATTTTTTAGCATGTGAACCATGTGCCATACCAATGTCCTTGATATGGCATGTAGACCTAGATTAATATTTAATCACCACATTAATTAAATATGATGATGATGTAACCAAACTGGAGGACATACCTGCAAAAGGTGTGAGCCTCAATGAGTCAGCAAAATTGCCTGTCAGTGTAATACAGATTTGTTTTTCACAGATGAAACTTATCAGGTAATGTTATGTCACAATGTAGATACAAAACTTCAGCTAACCATGAATTATACCCTAAACACTTTCTTATCATGGGGCCTCTTGAATGGGCAGTTCCCTGTATCAAACTTGGTCTTCAAAGCAAAGAGAATCCTCTATCTTTGCTTTTAAAGAATGCAGGCAGACCATCATAGCAATGGGAAGGGGCACAGAAAACATTATTTTACCAGAGATAGGCTAAACTGAGTGACGTGTTCCCCATGATAAAAAGCTAGTTATTTCCTCAAACAATGTAAGATTTTACTTTAGTAAATATCAAATTGCTCAACAAATAGACAAGGTGGCGTGATGTAGTGGTTAGAGTGTCAGACTAGGATCTGGGAGACCCAGGTTCAAATCCCCTCTTGGCCATGGATGCTAGCTAGGTGACCTTGAACCAGTCACATACTCCCAGCCTATCCTACCTCATAGGGTTGTTGTGAGAATAAAATGGAGGAGAGGAGAACAATGTGAACTGTTGTGGAGCTGTACCAGGGAGAAAGATGGGGTGTAAATGAAGTAAATAAACAAAGATTTTTATTTATTTATTTTTGCATTTGAAAATATTCTGGTATTTTAAAAGGGTTGCCACCCATCTGGAATCTAAGAGGTATATTCAGAATTCAATAAATCTGCTTTGCAGATCTCACAATATTTCTGCAATTCCTACCAGCCAGAACAGCATCTTCATCACTTTCAGATCCATATTGCAGTGCCATAGTTATTGCTGATAAACGATCTCCTTGGACAGCTCTTTTGTTACTGTAAATGTTAAAAAACAGCAGTTGAATAAAAAAAAATTGTAGAAAAAAACAAACACATATTTAAAAGATTAACTTGTACAGAGTAAAACAGACTACTTTGCATGCATATTTTACCTTGTATAGTTTTAGCCAATTATTAACTTAAACGTACGCTTAGCTTTTCTTCTAAAAGTAGCTAATGTTTCTATTTGACATTTCATGGGTTCTTCTGAAAACTAACTGAAATAAATCTGAATTAACAATACTAATGAAACTGAGCAACTCAGATTGTCTGTAGGACCAACAGCAAATGGCAGACAGAAATGTGGGTTTTGTGCACGCAAAACTGTCTTGCTTTCAACTGACCAGCTATTTTCCAGGTAATATTTTAACAGGCATTTAAATATCATACACTCAATTAACTAAGACAGACAAATCATTTAAAAGGTAGAAATATTCATGAAAGCGCTGCTTGATATTGATATATGTTGATATTTTACATGATGCTATCGATGGTACATGAAACTCCAAAAAAGAAAAAAAATCCAGCGTAAAGAAACTATATCCAATGGCTTAAAGTAATTGATAAGGACAAATAAGTATTACGAGAACTAAAGTATTTCCCAGTCTAACATTGTCATTGCGCATGTTTGTAAGCCTTAGATCGGCACCTGAGAAGAAAACTGTGGAATTCTACAGAGATGGTGAGGTTCTTCAATATTTTCTGTCATTCATTCAAAGAAAACTGACTTGCATAACGGCATAAATTTTAACTCATAAGATGCTGGCTGCTGTGACATGCACATGCTTTTTCCTTCGTAATGATTTTATTTGTGCTCACATAAACGTGAGCAAAAAAATAAAATTGTTATGAAGTAAAAAACATGTTCATGTCACAGCAGCCAGCACTCTTGAAGAGGCATTCCTTACTATGCATGAGAGAAGGGAAACCTCTTCTAAGGCAATGGCTACCACCTGCAGTTTCAGAACTTATAAAAATAAAATGTGTTGATTACTAATTAGAAGAATATTTTTGGTTGATTAAAGGGTTGGTCTGACTGACTTGACTAAACACTGATGCCCTCATTTCTTCTCAGTGAAGATGTCCTACTGTTGTGTGTATGGGGCAGTGGGTGATAACCTGTGAAAATGTGAAAGGTCCCGTCTATTCAAGCTATTAATTCCAAAAACACTTCAACAGAAAACAAAGACTTTGCATACGTGACCGGGGACAGACATACAGTATGGCACCTGCCAACATTATTTTCTTAGGGAGTTCCACAGCAAGGAAGAGACTCTACATCATAAGTGGATGCATTCAGCTTTGTTTCATGTATTAAGGTTGGAATGGCGTTACCAATATAGGAAGAATACTTTATACCATCTCATAAACAGATGTAGTGGTTAAGTGCTTTGGTTTGTAGTAGTGGACTCTAATCTGGAGAACTGGGTTTGATTCCCCACTCCTTTACATGAGCGGTGGACACTAATCTGGTGAACCGGGTTGATTTCCCCACTCCTCCACATGAAGCCAGCTGAGTGACCTTGGGCTAATCACAGCTCTCTTAGAGCTCTCTTAGCCCCACCTACCTCACAGGGTGTCTGTTGTGGGGAGGGGGAGGGAAGGTGACTGTAAGCCGGTTTGAATCTTCCTTAAGTGGTACAGAAAGTCGGCATATAAAAACCAATCTTTTTCTTAAAGTCTCTTGGTGAGAAGTATACTTTTTTTCTTTTTAAAGGCAGGAATAGGCTGTTTTCTGTTGCTTCTCCCAAAGGTATCAGAAAGCAGACTATTCTAAGAGAGCACAGGCATTTGGGCTCTGAGGGCACACACATCATGACTGCCACCCACGGCAACTTCTGCCTAACAACTGCAAGATAAGATAAGATAAGATGAAGAAGCCCTTAGTACTATCTTGCTGATATTTATTTATTTTATTAAACTTACATCCTGCCATCCCTAGCGAAAACTGGGCTCAGGGAGGCTTATACAATGCAAAATTACACCATTAAAAACACACTAAAATAAATTAAAACATAATTAAAATCTGCCCCCAAAACCAATAAATAGATAGCCTATATCGAATGTCAGATGGTATCTATCTGAAATCTGATACGGCTAAACTTATGGAGGTGCATTTTAGCAACCTAAAAACTTTCATTCCATTTAAACAACCACATTAGGTAATTATACAAAACTATAATATTTCTAGTAAATGAACAAACCCAGCTCATTCTTTTAAACTGTACTTTTAAACTGTTGCATATGCAACGAAAAGCAGATTTGGACACATGGGGTATGGAGCAAAGGAAACATTATAAAAGTGGATAAATAACTGAATGACATTTAGAAATTATTAGGACTCACCGGTAATATTTATTAGCAGAATTTCTCTCATCGACCACATGGCCTTTACCCTGTGAGGAAGGACCTGTCAGCTTGGAAGCAGCCAAATTTGCAGTCCTTTATGAAAGACGGACAAGACATAGAAAGTGCGAAAAAGAAATCCACCAGAGAACCAAAATGATATAGTTAGGATGTTGTTTTTAAAATATTATAATTACAGAATAAGTTTTGAAAGGAAAGTTAAAGATGCTCAGCCACTGCATTTTATTAAAAAGTGGTACAGTAAATGTTACTAAATTTTATGTCGAGTAATTCATTTTAAGTATGACAGAAAATCAATGTTCAATGCTAAAAGACTACATAGATATGCTCAGAGATAAATTCTATTGATTTCACACTTCTCAGAAGCATGAAGATGAAAAACTGAGCCTCCTCCCTTGGGACCCCTCAGCCTCCCACAGGTCATTACGGCCTGTCTCCTCAAGACTTGGGCAAGCAAACCCCCACAGCCCTGCCTCCTGTCCAAACTCAGCGGCAAGGCTGCCTGCTGTAGCATAGAGTGGCTCTGCACCTCTTGCTATCAGAATGGGATGTTTGAGCGGTCCACTGCCTCCTCCACCTCCTAACAAGCTCTGCTGTTCCTGCTGGCTGCAGGGAAGCTGGCGACATCTGTTTCAACCCCCCCCCCCCGAGAAGCCTTGGTAAGTGGGAGGGCTGGGGTCCTGCCCCCAGACATACAGGATGGAGAAATGTGATAGCCACTAGATCAGTGGTTCCCAAAGTGGGCAGTACCACCCCTGGGGGGCAGTGGGATTATCTGTAAGGGGAACTAAGAGGCAAGGGGGAAGCAGGGGGTGCTAGAGGTGGGCCCCTTCAACTGTGTTGTTGGGTAGGGTGTGCTGGGGTTGAGTTTGTGGAACCAAGGGGGCGGTGGCCTGAAAAATGTGGGAACCACTGCACTAGATGAACATCAATTACAGGTAAGTGCAACCCTATTTTCACCATCATAGTCTCTGAGAAGTCCCACGTGGGAGACTGGCAAGCTCACTTATCAAAGGGATAGCTGGTGTGGGCTCCAAGGTAAACAGCATATGTAGAGCATGCTAATTCTATCTAAAGATATGTCTGTAACACTAAAGCATTGACATGAACTATTATTTAAGAGATTTTTTTTCCTAAAGAGAAAAAATCACTAATTTTATCTACTTTTCCCCCATTTATAGTACCTGACTCGAAGACTTGATTTGGTCAATTCCGAATGCTCAATTTCCGCCTTTTTCATATTAAATATTTTTTTAATTGCATTTGCATCCTTTTAAAGAAAACCAAAAAAAATCCTGTATTAAAAATAAGCCAAACAGGTGAAGTAATCAATATTTTATTTTTAAACACACCACTTCAAAGTTTACCCCTTTCAGACAGGATCGTTTTGGACAGCTCTATCAGACAGAATGTTTTTAAAAAGCTATACGTATATACAGCCAATCCCATCAGAAAGTGTGATTGCATATTCTTGAGCAGCTACAGAAACTAGCCACACTTTCAATTTGACTACCACACTGTAATGTGAACACCGACAACAGAAGCTCCAAACAAACCTATGGTTTACCCAGTTCTCCCCCACGAAGGTCAAGAACTGCCTCCTATTCTATTGGCAGTATGGCTGGCATCCCAACTGGTAAATGCATTTAGGATTGGGAGGTATGATTATTCCTTCTACCCATTTTTACATAAAATATTTTATAGCATAACATTCTAGAAAACCACTTTGATGAAAGGAAGAGTGACAGATATTACCTACAAATCCTTTAGTAAGTCTTCCTGAAAAGAACCTCAAACTTAATTGATCTCTCAGAGGAGAACAGTTCTAAACCAGTGCCAAACTTGAGCATCTGATCTGAAACAGTGGCACACATACTGGACATAAACTCATCTTAATGATTACTTAGGCTCATTCAAAAACATTAATCCATTGCTGCTTCATACAGACATATTACTTATCCATCTTTCCTGCACATTTGTTCATCATAGCAACAAGAGATATATGGGGAATGGCTCTGGCTCAACATTTGAATTGGAAAATGTTGCTTTTGTACAATTATTATTATTTTTTATAATATCTACCCAAGTAAACCAAAGCATACGGCTAATAAAATGGTATAAATCTCTTAGTTGTTCGAATTCAAAAGGGTTTTTCCAGTTAATAATGGAACTGGTCTGCACAGTTCATAATAAAACTTAAAACAGAAGAGGCCGATACATTCTGCTGGAGAAGGATCTAAATAATCTTGAGGCTATCTCCATCTGTTCACTAATATACACTGTTTCATATTTTCTCATTCACACAGTTCCTAAACAAGAATGTGTTCTGATTAGTTCCTTTAAAAAATTAAAATATTGTTGGTTGCTTCTAAATAGAGCCACGCTATTCAGCATAATATTTAACACAATTCAGAAATATTTTGCTCTACAGAATTTATGGGTTGAGTCCTATGATCTATCAACGGATGATGCTGATGGTCACAGATCTTTCCCACATTACTCTCCTCGCTACAGCCATTTCTGACACCAGGAAAATTTAATTCCAGATCTGAGGGACCTGCTTGGTCTAATAGCCACAGTGGGAAGGAGGAAATGGACACAATTGCCTCTTCCTCCATCAGCACAGTCTCCTGACCTGAGTGACTATTAAACCATACAAACTTGGGAATAAATTTTCCTGGGATCAGAAAGGACTGCTGAAGGGAAGAAGGTGTGGGAAAAATCTACAGTTCTCTCATCCATGGACAGTAGAATCCAGCCCTGTGTCTGCAAAATATAGTAATGGTGACATCAAGTATTCCTGTCAGGCTCTATATAAACACCTAGCAAGATGACTTACTGGAGGACTAAGTGTCCAAACGTTTGAGAAACAAGGGATGGTTGTACAGAAAAGTATTGCTCCATGACATGACTAGTAAATGTCCATGCTGAATGGCTGGCACAAACTAAACATTAATAGGACAGTAACTACTACATAAATATATCATTTTTATTTGTTAAAAGCAGCATCTTCTCCTAGTTCTTTTTAAAACCGAAACAGATACCATTTTGGACCCAGTTATTTTATAAGAGTCAAAATCACACTCCCCCAAAAAAAATCCAATTAAAATTTTTAAAGTCCAATATGTAGTACAGTGACACAAGGAACTGAACTCTAATATTAAAAACATGTTAAAACTAACCTTGAATACTTGAGACCCAGGCTCATTGTAGGTTTTGGCATTCTTAACTAGCAGATCTATGTCCTTGGCCATTGCATGAATGCTTTTATAACTTCCATTCTATAATTAATATAAATAAAACAAAAGAAATCTACAGCTTGTTTTTCTAATATGTAGGTGTTAAGAATGTATATAACATAATTGTAAAAAATTATATTAACCTCTTTGCAGTTCAGTCAAGTACTTTGTTGCCATCAATTAGGAGAAACTAATACTTTCTGTAATCTGAAAGTCACTGTGGATGAGTTTAATGATGAATTTGAATGTATGAAAATAAATGTTTTTATATAAATTGGGGCCATGAATCAAAATGAGTTAGCGCAGAAAATTATTATACAACAAAGAAATTTACTAAGTGTTTGGCAAAAGGATTAGGAAAAAAAAAAAAAACCACTAAAGGATCCCAGGTATTTTCTTTATGAGCACACCATAAATCAGTGGTAGTTGGCCCGTACGCTGAATCTGAATTTGGCTCATAGCTGGGAACATCAGTTGCTCATCTACTCCTTTCTAGTAAAAAGACAAAGGAGCTTTTTGGCCAAGACTTCACCCCTCACAACAGCTATAGGAAAAGCCGCCATAAAACCACCACATGGGCAGCCTACATTGCCTGCAGTTCCTCTCCCACTTCCACATTCAGAATAGGGTATGTGTGAGTATGGGTCTTCCGGTCTAAGCCAGTCAGAATTCAAAACCTTGCAAGTTAACTCCAAATTAAATGTATACGAACTAGAAAGTTAAGAACTAAGAAGTTATTCAACGAAGTCAGATTCTACTGCCACTTCCTGTTTTTAGCCCCCCAGCTGCTGCCATTTCTCCTCCGCAAAACCACTGTTGTTGTGTGTTTTTTTACACAGGGAAGTACCAGCAGGCAGAGGGATGTTTAATCCTTCCCTGGCTCAAATTTACCCCACTAAAGCTAGATTTCTCAGTCAACGATCCAGACATGGATATCTATTGCAAATGTAGGCTGGGGACAAACTGGCTGAAAAGGGGAAATTGCAAGAACTGAAGGTGGAGGGTAATGCATCCCTCTTCTTGCTTGCAAGCTCTAACTGGCATACTGCTTCCTCCCAACAGTACTTTGCAGAGGAGAACTGGGTTAAAGACATAGGGGAATTTTTCACGGAGATTTGCTGCTGTTTCAACGCTGATTTGCATCGGAATCAAATTTTGGTTATTTACTGCAGATCCGGCTTTTCCCTGATAGAGGTATAAAAGCCACATTATGTCAGCGGCAAACCAAACCACTTCTGAGCCGTACTTTCCAGTAGAAGCACGTTTTGTTGCTCGGATGCCCATGAAAAAATGTTTGCTTCGGTTCCGCTGTCCCTCCCCGTGACGTCTCCTTTCTCCTCCCCCAAGAACGGTGATTGGCTGGGGGAGTTTCGCGCTCGGACAAGAATACCGCCCCTTTTACTGCCTCCCTGCCTGCCTAGAGTCCTGGCACTTCTCTCCCTCCGTCCCAGAGGCTGGTGGGTGGGCAGGCGGCACGCCTTCCCCGCCCCTCGCCCGGGATGGGCCTTGGAGCTGGGCCCACACCTCCAAGCCCAGGTGGACGTTGGACGGACGGCTCTAGGGGGAGACCGGCGGGGCCACGCCATGTGCTGAGGGTAGTGCGCTGGGGGTAGTGGTGGTGGCAGCTCGGTCTAGGGCAGCTGGACCCGTGGGGGGGATGTTCAAGGGAAGGGGCTGTTGGCCCCTCTACCCCAGCGGGGAGGGGGGATTTTTGAGAAATCGGATGGGAAAAATGTGAATCCTGAGAGCAGAAAACCCAAGGCAAAACTCCCTCCCATCACTCTTTTGAAGAGGGGCGGCCAGCCTGCTCTGGGTCTCCCTCCTCTCTCTCGATGCACTGTGGCCGGATCATGGCCGGCGCGCAAGCCAGGGGCCTTCTTTCCTCTCCCCCGCCCCACCATGCACACTGGCTGGATCGGGCCCACTTTCAGCTAAACACTTCTCTGGGCACATGGATGCAATTCCTGCCCCCCCCCTCATCCTGTCTATCATTAAAGGGCAATGGGTTCCACATCTATAGAAAATAGAGGGAAGCTTTGAGGAAAGCGCTGCCTTGCCCCCCCCCCCAATTTGGAATCTGACTGTTCCAAAAGCAGAACAGAGCGAGGGTGAAGAAAAATGGAGGAGACCAGAGGGACTGGTGCTTGTTTTTTGCGCTGGGGCTGGTGAACCACACGAGGTAATCTGCTGGGCGGAGTTGGGGCGGAGCTGGGGCAGGCATAAGCAATGAGCCTGTTGGAAGGGGAGGCCTCCTGCAAAAGGGACAGACCAAACCGTTGTCAAATACAGTGTGCTTTGTTCCCATGAAAAACCAAAACTACATCGAGATTGACAGGGATAAATCGTGGCCATGAAAAAAACATTTAAATCGTGTGTTTTTTTTTGGGCCGTGGCAAAACAGAAGCAAAATCTACTGTGAAAAATGCCCCCTAAGGTTATTGTGGACCAAATTCCTCACACTCGCCTAATGACAGTAATTCTCTTTTTCAATGCTAATGAACACAGCAGCTTTACTGCACAGGAAGCAAAGATTTGCCTTTCCAATTATTTAGAAACAGAGGCTACAAATATCAAATAAGATAATTGTTGATTTGGTGCTCCAGAAAGGTTTTAGTGAAATAAAGCAAATAATCGATGCAAGGAGAAACTAAAGTAAAAATGTAATTAGATTAATAACTATAAATTACAATGCCTGCTAATTCAAGGATTGGGGCTTTTCTGCATAGACTTACTCCTGATTTTCTTGGCAGTCGATCCACAAGCACTGGAATTGCCTTGGGCACAGTGTTCCCACATGTCTACCCTCCCTCTGCATTTTCATAGTCGTGGAGTGAGTTCATATTCTTCCACACGTGTCTTCAATAGTCAGGATTTTCAAGGAAGGGTGCGGTTGTCACTGGTGGACTCAGAGTACCCCCCTTTTTTAAAAAAGGCACTAAAATATCAATATATAACTGTAACAATACATTTAACAAGTTCTCTGAATTCCCAGCTTTTTTTTTTTAAGTAAGTCTCTAGCTTCTGCCTTCGTGGATATATGCTTTTTCCTTATATCTCTGCGAAGGAAGAGACAAGAGACTTTTTTAAATGATAGCTGGGAATTCAGAAAACCTGCTAAGCCTATTGTTACAATGTTCCAGTAATATATTGATATTTTCATGTTGTTATAAAAAGGGAAAAAATCACTCATCTTCAGGATGAGGGGGAGGGAGTGGTTTAACTACAACAGTCCAATCAACAAACAGTGGGCTGGGAGTGGGTGGGAGTGGGTGGGACAAAGAGAACCAACAGAAACCCTATGAAAAAGCAAACTAAAAATTGGCTTCCAGAAAAAACATCAGGGGAAAAGTTGTCTCAAAAGAACCAGAAAAAAACTGGAGAGGGCCCGAAAAACCCGAAATGAAAACTAGACATAAAAATGCCTGCAGAAATCGGGATAAACCGAAGTAGTATGGGGCCAGAACCAACGAAAAAAAACCAGGTGGAAAAGCCCTTGGTTTCTCCTTTCCACTTCAGTATCAGAATAACAGCCCATTCCTAAAAGGGGGAGGGCTGAGCCGGTGGCTGGAGACGGCGCAGCCGTGCCGCCTCCAAAGGAGGATTCGGGGGGCCCTCTACTGAAGCTGGCACTTTGCCCTTACCTGCGAGCCCCGTGGAACTGCTCCATAGTGTTCCATGGGGCTACGCCACCTAAAAAGGGGGTGCTCCTGGCCTGAAGGAGGGTTAGGAAGCCGCCTAAAGACAGCTCTGCCCCCAGAATGCCCTGGGAACGCTCCCTGGGATGATGGCGCACGAAGGTGCGCTGGCAGGACACCGGCAGGAGGCCAAGCTGGCGTCCCAGGGCCATACTCCCACAGCAGTGCAGAGAGGCAGGCATGAGCGCTCCAACGCCGGCATCCATGCCACTCGCAGCAGTGCAAGTGGCACAGCTGCTGGTGCAAGTGGCCTGGATACCGGCGTGGGCCCTTGCGCCCCTACTGAGGACTTTTGCCCTCCCAGCTCAAGAATGGGCTGTAAGTCATTATTTTATGCGAATCTGGGCTATCAGTCCTGATTCAGCCATCTCTTCGAACACAGGAATAACATTGGTATTTAATGCCTTATTAATACAGTGCTTTTGAAAAAACACCTTGATGTTGCCTGATCTTAGGGCAGCTTAACTATTGCTGATCTCTGATGCAGATTTATTTCTGTGTAGGAAAACCACACATAAGGCATCACATGCAACAAGGACACATTTATTTCACTGCATGATTAGGGCAGCTTAACTATTGCTGATCTCTGATGCAGATTTACTTCTGTGTAGGAAAACCACACATAAGGCATCACATGCAACAAGGACACATTTATTTCACTGCATGATTGGGGAGCTGAGGCCAATTAGGCATATACATGAAGCAAAACAGACACATACATTCACAGTTTTCCTATACAAAACTGTGTTAGTATCTGAAAAGCCCCTAGCCTTGTAGAACGTCACAACGAATGGCTAATTGCTGATAAAGTAAGAGAACATAGACACTGCTCCACGACATGCTGCACTCTTCACTAATAATTCTCAAAATGCCAGATCTATAAGTAATCCAGATTGTTTTGCGACATATTGGATCATCTACCATATTGGGTCACTGACTGTCATCACTGAAGATGCAAATCAATCAGTACCTCAAAATATAAGTTTCAAGGGTCATGCTGCACTCACTAACTTAAGCAGACATTTGCCCCTGGATAACCATCACATTACTATAAAACCTATTACCATACATATTTAAACATTTCTACATCCCCTTTCCATACTGTATTTAAACTGTTATCCTAAAACATTACTTCACCTGTATCCGCTGGGCAATAGTCTTCAAATCTATGGGCTCCTTAATTATTGCATAATAGTCAGGATATTGCTGAAAAAACAAAGATTATGCATCCAAGTTATTCCATTTGAAATATCTATCCTATTGCCAACTACAACACAATTTTGCCAAATAAGGCGGCTATTCTCAAACACAGAACAGCTATATAATCTTACTGCTGCCATCCAACTTCTGTTAATTTCAAAGGGGGGTTATATTCAAAATTTGTATCTTAAATTAAAAAATGTGAATCATTACTCACCACTTTAGAGGGAAGCTTCTGAAAAAGCTCACTAATGAGGCGGCCTGATGGATTTGTGGATACAACTACCGCATCAAGAAGCTGTTCAAGAATCTCTTTTAAATGACCTGGAGAAGACTGGCACAACAAACAACAGTGGAAACATTACAATTGCATTTTTATACCAGCTGTTAAACCAGCCCATTGCTGACCACTCTGATGGAGTGTATGTTTCAGAATAAACAGTATTTCAGATGTGTGCTGTAAGAATTCATCAATAAAGATATTTATAAAAGAGAAATACTTCTATGCTGTGTGGATCTAGTGCACTTTTAAAATATGTGCATACACACAGAGAGTTTTGTGAATGACTTTATAATAGGCAAATGAAAATAATGTTCTGTGTTAGAATGCACTGACTAACACTAGACTTTCTGATATTTGAAATGTTTACAGATGGTTAAGAGAGCTCACACTTACTATTTCAGAAATTGTCCCTTGATTGTCATGGCCATCCTCCTCTTCCTCCTCCTCCTCAGCATCTCCCTTTCGAACAAATTCATTTTTTGTGCGTAGATATAAATCCCACAGTTTGCAGGCAGCCTTATGTTCAGGAGAATCTGGCTGTGTGAAAGGAGCAACAGATCTCTGTTTGTTAATCAATTTTAAAATCCGGGTATTCAAACTTAGAACTGATTGATGTATAAATCTCCCCAGAATTTAATGGTTGCCAAAGTACTCTATGTACAAGTCTTCCTTAGACCAATGACCTGACTCAGTACATCTAGAGCAGTCCTGTCTCCTCTGCTCAGCAACAACTCTCCAGGGTCCCAGGCAGAAAGAAGTCTTTGCCAGCACCTGCTCCTTGAGATCCTCTAACTGGAGATGACAGCGAATGAAGCTAATAACTTCTGAATGTACAGCATGTGGTTCTACCACTGAGCCACAGCTCCTTCTCAAGTGACAGAAAAGAAAATCCATCTACAGATGATAGGGATATCCCATGCATAAAAGTTACACTATGCATAGTAAAAAAGCAATGTGTATGTTATTTTTATCTGTAAAAATACAGTATATACTATGCATAAACATTAGAAGATCAGCTGTAATTAAATCAACGAACGAACCCTCTCTTCCAACCCCCCTTCTTGTACTGAACAATTCAAGCACAATTTACTGACAGAATATGCACATAATTACTATTAAATAAGAATATTTTGTCACCTTATAGTAGGATTTCGCATTATTAAATAGCAGCTGGATGTCAGCAGTTAGCAGGTTCACATCATCATATTCCTCCATTTTTAGCTTTTGTTGGATTTTCATTAAATCAATAGGCTGAGAAACCACTTCATAGTAATCTGGCTGATTTCTATTGTAGTAACAAAGGCATTATGTGCAATTATTTTAAGCAAAATTTACAGTATCCAACAACGAGAAAATGTAAAACTATACTGTAAAGTGAAATTAACATTTTGCCACACGTTCATTATAACAACGCTGCATTAATGATTTTATATCAAGAGAACACAACCATAAGAACCTTCTGTTTATGAGAAAAATCCAAATGCCTAAAGTTTCATGTGGGAAAATTTTGAAACATACAGCACAAAGCGTTGAAAGATGACACAATGAAATGCATATTCTATTAAATAGTTTCAGTACTTTAAAGGCTGATAATTTGGAAGCATGGTAATTCCAGTCCCTGTTATCAATAAATGACTTTTGTTAAAAAAAATTATTCCCTGACACCTCACAGCATTCCCATAGTAACTTACCATAAATTAAAAAAAAAACATAATACGATATACACTTACCTTCGTTTGGGTGCTCTAATGAAAAGCTCACATAGAAGCCTGCCTTGTTCATCTTTGTAATCTCTGACTGTATTGTATAATTCATGACACACTGCAATCTAAAATGCAAAATAAGCATATACACAATGGTAATTCAGGAAAAAGTATTATTGTAGATACTAAGCATTCAAAGCATTTCAAATACATTCCTGGGATACTGCGTTTATTCCAGGAAACAGAATTACATTCCTCACATTACAAATTAGGATCTGAGGATGAGGGACAATGGGTTGGTTTAAGGCCACCTACTGAACCTGGCTCATAGCCCATAATCTTAACCATTTCAGCATACTAGCTTTTGGCAGCAAAGCCTTGAAAAGCAAAAGCAGGTAGAGTTATAACACAACCATTCTCTCATGAAACAAGTAATAATTCCTATGGCCTGCTTAAAAGTTTGGCTTCCACCATTATTCATGCAACATACTAACACAGTTTAAGCTGATGATAGTCTGAAATAGAAACTGCAATATCATACATCATCATCATTTTATTTGCAGTCACAGACAATCAAACAAACAGAATTTACATAACTGAATAATACAGAGTAAAACAAGTACAAAATACAATTAAAATGTAAATGCTTAAAAATGGAAAAAAATGCAGAGGTACATAGCTTAATTAATATCAAGTAGAACGAAAGCTGTATATTATTAAAATTGGAATGCTTAATAGCAAAAGCATGGTAGAATAAATCTATCAGAAAAAACATACATTGATTATATAGATACATACAGTATGCACAATACACATTCTCTATTTCCTCGGCTGTTGTATAGACTTAAACGATCTTTGCCTTATTTTCATTGCTAACCAAGCAAATCTGGCCATGCTAGTAGATAACTATTGTATCCTAGACGTTGTTTTCTCAGAGATCGGGGGAAGTCTACTAATGGAATCAATGAACCTGTGCGGATATTATCGTATAATTTACACTCAAATAACACGTTAGGTGGTTTCAAGAGCATCCTGTTTGCATATGCATCTACAGGCTTTTATATATCCCATTATGAACTTGGAAGGCAGGGCGTTATGCTGAAGAACCATAAAGGATCTGCGATATTCAGGATTTGTAATATTGGACAGATATAACATGGCCCTATTCCTGATAAGATTTTCTTTAAAAGGATCTGCTTATTTAGATCAAGTTGCCTCTCTACCTCAGCTATCCTGCTCTTAAGAAGCTCCTTTGCCTTCTCATAGGCAAAACATGAATGTGATAATCCAAAGTCTGGCCTGAACTGTGATCATCCCAGATTCAATTCTTAGTACCGCGTTTGAGATAATATTCAGCGCCTGGAAGATTTTCCTTAGAAATTTAGCCTTCACCTTTTCTAAGGTTGTGTTGCCAGTAATGCTCATTGGGGCTCCGTATTTAATTTGAGCAAGGGATTTAGCCTTAAAGATCTTTATTGTGGCAGGAATGTGCCACCCTCCTTTGTGCCAGTAAAATATTTGTATTAGGCCAGAGGATTTCTGGGCATTTAGGGCAGCATAGTTCATATGCAAGGTCCTAGCTTGTGTGGCTCGAAACACAACCCCTAGCTATTTATACTGCTGAACCTGCTCAATCTCCTTTTGATTGATTCTCCATCTATATTGCTTTGGGTTCCTAGCACAGACCATAATTTTGGCCTTATCCACATTAATCACTAGCTGATTTTCATGGCAATACAGGTTTAACGCCTGCAAAGCTTTTCTCAAGCCAACCGGAGTTCTGGATAATAGAACTAGATCATCAGCATAGAGCAGAAATGAGATTTGCCAATTACCAACTTTTGGAGGGTGAAAATAAGTATCTTTGAGATGCCTATTGATATCATTTATGTAATAATTAAATAATAAAGGCGCAAGTATGCATCCCTGCTTAACACCCTTTTCGGTCTTAATCAGGTTCGTGAGATGACCTTGTGGGCTGCATCGGACCCTAATACCAGTGTTTTGGTTTAAAGCTTTAATCAAAATAAGGAGATGCTTGTCTAAGGTTGTCGCTTCCAATTTAGCCCATATAATTCTTTTCGGTCTTAATCAGGTTCATGAGATGACCTTGTGGGCTACATCGGACCCTAATACCAGTGTTTTGGTATAAAGCTTTAATCAAAATAAGGAGATGCTTGTCTAAGGTTGTCCCTTCCAATTTAGCCCATAGAATTCTCGCAACATATGTAAAGCTCTATTTCACCTCAGAGCCGAGGCACACATGCCCAACCGTTTTCGTCTCAACCGGAAGTCAGTTCTGGATATGTTAATTCTCAAACTTAATTATTCCAGTTTACACATAAACACAATTTCTTTGCTAAAGAAAAAACTTTACAAAATATTGTGTAGTCTCTGCAAGTTGTTGCAAGTCAAATTACTCAAAAGGCTAGTATATTATGCAAATTTATTTAATAAGTATCAAATACTTACAGGATCAACAGTTGGGAGGTTGGAAAGCCGCCGCCTCTTTCTACTAGGGCCTGGTGTGTTTGTGGAGTGGTGGCCATCATCAAAATCTCCTCCACTGACACTGCTGGAAGGAGAGGTAGCCCTTCGCCTCTTGGAACCCATGGAATCCAACTTCTTCTATAATAAAGAAAAGCGCTCTTACACTTGAGGCTACCAAAGATCTGAAAGGATGACAAGCTATTAAACCTACAGCTCTTTTAGACCCTACATGGCTGGAATACTTCATGGCAATATTATAATAGCACATGACTAAAATTTTCCCTATCAATTTGCACGTTGATCAGATTTTTAATGCCAATTTACCACTGTGTTATCTAAGCACATGAAGCAGCAACAAAAAGATGATGGTACGAGCATTGTGACCACAACAAAAGCGAGAGCTCAGATCTTGTTTGTGGTGCTCCTTTCTGTATCACAAATTCTAACATTCATACAACTAGTATGGTTACGTAGCACCACAGGAAATGGCGAAAAAAAGGATAACGTATATAAACGTCTGGTCCTAGATCAAACAAGCCGCAAAGTCCATGACAGTTTTTGCAGTGGTCTCAAACAAGTAAGATTGAGCTTGGTACTAATGGCTCATGGGAAAAAGAAAGCTTCTTTTTTCTTGATCAGTGACCGAACGCCATTATCATTAATTCTGATGGAGTGGCAACCATCCAATTAAAAATAAAATGTGTTTTTTAAAAGTTGACCAACCTTTATCATCTCAAATATTAGTGGGAATGTTTCTAAAGAATAGCTGCATAAGGCATGAGCTATTTATCAGCTACTTCTGAGCAGGCCATTTTAATAGAGGATTATCTGCAGTAAATCTAACAGTAAAGCAGGTGCAGACAATTTGTTTTATTTATAGTCTACCTACCAGCTATGTGCTTCAGTCTGTCAGGTATTTGACAACCCATCTATTTTCCTAAGCAAGCAGCACTGAGGGTTTTCCAAAGCATTTAAATTGGAAAGTTTTCCTAAAGTATGATCTGATTTACAATGTCGGTTTTGACTAATATTTAGTAAACAAATTTTTAATACATCCATGTTAATTTTATGTCCCAATACCTTTAGCAACAACTTGTTGAACCAAAATATATGCTCAGGGAAAAACAATCCTTGAAATGTTAAATTCAAATAAGTTCAAAACTTTATGTGGAAATGACTTTTATTGGAACAATACTTATAAAAATTTAATCACAATATATCATGTACTTCCCTTGCGTTAAGAAAAATAAAAAAGGCAATGAAAACTATTGATTCACTAATTTTACCATAACCCAAAGAACGGTGCATAATATGCCGTGGACATGGTGTCCACATATCAATAGCAAAATAATTTAATTACTGTCCATGAAAGTAACTGTGGCACTTCATCACTTGAGCTTTCGGCGGCCAGAGGCGGTGTGGCTAAAGCCTCCAAAGCCTTTTCACGGCCGCCAAAAGACCCCCCCCCCAAAAAAGCCTATAGAGAACAGCTTCCTAACCCCTTTCAGCCCAGGAACCGCCCCCTTAAGCAACTGTGGTGCTGCACCACCTATTTGTTGGCATAGCATTGCTGTTTTCAATCGGGCTTTTTTTCTCCTTATCCTAATTTTTATTTACAAATACCCCTCCCCCCAGAAGTGGCAAAACCTCTTAGGGGCACCACGGAACCACCACAGCGTCCCCAGACGCTGCAGCTCTCAGGAACGGGTGGAATCTTCACCACCATGCAAGAGGAAACATATAGACAAGAATTTTACCTTTGGTTTCGATTTGATCCGTACAGCCAATCATAACTAAATTTTATGTTTGACACCCCCCAACAAATCAATAAAGTATACATATGCACTCTCACACAATTCCTAGGGATAATCACCTGAAAAATATTAATTGCAGCTCTGAAATGGACAACCTTGCCTAATATTTCATTGGCAATGGCATCCAAAATTTTTTGTTAATTTTAAGACCTTTAGAAATGGAAAATGTTCCAAGTTATAAGAAAACACAGAAACATTTCCATTCCATAACTTGGCAGGCAGGCAGCAAAAATAGCTGATTTTTCAAGCCCCTCTTAGGCCACAGAATACATGACTTGTGAGCTGCACAGCTTGGAGGGTCACTAGTTGCACAGGGCTGCTATAAAAGTGTCTTACAGGTTCAGAAACCAGAAATCTTAAAATGTTCAAAAATATATTTTGGAAACCATCTGATTTCTTATCTAATACTTTGAGCAGAAGAGGTAAGAAATGTTTGAGATTTTGGTTACCCCAGTCAGGAGAAAGACAAATGGATTACACATCAGACCAACTAAAATGATGTTTCCAAGGCTATATTCCATCTCTTCAGTAATGTCTACTAATGGCACTGACCACGCAATTTAGCACTGTCATCTTTCTGCACCCCTTCAGTGACAACCAATTATGTGAACTGGGAATGGAGACATTCACTACATATTACTTTATTTATTGTTGCTGTTACATGGTAAGAATTCCTAGGTATTATAGAAGGAAGAGAAAGAACTGGCCATGGAGATGCCGCTTTTGATAATAAAACCCCATGGTCACATAATATATAACCTGTCTCTAAATCTACATCCTATATTAGACTCAAGTAAACTGTACAGTAGCTTGGGAAATCAATGGCGCTTAAATTAATTATGATTAACAGTAACTTGAATGCAACAGAATGTAAGTATAACTCTCTATCAGGGAATAATTCATTGTTCCATATGGGAACTTGCCACATGAAAGCGTAGCAGATAGGAACTTTCAAAGGATATACTGTACAACAATTTAAAAACTGAAACATTGCATTTTTTTATGCTGCAAGCAACATATGAGGAAGCTAGCTCTCAATGACAATTAAGTTGGTGGGAAATAAATCTATTAGCTAGAGACAAACTATTCATAGTAGATATGAAAAAATTGTTTATGAGATGGAAGGAACCACCTCCAAGAATAAACAAAGCAGTATTGGCTATTTAATTATTTTTTTGGTATAACTGGAGGATGCTAAGGGCCATGATGCATAAATAACTAACTGACTGGAGCTGTTCACTAAGCCTGAAGAGAACATGGCAGACATTCAGCACAAGTGCATACTAAAAGAAATGAATTTGGTGTGATATGAATTTAAACTACCATCTCTACCTCTGAAACATATACAGGGCCAATCTTATCTTCAATAAGCCCTCAAAACCAGGTCTGGAAAAATATGTCCATTTTTAACCAGCATTGAAGTTTTAGATTCCTCAATGACTCACTCTGCCTTAAATGACTGACAAAACATTCAGTGATGTCATTCAAACTCTATTCACTATGTGTCAATTTAACTGGATTCCAATGAGGCACGTTCAATCACTAACCAAACTATACACCCAAACCTTCAGTGTAATTCCAATTAACTTGTTCACACTGATGTTTTAAAAGTTATCCTTAGTCTGACAAAACTGGGTTAGAAAGTTTGTATTTCATATTGAGCAAACAGGATCAACTACAAAGTCAAGAGTGAAGTAGATGAACAAGAATGATTTGTCATGCAAAAAAAAAGGCTGAAATGCATGGAAGAGAGGGACAAAACAGTACACACGTTATCAGTAAATTACCAGATTTACCAGAGTACAACCAGCACCACGAAAAGCCAGTCTCCTCATAATGTCTGTTAGGCAAGTAAAGAAATTGGGAAAAGGCAAATCCTTAACGCACCAATTCAGCAGTAGTATTAGTGCAGCCAAAACTGAAAGAGAAAACAACAAATGAAAGAAAAATAAAGAATAGGAAACAAAGAGAAGCAAAGCTAAATCAAGAAGAATGGTTTAGGAAAGATCTTACCATAAATCACAGGGAAAGCAAGAACATGTGTATTTAGGCTATCAGCATATCAGACTCGGAACAATATTGGCATTCTCAGAATGTCTAAACAAAGGGTGCAAATCCTCCCCTCTACTGAAGTAAATGGCAAAACTCCTATTAATTTTAATGGCAGGCTGCAGCCATAACATTCACATCATTCCAAGGACATAATACTACAAAATTCACTGGCTGTTTAGCACAAGCACAGAGAATAGCTCGAACATGTAATTACAAAGATACTACTGATGGGTGTGCAAAGTATAGCAGTAAAGAGTTCAGAGTTCTAAAAAGGCAAAGGTAAAGGTCCCCTGTGCAAGCACTGGGTCATTGCTGACCCATGGGGTGACGTCACATCCCGACGTTTACTAGGCAGACTTTGTTTACGGGGTGGTTTGCCAGTGCCTTCCCCAGTCATCTTCCCTTTACCCCCAGCAAGCTGGGTACTCATTTGACCGACCTCGGAAGGATGGAAGGCTGAGTCAACCTTGAGCCAGCTACCTGAAACCAACTTCCACTGGGATCGAACTCAGGTCGTGAGCAGAGCTTGGACTGCAGTACTGCAGCTTACCACTCTGCTCCACGGGGCTCTCAC